>NC_091994.1:99770655-100091675 GCF_044704955.1 Pristiophorus japonicus
GTCTTTCCTATTGGAGAGCCGGCTGCATGGGAGCTGCAGAGTGTTGCACAGCTGCGCAGCTTAAAGGGAACATTGCAGTCAAGTCAAAATGCCAGAGTTGCTTGGTCCCAAGTCGGGCCAATCCTACCTCAGACTGACAGGAAGCCAGCTATCCACATCAGCTCAATCACTCATTGTCAGACAAGCTCTTCATACTGTCTGCCTGCTTCCTGAACAGTCCTCAACATGTCTTTCTAACCATCAGTGGGGGAGTAGAGAATGGCAGAATTACACATAGCTTGCGGGCATAAATTTCACTGTGAATCCATGCTATGACATGGATAAATGTGAGATAAAAAGGAACTGAGTCGCTGTGAGGCACATCTTATATTATACAGTTACGAGTCACGACAATGTAGAACTTTTAAATACAGACTCTAAGTATTTAATAAGCTGTGTTAGGGATAATGTAACACTGAAATTACTTTTTTTCCACTACTTAATTACCCAAATTCCCTACGGGGTTCAGAGTTGGTTAAATACTTTAAGCTCCTATGTCACAGATTTTCATACTTGCCCACATGCAAGAAAGAAAATAGATGCTGGTTGAATTGTGCAGTGGAAAGCCATCAGTGTCACGGCTGAGGACATTATGGAACACTTCAGTGAAATACTGAGGAAGTGCCGCACAGTTGGAGGTGCTGCCTTTCTGGTGAGATGTTAAACCGAGGCCCCGTCCAAGGTGGATGTAAAAGATCTTTTGGCATTATTCAAACAACAGGGAAGTTCTCCATTGTCCTGGCCTGCATTTATTGCTCAACCAACACCACCAAAATCAGATTATCTGGTCATTTATCTCATTGCTATTTGTGGGATCTTGCTGTACACTAATTGGCTGCCTCGTTTGCCTACATTATACCTGTGACTACAACTCATTGGCTGCGAAGCACTTTTGGACATCCTGAGGTCATAAAAGTCACTATATAAATGCAAGTTCTTCTTATCCTCATAGCACCTTGTCACATGAATGTCCATTTGCCATCACCGCACCTTAAAATGGAGAGAGAACAGCAAACTATGTGGTGCAATGTTTCCACAAGTCATTTACTGGTAAAAAAAATACACTGAAAATGAAACTCCAATTAACTTGCAAATATCGACTGGTTCAGTGCCACTGCGCTATGGATGAGAAAGCACCGACCAATGGCTCCTGGTCCCAACCACTATCCAATGACCCCTGCTGGAAATCACGGGCATTGGTTGAGAACAAAATCGGGCTTCGTTGTGAAGCCTTCATAGTTGAATAGACAGCTGACTATCACTATCTAGGCTCACATGTGAAGCCTGACCTCGTGGATGAGAAGGGTAGCCAGTACCTGTGGAATAGAAGACCTGCATGAGTCTGTACCTTCAGAAGAGTAGGGGTAAAATTAAACGGGGTTAGGGATATCCACTGGTGCACATTGCACTTTGCATTGATCTCAAACAGATCTTCAGATTAATTTTGCATTGTCTACATTGACACAAACAATGAAACTAACGTTACCTGTAAGCTGCATCAAGATCTCCTGATTTGTAAATGGGATGCTTACAGAATGGTGGCCCTGAGGAAAGCCTCTGCCTTTGAGTTTTGCTATTTATATTTTTTTTACAGATTAAGGGCATTCTAATATTGCAGAGCTCACTTACTGAGCATATGGTTAATTTCCATTTGTGAGGCTCTCCTTCACACTCCCATCACTTCCTTCCTCTCCGAGAATGGGTCAGTGTAAAAACGTTTTTCCTACTTTCTATTCAACTGAAAGATTAACAGTTAATAATATCGATTCTTAAAAAAAAATCTTTCATAACTGTCTTTTAGTGGAATATTTGTGCTCATGGAGAGATGTCAGTGTTGGAAATGAGGCCCTATTATCACCCAGTTTCACTATTAATGATTCTCAGGTCAGGTATGGCACAATACGATGCAGAGTAAAGCCCCCCATGGTGTGACCAACAATATAGGAACATAGGAATGTACAGGATTGGAAAAGACCTTTGCAGTCCAGCCAACTTGTTCCAGTGACTTGAGTACCAACTTCAGAGGAGTATCCTCTACACCCCCAAAGTGTAGAGTATCCTCTACACTAATCCATTTCCCACAGAGCCATCTTTGTGACCTCTCCAAGAGAGATTGCTAATTTATAAGAAAAAAATAATTGCATTTAAACAGCTTATACTACATCTCTCAGAAGCATCTCACATACAATGAACCTCTTTGAAGGGCTGTGACTGTTGTTCTGTAAGTAAACATGGCAGCTATTTTGCGCAAAGAGAGATCCCACAAACAGCAATGAGATGAATGACAAGTTAATCTGTTTCCGCTGGTATTGGTTGAGAGGGGGTATTGGCTAGTACATAAGGACAACTTCCTGCTCTTTTTCAAATAGTATCTTGGGATCGTCAATACCCATGTGAATCACCTGAACAAGCAGAAGGATGTTTAAAATCACATCTAAAGGATGCCACCTTTAGGTGACCCTAAAATAACATCTTAGGGCAACATCTGTGCCATGTACTTAGGGGATGGGGTTTGGCAGCCACAGTTTTCCATATTAGTTAATACCATGTAGGGAGCAGCCAGTGGTAAGCAATTCCACAGGGTGGGAAAGAAAATCAGAAAATGAGACACTCCATGGTGCTGTTACATTACATTGGCAGAGTTCGAGGAATGGTGCGTGGCACGGGAACAGCTAAAGACGTGCTGTGGGTCAACTGCCAAATAAAAGAATAAAGATTATTAGTTTGTTTCAAGCAGGAAATTCTTCTGCATTTCTGGTCAACTGTCAAATGGACAGATATATTATTAAGAAATGTGACTCTCAGTTAATTCAACATTACGTATCAAATACTATCTCCTATCTCCATTTACTCAACAAGAGCCTGGATTATGAGACAGAAATGGAACTGTTGCCTGCACTGTTGATAGTAAGCAGTGTGAAAGTAAATAAAAGTGCTGTCCTTCATTCCTGGCAAACACTGGCCAGGAACTGAAAACTCGCCAAGTAGCGCATTTCTTATGGAAATTAATCTCTGGACCTATAGCCTATCCAATAATAGAGTTCCAATGAAGCGACTCACTTGCATGCAGTCTCATTTTAGAGAATTGCAAATTTGCTTTTAAGAATTCCCATTCAATCCAATTATATTGAAATCCCATGAATCAAAACCTTTCCATTTCCTGCCATTGTACAGAATTCCAATTAGACCAAACCTCTTTCCACTTATTCCCTTTGTACAGAATTACAATGGACCAAACCGTCTCCCATTCATTCCCATTACATATTTTTTCTTTGAATAGTCCTCTTTTCAATACATGGAGGGTGCATTAAGTTCTGGAAAAGTTCGGCATTGCTCATTGGGATCTCAGTTAATTTACTGAGGTCTTTCTGTGTCCTCAGCAACTATCATAGCCAAATGTAATCTGGGCTGGACTTAAACCTAGGCCATAGAGTTGAAAGCCTAGTGTGATAACATATTTCATTCACCTACAATTTAGACTTTGTCTCATAAATGTTCACATTTGGAAAACTGACGCTATAGAGTTAAATCCATTTGGGTCTTGTGTTGAAATAAATAATTCCACCTAGCCTGAAAAAGGGTGGATAGCACCGACCCACTCACCCTCTTCCCACCCCAATACTAACTGACTCTTTAAAAAGGCTGAAACACTCTTATTAAATACATATGTAGTAAACATTCTCACTTATGCATCAGAATAATTACCCACCCACACACATCTGTCTGAATGACAATAAGTTAGAGGCTTTTGTTTCAACATGTTCCCTTCCATAAAAATGGTTTCACATGCAAGTGATTGCACATTTCAATTAATGTTTGCGAATTTACATACAAAGATATTTCATGGTGGGTAGTGCAGAGGACTAGCAAACTGTTCTTTCACCACTGCAGCCTGTGTTGGAATAAACGGGTCATTTTTGGGTTGGCAGACTGTAATTAGTGAGGTACCACAAGCATCAGTGCTTGGGCCTCAGCTATTCACAATCTATATCAATGATTTGGATGAGAGGACCACATGTAATATATCCAAGTTTGCTGATGATTCAAAACTAGGTGGGAATGTAAGTTGTGAGGAGGATGCAAAGAGACTTCAAGGGGATATAGACAGGTTAAGTGAGTGGGCAAGAACATGGCAAATGGAATATAATGTGGAGAAATGTGAAGTTATACACTTTGGTAGGAAAAATAGAAAAACAGAGTATTTTTTAAGTGGTGAGAGATTGGGAAATGTTGGTGTTCAGAGGGACCTGGGTGTCCTTACACACGAATCACAAAGTTAACATGCAGGTACAGTAAGCAATTAAGAAAGCAAATAGTATGTTGGCTTTTTTTACAAGAGGATTTGAGTATAAGAGTAAAGACGTCTCACTGCAATTATATAGGCCCTGGTGAGACCACACTTGGAGTATTGTGTACAGTTTTGGTCTCCTTGCATAAGGAAAGATATACTTGCCATAGAGGGAGTACAACAAAGGTTCATCAGACTGATTCCTGGGATGTGGGGATTGTCCTATGAGGAGAGATTGACTAGACTAGAGTTTAGAAGAATAAGAGGTGATCTCATTGAAACATACAAAATTCTTACATGGCTTGACAGGGTAGTTGCAGGGAGGATGTTTCCCCTGGTTGGGGAGTCTAGAACCAGGGTTCACAGTCTCCGAATAAGGGGTCGGCCATTTAGGACTGAGATGAAGAGAAATGTCTTCGCTCAGAGGGTGCTGAATCTTTGGAATTCTCTACCCCAGAGGGCTGTGGATGCTCAGTCATGAGTATATTGAAGACAGAGATCGATAGATTTTTGAGTATTGATGGAATCAAGGGATATGGGGATAGTGCAGAAAAGTGGAGTTGAGGTACATCAGCCATGCTCTTATTGAATGGCGGAGCAGGCTTGAGGGCCATATGGCCTACTCCTGCTCCTAATTCTAATGGCAGTAAATTACATGAAAGAAGTTTAGGACAGTCTCGATCTACTCATACAGTAAAGAGTGTTCTTCTAGGATTGGTATCATGATGCACTGGAGCAGAGGGGGCTGTAGCCTGCAATGAGGTGATGGTAATTCAGGGGTGTCTAAGAGGCAGCAGTGAGTCAAATTGTGGAGCTGCTTTGATTTGGCCTGCAAAATTTCAGTCCTCTTTTTGCCCTTTTAGCCAACTTCAGCATCTTTGGGCTCAGTTCTTCATAGTTCCCACAAAGCATCTGCCAGTCAGGAAGCAGCACTTCCAGTTAGACAGGATCGGAAACTTTAAAGTGCTGAAGCCCCCATGTTTTCCGGCTTGAGAGGAGGAGGATGCGAAAAAAAATAAATTGGAGAGCCACGCTTTTTATGTGTGTATGTGGGAAGTCTCACTTTGTGTATGCCACTGGGGATCAGAAGATACCCAGAAGTGTTATATCGCAAGGTATTAATCTGCTATTAAAAGGTCCAGTGTTTGTGTTTGTATCTAGTGAGGCTCTGTGTCTGCAACTCAGTCCCAAAAAATGATGTTATTGCCATTTGTCAGGTCCCACTGGAGATGGCTGTAAATATTATGCAATTAGATCATATTTAATGTGATATTGAATCTAAATCCATTGAGCACTATAGTGTACCAGCATGGATTGTCACTTTGAATGCCATTCCGGAGAGTTAGGGCTAGAAATTTGCCAATATTGTGACTGGGTTTTGGTGCTATTTCACCCTTTTTGGCAAAAATCTGGTCAGCGGTATTGTTGGACACCTTTGTGCATGGCGTTTCCACGTACGTCGCCGTGCAAGACCCGAAATAGCGTTTGCCAGAAATTTCTCTGCACCCGTATTCTGCGCTCAGAATGCCGACAGGAAAAAATCTGTCATAGCAGCCCTGCAAGTATGAAAACCTACAAAAAGGCAAGTTAAAGTTTTTATTTTTTAATTCTTTTTCAGCGATTCGATAGGTAAGTGTCTTGTAAATGTTTTGTGATTTTTTTTTTCCCAATTTACTTTTTGGTGTTTTTCTGCCCTCCCAAGGCCTCTCTCGCAGTGGTATCGGCCTCGGACTAAAGTTGTCGAAATTCGCGGTTTGTGCTACGAATCCTCGTGCCACACTGATTTTTGCTGCTGCTCAAATTAAAGGTTGAATTTCTGGCCTGATAGCAATAGCGAAGCAAAAATGGTAATTTTGGCGAAAAAATTCCGTTTTCGCTGAAAACCGAATTTCTAGCCCTTTATGTTTTTCTTTATAATCTCACTGTCTATTCAGAGGAACCAAAATGATGATTCATTTGTTCTTAATCCTGGTAGCTTTACCCATGGAATTAAACCTTTCAAGTTCTGAATGTTTGTACCAATGTTTCTCTTGCAATGTCTTTTCCCTAAGCAGATCCTCAAATAAGATCATTCTGTCAAACTCCAATGTAACACTGGTGCAGGTAGATTTTCAGCAGGAAGAGCTGGCTGGGTGTGGCTGGAATGCCCAGGGTGCTAGCCTGCTGTCTGTTGATGCAAATGGCACTCATATATTGCGTAAAGGATTTGTCAATGAACAACTGAAATCCAGACCCATGTCAAAGCCCAAAGGAGGATTCCACTTAGGCGAATGTGAGGTCCAGCAGGATGAGGGAGGTCCATCTTGGCCCATCCATCCAAAAGAACGATACCGTGCTTGGATTAATTCATTTGTATCTTGAAAGAATCTAAAGTTTTCACCTCATGGAAGACCACTCCAAGTGTTGATCATTCTTTACATGAAGAAAGTCTTCCTGATATCTGACCTAAATTGGCCTTTCGCCAGTTTTAGCCTGTGCCTCCTTGTTCCACTGTCTTGGCTTGCCCTGAAGTATTGTTCTGGATTAACCCAATCTAAGCCATTTAATATCTTGTATACTTCTATAAGGTGCCCTCTCAGTTGCCTCCTTTCAAGGGTGACGGGTCCCTATTTCAGTGTGCGCGGAGTCTGTGTGTGCTGTCCCTGCAATGCTGGTGGGCAAGGAATGTGCTCGCACCAAATATGTGGAGGTACCTTCTGCACAATGGTGAATTATGCATCTGCTCAGCTCAAATATATGGTGGTCAGGATGTGCTTGGCTCATTTACTCCCCTCAAAACTCAGATGTTCTGAATATCTGACTATTAGATCTCTAAAGCCAAATGCCAAAGAAAATACATTATTGTTTATTTTTCCGCTAATGTCTCTGATTTCTTCCCATCCCTCTTCTCATCTTCATCCACACTAGTAAATGCAAATGGAAAATGTTTGAATTACATTTTTGAAGTAAGTCTAACTGCTTGGCACTCCTGGTTTAGCACTCTATGCAATAAGAACGCATATTGGGAATTCGAGTGCAGAGGTCCAAGGTAGATGGCAAATTGTATGGGACATGAAATGGTCACAAAATGACCCAATCGTGTGGCCACCATAACGTACGGGAGACCAAATTTAGAGAATGTTAACACATTGAAGCAAGCCATTTAGCTCATCAAATCTGTGCAGGTCTTTTTCTCCATGATTCACTTAGTCTAATTCCACTCTCCTGCTCACTCCCATACCCTTTATTGGCCCCAGTTTTTCCCAATCAAAAGTTATGGCGTCCACTTACCTGTATGCACGATTTTTCAACACCGTCAGCGGCAAAAAAAAACTCACTAGTTTCCTGTAAATGAAACCTGACTTTAATGCCGGCGCTACCCGAGTCCATCTTGGGGGGCGGAGCTAACAGTGTGTGCCTAAAATGCACTGCGCAAATGCTTAAAAAAAAATCTCTGTGCAAGCGTTGTAAAAAAAAAAATCAGCATGTGTAGGGTCTGTCTGGATCACCAGTGAGAATCCATTGGTGACAGAGGTGGATTTGCAGGTAGGAAACACAGCTTCAATCAAGAGATGGATGCAAGGGAAGGGCGCAGAGAGGTGAAAGGGGCAGAGATGGAGATGGAGAAGGGGAAGTTGTAAGGGCCAAGAGATTTCTCGCGGAAGAAATTGAGCGTCTGGTAGACTTAATTGAGAGTAGATGGGAAGTTCTTGAAAACAAGGGGAGCTTCGGTAAAAAGAAACGTAAACCCTCTGTACTCGCAAATGTTTGGGACCAGGTCGCATTAGAGTTTAATGCAATGTCCATTACCTGAGAATTGGTGCACAGCTCTCAAAGAAGTGGCAGGACCTTGGACAAGCAGTGACTGTAAGTAATCATTTTAATTTAAATTTATTTATGTTTTTAATTATATTTATATTTATACACTGCAATAACATCTGTAAATGTGATTTGTGAGTGTGTTTGTGTTCAGAAGGACCCTCTCTTAAAAAGTTCAATTTTCAACTTTGCAGAAGATGGTATCACAGATCAACCGAGAACAGTCACAAACTGGAGGAGGTCCAGCAAGTAGGCTGCAACTAGCAGCCATGGAGCAGAGGATAGCGTATATGATTAAATCTTACAGGAGACGACCAACCATCAACGCGGAAGCTGGCCCAGTTTTCCAAGAGAGGATAAGCCCTGCAAATTGCACAGTCCGGGTTGGCTAAATATTACGTACTGCATGTGTTGCCTACGCTTCTCCTTCCTCAATGCTGCTAATCAAGCATCTCTGTCATGTTTTGCAGATGTTGCACATCAGGAGGAGACAGAAGGTGCACCTGAAGTAGAAGAGGAGCATGTTTAGGAAACCGCCATTCCAGATATTCTACATCAGGAGAATGAAGGGCAGCATGAAGACTTTGACAACGAGATGGTTACACTGGATTTGGAGATGGTGAACCCCTCGAGCATTCCAAGCCCTTTCCTGAACAAATCAACTGACAGGACATTTCTAGGTCCCAGTGTGCCACACCTGCGAGACGTCAGTGAGACGTCAGAGAAGGGTGGAAGGGAAAGCTGATGCTGAAACAAAGAATGCGGAGAACATAGGACATCTCGTGGGGATGAGTGGGGAGAACATCCAGCAATCATGATTGCTCCTGGAAACCTTTGGAGGGGTGAGGGTAGAATTAGCGGGACTGGGAGATGAAGTAGCAACACTGGCTGAAGGAATGGGTGAGGTGAGGGGAGAAATTGTGGGACTGTCATTGGAGGACTTTCGTGACAGATGACAGAGGTAGTAGAAGCAATAGGGGGGCTCACCCTGTCATTGCTGCCAGGAACTTTATAAACTCCACACCAAAATCAGGGATTGATCCACAGGCTGAGGATGATTTTAAAGAGGAATCCGGGCCTTCCGCATTGACACATGCTTGCTCTGTCCCTGTCGTAACCCAACAACAAGAAACGCCATGTAGGAAAAAATACAAAATAAAGCTTGGGGTGGCAGGGGCGGGGGGGCGAGGAAGCAGAAGTCTGCAAAAACGGGCATGCGCAGGGGTAGTGGCATCTACTGGGGCAGAAGTGGCGCACAGCGCTAAGGAGGAGGATAGATGGCTTGTTTGTTTGTTGGTTTGTTTGGTTGGTTGTCCATTTAAAAGTTTGACACAAATGTTATTAAAGTTTTTAAAGTTATTAAAGTGAAAAGATAAGTTATATTAAGCTAAGTACAACTGTGCTACACAAATGTTTAATAAACATATTTATTTTTGACTTTTAACCTGACTCCTGCACATTTCTTTTTTAATGTAGCACTATTAAATATTTTTGGATAATGGAACGGACTCAACATGTCAAATGTCCTCATTCCTTGTAACCTATAAGTTTAAATGATACAGGGACATGGGTGTTCATGGATCCTGACTAGTTCTGGGTTCTGATACAAGCAACGCAGAACCATGGTGCCTGTATCAATGACCATAAACAAGTCTAGATCCATGAACAGCTTAGCACTGAAACCTGCCCCTGTTTCATTTAAACTTATAGGTTACAAGGAATGAGGCCATTTGACATGTTGACATGTTGAATCCGTTGACATGTTGAAATCGGTAAGAACATCTGATTGGGAATCAAGTTATCATTAGGCACCTCCTATTGTTAAGGAGCACATCATGCAGTACTTTTTTCCTATTGAGTCACTGGAGGAACAACAGCAACCAGCTTTTATATTACGCCTTTGAAAAATGTCTCAAGGTGCTTCACACAAGTGTACTCAGACCAAAAAGGACACCTAGCCGAGAAAGGAGCTATTAAGAGGGGTGACCAAAATCAGGGTCAAAGAGATGGGTTTGGGAGGGTCTTATAAAGAAGGAGAGGGAGGCGGAGAGGTTCAGTGAGTAAATCCCAGAATGTGGAGCCTAGACGGTTGAAGGCATGGCTGCCAATGGTGGGGCAAGGGAAGAAAAGAATGTAGAGTTCTGGTGGGAACTTTAGGGCTAGAGGAGGTTAGAGGTCATAAGGAATTTAAACATAGGGCTGAGAATTTTCAATTGGAGGTGTTGTTGGACCAGGAGCCAATGTAGGGCAGCGAGTACAGGGGTGACGGGTCAGTGGAACTATATGCAGCAGAGTTTTGGGTGAGCTATAGTTTAAGGAAGGTGGAGGATGCAAGCCCATCTAGAAGAACACTGCAATATTTGAGTCGGGACATGAAAAAGGCACACATTAGGGTTTCAGTTGATGGGCTAAGGCAAGCATGGAGGTAGGCTTCAATACAAGGCCTAAACATACTTATGAGGTTGATCAGACCCTATTCTTGTGCACAATGACATTTTTACGCTAATTAAATATTCCTTCAAATATATTATTGTTTATTCAGGTCCACCTAAGCATTGCAACACTGCATTAAAACATTTAAAATTTAAGGGGGATTAGTTAAAAAGAAAATTAAATGTCCAGGCTTTATTATAAATCACTGATGCTTTCCTATGTGCCTGGAGTGTGTTGCACTGTCTTGTGTGGAGGACCATCGGCTAGGGATAGCAGCAGGTCGAGTCGGCTGCGTAGAAGACTTGGAAAAGGCTGCCCCTGGGTGTTTGCTGCACTGGAGGTTGCCTCATCTCACTGTGGTTGTTTTGCCTGATGTTATTTAGAAGAAGGCCACTTGGAGTTTATTTTGCATTTATTATCCAGTTGGAGCTTTGAAGGAAAAGACGAGTGGGGAAGATTTGTGTCTGTGTTTACTTTGCTTGCAGTTCTCTAAACCAAGGACGAGCCTTAAAAGTAAGTTTTATTTCAGTTATATTAATTTTAAACTGCAATTATTTGATTGAAAATGGCACGGTGGCCCTTCGGCCAGGGTAAGGAACGGGCCAGCGCCAATTTCTTTAAGTGTATGTATGTTTTTAAAAAATGGTATTCAATGTGTCTGTGCACGGTTTAAAAAAAAACATTGTTGAGGAAAGTGGCCTTAATGGACAGAACTGGCGCGTAACCAGCTTTTTACCGAACACCAGCGACAGAATTTATGCACCCGCTGTTCGTCGGCGCCCAAACATTGGATAAACTTTAAAAAGTCCTTCCACACCAGAAAAATCGCTGGGCACCACAAAATTGCCGCCCAATCCTGGGGGAAATAGGGGCCATTATTTGTACTGATGTCAATCATTGGTTTAAAATGCAGAAGCTGCTGATCCTGAAGTTTCTACGAGCAAAAGAAGAAAAGGTGTTTTAGAAACAGAAAAGGTCATTAAAGCAAGCTAACCCCTTTTTGACTGCATCAAATTAAACCATTCTCCCCCCCCCCCCCCCCACTCCTTCTATAAGGCTAATCTCTGCCCCCCTCCAACAACACACCAATGTGTCCTTAAACTCATTTGTGCTGTCTCCTCATTGGGCCTTTCCTGGGAATTTATTCCAAAGCTTTAATACCTTTTGGGTACGAAAGAGCCCCTTGACTTCCCTTTCTCACTCTCAACATCCTTACTTTCAACTCATGTCCCTGGTATTTGAACCCTTCAAAGAAAGGAAGAAAGACTTGCATTTATATAGCGCCTTTCACAACTTTAGGACGTCCTAAAGTGCTTTACAACCAACGAATTACTTTTTGAAATGTCGTCACTGTTGTAATGCAGGAAATGCAACAGCAACGTGCTGCAAACAGCAATGTGACAATGCCCAGATAATCTGTTTATTCCTACCTAATGTTGGTTGAGGAATAAATGCTAAAATGTTGGCCAGGGCACAGTGAACAATTTTCCTGGACCACTTCTGTTAGTTCAGCTTCGGGCAAATGCCTCAGCTTCCCTCCCTTGTCTGTGGTTGCATGCAAGATCTTTGTCACGACTGAATCTTATCTGTTGTGTGTAGCAGAAAGAGTAAACAAACAACTGAACGAAGACCTACTGCCAACAGATTATCTCCTCCTCTTCTCTCTCGCAAAGGAACTGTATTCAGACTACAGCTACTGACATTTCCAGGCTTTTATTTCCTAGGGTAGAATTCCCACACTATTTTTAAACAAACGCTTCAATTCCTCAATACACTCTTTTAATGAAGATGTTAATAGGTACATAGGAGCAGGAGTGGGTCTTTTGGTCGATTGAACTGGCTCCAATATTTTGTTAGCTGAGGAGACGCTTTTCAAATTGTCCTTTGTCCAGATTTCTTAATATTCCTATTTCACAAGTAAGGATCGCTCTCCCTTTTCAACGCCTCGGTTAATTCTGCACCTATGGCCTTCTGGGGCACTCCACATTCACACAGCGCTTTGTAGCAGAAATATTTTCTGGATTTACTTTTAGCAGCCCAGTTTGAATTTTCAGATTATGTCGTCATACAAAGTTGCCAGAAAAAGTTGCTAGCCTGAGGATTGGGAGCAGTTTAGAATTCAGCAAAAAAGGACCAAGAGATTGATTAAGAGGGGAAAAATAGAGTTCGAGAGTAAACTTGCAAGGAACATAAAAACAAACTGCAAAAGTTTCTACAAGTATGCAAAAAGAAAAAGATTAGTGAAGACAAATGTAAGTCCTTTGCAGCCAGAAACGGGAGAATTTATAATGGGGAACAAGGAAGTGGCAGAACAATTAAATAAATGCTTTGGTTCTGTCTTTACGGAAGAGGACACAAATAATATCCCAGAAATGCTAGGGAACTAAGGGTCTAGTGAGCAAGAGGAATTAAAGGAAATGATTATTACTAAGAAAATAGAGCTGGAGAAACTAATGGGACTGAACGCTGATAAATCCCCAAGGCCTGATAATCTGCATCCCAGTGTATTAAAAGAGGAAACAAATGTAATATTTCTAAATTTGCTGGGATTGTGAGTTATGAGGAGGATGCAAAGATGCTACAAGGTGATTTAAATAGGTTGAGTGAGTGGGAAAACACATGGTAGATGCAGTATAATGTGGATAAACGTGAAGTTATCCACTTTGGTAGGAAAAACATAAAGACAAAGTATTATTTAAATAGTGCTAGCTTGGGAAATGTCGATGTACAAAGGGACCTGGGTGTCCTTGTACACCAGTCATTGAAGCAAGCATGCAGGTGCAGCAAGCAGTTAGGAAGGCAAATGGTATGTTGGCCTTCATTGCAAGAGGACTTAAGTACAGGAGCAAGGATGTCTTTCTACAGTTATACAGGGCCTTGGTGAGATCTCACCTGGAGTATTGTGTGCAGTTTTGGTCTCTTTACCTAAGAAAGGATATACTTGCCATAGAGGGAGTGCAGCGAAGGTTCACCAGACTGATTCCTGGGATGGCAGGACTGTCGTATAAGAGATTGGGTCAAATAGGCCTGTATTCACTAGAGTTTAGAAGAATGAGAGGGGATCTCATTGAAACGTATAAAATTCTGAAGTGGTTGGACAGACTGGATGCGGGGCGGATGTTTTCCCTGGATGGGAAGTCTAGAACAAGGGGTCACAGTCTGAGGATACGGGGTAGGAAATTTAGGACTGAGATGAGGAGAAATTTTTTCATTCAGAGGGTGGTGAACCTGTGGAATTCTCTACCACAGAAGGCTGTGATGGCCAAGTCACTGAATATATTTAAGAAGGAGATAGATAGATTTCTAGACACAAAAGGCATCAAGGGATAGGGGGAGAAAGCGGGAATATGGTATTGAGATAGAGGGTCAGCCATGATCATATTGAATGGTGGTGCAGGCTCAAAGGGCCGAATGGCCTACTACTGCTCCTATTTTCTATGCTCTGGATTGCCCTGATAGAGTGGAAGTTTAGTTCCCCAAATATCTCTATCAGATTACTCTATTACCTCCTAAGTTCTGGGAAATCTAACCCAAGTCTACTCAGTCTCTCATCATATATCAGTTTCTTCATTGCAACCACCATCCTTGTGAATCAGCATTGTACTTTCTCCAAGTCATTCCTAAAGTGGGAATCCCAAAAATGCACACAATAGGGGCGACTGGATTAAGAATGACCAGCGTCAATGTAGTACTGTATTCCAGTAAGAACTTTGAGCCTTTATGAGAGCAAGGGGGATAAAGAAATACTGTCCATATTTAGAAGTGCTTTGGACACATTTTTTTTGTTTTTTTACCGAACATTGTGAGGGGAAGACTTGATTTGTCTCAAAATACATTATTGCATATTAATGCCATCACATTGCTTGCAGGCAACATGATTGGGGACACTCAGCGGCTTGCAGAAAGCTGTACCATTGATTCCAAACACTCAAGCCAGTATGTTATCCTACATGTGTCGCACTCCAGCCTGTGTGCTTTTCAGTGACTCTACAAAGGTAACTTGACTTTAAAAGGAGTAGTTGAATAAAGAATGTTTTTTCTTAGCAGAATTTACCCAAAATTTGCTTGAGGAGGAGTGTAGTCGCTATACTCTACTTGTGCCGTAAAGTCATCATTTCGATGTGAAAAGTCAGTTTTTTTTTCCATACTGTTAGCAATTTTGAAACTTACTTAAGTGCAGCTGTCACTTCCGAGGAGTTCAGACTTGTTCTTCGGGGATTATATCCATCAACTTCTTTGTTTTTAAAGAAAGTAAAGGATCTGACCAATGAATGCCTTGTGCCTCCTGTCTCCTGCATTCCTTACTGCGCACAGGAGCATGCATGGGACGTGCCCGGGACAGACGCTCAACGGTTCCTAATAAACCGCTAGTTCTACTGGCCAGGAGGAGATGGGAGCCGCAGGCACATCTGTGCCAAACAGCTGCCGACTGAAATCTCGGGGACAGGTTGGGACAGGCTCTTGGAGTAAGAGTGGTAATGATCTATATCCCTTGTCACTAGGCAAGTACCATCTTGCAAACCACAGATACCGTTAACTGCCTTGCCCTCCGCTGCTTCAATCTTCAAAGGCGAGCTTTTATGGGGAATATAACGTATTTACTAAAATATAAAGTTTAACCCTCTCAATGCTTCATCTTCTCAGTAGCTCGCTAAATACTCCAGATGACTAGTAGGGGCAGATTTTCCCTTTCTTACACCTGGGTGTGTTGATGGCCTGGCCACAGTGCATACAGGTAGGATTGAGAGGATTGTGTGTGGATCAGGGAGCCCACCCAATGTCTCGTCTATTTAGGGCATGTGATCCGACCCACATCACTTCCCTTTATGTGCTGCGCTCAGGCATAGGTGCAGAAACAGGAAGATCTGCCCCATAATTTTTGTTTTTGGTAACTTAGGTTAAGGGTCAAAGCCCACAGCGCGAACCACCGAGATTGGGAGGTCAGGGGGGTTAAATTGAGAAGCAGTAGTAAGGTAATGTCAAGTTTGTTTTTTTAAAACCTGAGGATTGTAGAAGGAAGGGAAGACTGAGAAAGGTGAGGACCTCCACAGCTTTGAGGGCCTGTGAAAAAATGAGCTGGAACATGAGATTATAAGGTGAGTCTTGATTTCAACAGTGAAGACATAAAGCATTCAGGGGCCAAAATTTTCCTCTTCTGCGCCTTCCATTAGCACCTCCGTGGGCGCTAATGGGGTGCGAAAGTGTTTTCGCCTGGGGGGGGCGTTACTGGCTCCCACGAAATTGCACGGGAGTTAGCGGAAGGATGAACACAGTAGCATTGCATCCCGCTGCTGGTAGTGCCCCAGGCCACTGTGCCTCTGGTGATGATGTCATCGCCGTGCGCATTGGCCCCTTTCTGCCCCGTGGCAAAAATTGGCTAGCCCCGTGAGGCTGCCACGGGCGATACACGTGCCAGCCTTGCGGATCGCAAACTGGGCCAGTGACCCATCGTGGGGCGAACATTAAAGGGGAGGTACGCTGCACCGCGGGCTGCCATCTTGGTTTTTTCCTTTAATGGAAGGGGGGGCGTTGAAACACGTCAGCGCTACACGGAGAAGAAGTACGGTTATAACCTTTTATTAGAAACTAGCTGATCTCCAATGGTGCTGCTCACAGATGGTCTTGGAGCTGGCACAATGCTTGGGGTGTCTAACAGCTAAAATGGGAGTTTATTTTGAAGGGCTTCGCTTAGGTTTCTCGCTTTGAGGAACTGGTCAAAATAAGCACTTGCTCAGTCAATAGGAGGGTAATACAGGGGCCATGTTATCAAGATCAGAAAAATGCAGCAGGAAATGATTAGTTTTCCTTTTCTTTTATACATTTGACACTTTGAAGTTTAACGCTTATACATACATACTCGCACACATATAAATATATATATAAACACATATACATATATATAGACTACCAAACTCCCTGGGAATGTGTTGCTGAAAAGCATCTGTTCCTTACACCACAGTACTGATCATGTGATGCAGCATCTCCATCCCTATATGATTTTAAAAACATTTTCCAAGGGGGTGTTTTTCAAGGCAAGTTTGCCACATTTCTTTAGTAATTTTTCTTTTTTCTCTCTTTATCCTTCTGGCCTGACATTTTGCAGATGAGAGCTAAAGCTCACAGCCACTGCCAACGTTGCCCCATAACCGGCCGAGGTGAGAGTGCAATCTGATTCCCTTCCTCCCTGGCAGGTGATGATTCACCCTTTTCCCTGGTCAATGCAGGTCAGAACAGGGACTGAGCAGCAATTCCAAACTGGACCCTTCCCGGCTCAGCAGCATGCAGCATGAGCAAGTTAGCAAACAGCGACAACTTCACTTTCTATCAGTTTCATTAACTTTTCACCCATGCCACACCATGGCTTCTATTTCTAGCAATTTACCATAAAACAGGAAGAAAGGTAGAAATTAAACTCAATGGGGCACTTATTTTTTCACTAGTGGGAGACACATTATGTTTATCCTGACAGCCAACATCTACAAATTGTTTTTAGTTATATAACAAAATATTATAATGTGCACTGCAAGAACTTATTTAAAAGACCTCTTTTCTGAAAAAAAAGCTATGTGGTATATATTCTGTACAATGATAGCATGCATTCTATGTAATATATAAACTATACAATCAAAAGTAGCTGAAATCAGTTTGAGAGTGTCATTCAACACATCGCAGAATATAATACTATCAGAAACGTTTGGCTGAACGATAATTTTATAGCCCAGGAGGTTCCAACTTGCCCCCATTTTTCCCATGTTTTTGCTCTACTCTCCTTAAGCACTGAATCATGCTGACACACAATTGCACCAGCAGCCCTCCGGTCTCCTATCCAAGTACTAGTCTTCATGTTTGTGCCTGCTCAGCAAGTGCCCATCGGCTATTCGACTCAGTGAGGCATCACAGTCTAGATGGATCATGTCCTCAGCAGATTGTGCACGCCTAGTGAGGGATCATAGATAGTAATTGGGAGCGAAAAGGCTGACAGAATTTTCCCTTCCCTCACCCAGGTGGGCTAAGATCCCTTGTACTGACCTGAATGCCTCCTCAGCTGAGATTAATGAACTCAGAAAAGTCCAGGATCAAACCAGGACCTTCCTGTTCTGTATGGCTTGGTACCACATCAAGCAGTGTTCACCGAAGGAGCTATTTAGGCAAAGAGCCATTGTTTTCAATCCTTACCTAATGTTGACACAGGACAACCTTCTGGGAAGCCACAGCTATGGCTGATATTTCTCCTCTCTAGCTGACAGACCACTAATACTGGGAAAATTCCATAACTATTGAGTGAGAGTCTCTCATAGTGCTATAAATACAGCTGTGCTTCACTGATTGACTTATTTGTGACCAACATATTGAACAAGGCACTGTGGAGCTGCCGCAGTGACCTCAGCACCAAGGACAGCGACAAGAGTCTGACTGATGGTCAACTCTTTGTAGAGTTAACTCCTAGGGTCAAGTCATTCAGGTTAACTCTCTGTAAGGTCAACTCTCTGTAAGGTCAACTCTTTGGAGGGTCAACTCTCTGGAGGGTCAATTATTTCGGGTTAACTTTCTGCAGGATCCATTGCTGGATTCAGGGTGCATTTATACTGAATCCAACAACTACAGTATTGGTTTCACCAGGTAATACCACATTTATGTAGCCTGCTTCCATTTTCCCCAGCCAGCTTACAATGGTATGCTGTGCTTCTGCCTCAGCCGTTAAATATAAATGTTTTGAGAGTGCAGATTGGAGTGACTGCACTCTCTAAGGATTTAAATTAACTCTGGCAAAATTTTGAAAGGGCTCAGGAGGTCCAATCCAGTTTGATCTCTATATTGAAAGTTTACTATTTGGAAACCACTTTGCTGCAATGTTAGTATAAATATACCATC
Organism: Pristiophorus japonicus; assembly: GCF_044704955.1. NCBI lineage: Eukaryota > Metazoa > Chordata > Chondrichthyes > Pristiophoridae > Pristiophorus > Pristiophorus japonicus. Next base: position 99,789,086 of record NC_091994.1, read on the forward strand.
AGATTATTAGGTTAACATAGCTAAAAATCCACTGGTGTACCGAACACAAAACAGGAATCAAAACATCTGCAGAGCACAGGTCACATCTGGAGAGGCTCCTCCAGCACCTCTACTGCACTGCTTCACAGGATGCAAGAGAAAAGTTGTTGTCTTGTAGGCAATCCCTCTTTCACCTTTGGCCTGCAACCTCTTTATTTTATTTTACTAACATGGCCACTGCTTCGCTTTACAAAAAAGACTTCCACAACCACTTTCTTATTCCCCTTCCCTTGTGCCCTGGGATGTGGTTTCATTGGCACCGGGTACCCTGCTCACTCAAGTGGCCAGTCTTTATGGGTGAACAAAGACAATGGTTGTAAGAAAGCTATTCAATAATAGTGTCAATTGGACTCAGTGGTAACACTTTTACTTCTGAGTTAGAAGTTTGTAGATTTGAGTCCCACTCCAGAACTTGAGCACATAATAAAAGCCCATAAAAACTGGCCACAAAAGTAAAAGCCCATGGGATCCAGGGGAAAGTGGCAAGTTGGACCCAAAATTGTCTCAGAGGCAGGAAGCAAAGGGTAATGGTTGTTGGGTGTTTTTGTGACTGGAAGGATGTTTCCAGTGGGGTTCCGCGGGGCTCAGTACTGGGTCCCTTGCTTTTTGTGTATACATCAATGATCTAGATTTGAATATAGGGGGTATGATTAAGAAGTTTGCAGATGATACAAAAATAGACTGTGATAATAAAGAAGAAAGCTGCGGACTGCAGGGAGATATCAATCAACTGGCCAGGTGGGCAAAACAATGTCAAATGTAATTTAATCGAGAGGTAATGCATTTGAGGAGGGCTAACAAGGAAAGGGAATACACATTAAATGGCAGGGCATTGAGAAGTGTAGAGGAACAAAGGGACCTGGGAGTGAACGTCCACAGATCCCTGAAGGTAGTAGGCCAGGAGGATCAGGTGGTTAAGAAGGCATACAGAATGCTTACCTTTATTAGACGTGGCATAGAATACAAGAGCAGGTGGGTTATGCTTGAACTGTATAAAACACTGGTTAGGCCACAGCTGGAGTACTGTGTGCAGTTCTGGTCACCGCATTACAGGAAGGACGTGATTACACTGGAGAGGTATGGAGGAAATTTATGAGAATGTTGCCAGGAATCTTAGCTATGAGGACAGATTGGATAGGCTGGGTTTGTTTTCCTTGGAACAGAGGAGGCTGAGGGGAGACCTCATTGAGGTGTATAAAATTTATGAGGGGCCTAGATATAGTGGATAGAAAGGGCCTATTTCCCTTAGCAGAGGGGTCAACAACCAGGGGGCATACATTTAAAGTAATTGGTAGAAGGTTTAGAGGGGATTTGAGGGGAAATTTCTTCATGCAGAGGGTTGTGGGGGTCTGGAACGCACTGCCTGAAAGGATGGTAGAGGCAGAAACCCTCACCACATTTCATTATCATAGGCAGTCCCTCAGAATCGAGGAAGACTTACTTCCACTCCCAAAGTGAGTTCTTTGGTGGCTGAACAGTCCAATACGAGAGCCACAGACCCTGTTACAGGTGGGACAGACATTCGTCGAGGGAAGAGGTGGGTGGGCCTGGTTTGCCGCGCGCTCCTTCCGCTGTCTGCGCTTGACCTCTTCACGCTCTTTGCGCTCAACGCCCTCCAGGATGCACTTTCTCCACCTCGGGCGGTCTTCAGCCAGGGTCTCCCAGGTGTCAGTGGTGATGTCGCACTTTACCAGGGAGGCTTTGAGGGTATCCTTGTAATGCTTCCGCTACCCACCTTTGGCTCATTTACCGTGAAGGAGCTCCGCATAGAGCATTTGCTTAGGGAGTCTCATATCTGGCATGCGAACTATGTGGCTGCCCTGCGAAGCTGATCGAGTGTGGTCAGTGCTTCAATACTGGGGATGTTAGCCTGGACGAGGACACTGATGTTGGTGCGCTTGTCTTCCCAGGGGATTTGCAGGATCTTGCAGAGACATCATTGGTGATATATCTCCAATGACTTAAGGTGCCTTCTATACATCGCCCATGCCTCAGATCCATACAGGAGGGCAGGTATTACTACAGCCCTGTAGACCATGAGCTTGGTGGTAGATTTGAGGGCCTGGTCTTCAAACCCTCTTTTCCTCAGATGGCCGAAAGCTGCACTGGCGCATTGAAGGCGATGTTGAATCTCCGCATCAATGTCTGCCTTTGTTGATAAGAGGCTCCCGAGATATGGAAAATGGTCCATGTTGTTGAGGGTCGCGCCGTGAATCTTCATGATTGGAGAGCAGTGCTGTGCGGCGGGGACAGGCTAGTGGAGGACCTTTGTCTTACGGATGTTAAGCGTAAGGCCCATGCTTTCATATGCCTCAGTGAATACATTGACCATATCCTGGATTTAAATCACCACATTTAAAAAGTACTTGGTGTGCACTTGAAGTGCCGTAACGTGCAGGGTTACGGACCTAGAGCTGGAAAGTAGGATTAGGCTGGATAGTCTCTTGTTGGCCAGCGCGGACATGAAGGGCCGAAATGGCCTCCTTCCGTGTTGTAAACTTCTATGATTCTATGATTACTATAGGCTGAGGGAATGAAGCATCGGCAAAGACGCATGGCTGAGACATTAATTTGTCTGCCTAGATAGATGTAGAGTGTTCCACAGCATGACTTGAAAAAGATCAAGACGTTCTCCTGGTATTCTGAACCAGAAGTCATCCTTCATCCAATACCACCAAAACAGATTAACTGGTCATGTATCTCAATTCCAATTTGTGCAATCTTGCTATGTGCAAACTGGCTGCTGCGTTTGCCTATACAATATCAGTAACTGCAGTTCAATAGTAATCATAAGATGCCTTGGGACATCTTAAGGTGCCATATTAACACAAGATCTCCCTTTCAACAGGGAGGATCACAGCCACATCCAATCCTGTTAATGCCCAAGCCTACATTTTCAGATTGGTGTTAACCCTTTTATTTTAAACAGGTTAACATGCCATTATAATAATGCCAATTAGGAAACCTCGCCTCCAGTGTGCACACACATGCTCGTCCATAAAGGAGCGCTAAACAGTGATCAGGCATGGGAATCATGACCATGTTTCACCTCCCCAACCAAAGGGTGTGGGTGCTAACAACAGTTCCCCATCATCACCCTCGCTAAGATTTGTTAGCTCAGCACAGAATGGGAATCCAAAATGGGACCTTCATGGTCTATACTGCTGAGCTACTCACTGAACTAAGTCTCACAGCCCTCAGAAGAACTTACACTTTATACATGTCTCTTCTGTTCAACCCCTAAATATATAATCTCACGAGCTCTTCCTCCTCTCTGCATCCTCATTGTATTAAAATCAATGCTCATCACACCATCTCTTAATCTATCTCATTCTTCACCAGGACCTCTAAGCTGTGAAACACATCACTGCACTCAGTCTTGCCTTCATTCTATAATGTACAAACTTTTAAAACCCAGGGTTGGTGTCAAGCACTGATTTCTGCCTTCATTTTCTTTCCTAAGCTTTTTAATCTTGCTTTTGTCTTGCACTATGTCCTCGGCATCTCAATTTAAAAACAATAAAGGCTATGTGTGCCCATTGAATCTGCAAATATTAAGAATGGCAGCACAGGCGATGCATTGGTGCCCTGTTTAATGCTACATTTGGCAATGATTCAGCTGATCAAGTGTATTCTATCTCTCACAGGGTAGATTGTAGGAATTTGCATCTCCAGCTCAGAGTTTTGTGTAACATGGACACATATCAGGAACTCAGGCGCAGAGGTCAGCATGCAGCCATTAAAATTATACTGTGTGAGGCATGCTGACATCAGCAGCTGAGGCCCCAGGCTCTGTGCCAGGAACACTCATATGCAAAATATACCCCCATATCCCGACTACTTCACTAATTTTCGAATCCCTCAGATTTGGGAATTAATATTGTGTTAGGTGCCAAGTTTCTAGTCAAATTGGAAATTTTATTCAGCAAATATTCATCAATAATTTGAAAGCCTCAGGGTGAAATATTGCTCAAACACTGGAAACTTGTATGCAGACTTATTTCTTTTTGCAATGATCAGTTGTGGACCATCAATTAAAATGTCTTCTTGTCTCACTCATAACTAATTTACATGAAGATTATTTGACTAATTTAGTAGGCAGGCCGGCCCGGTAATCATAGGCTTGGTAACTTGGGCCTACTGCCTGTGGCCTAAGCTGACAATGCAAAGTCCTGCTTTTATAAAATTCCTGTGGGCAGCTAACGAAGAATCAAAGAGCTATAAGTGGAGAATGCTGCTGAATCACTAGTACCACAATGTTGAACAACAGGAAATATTTGCCTGTGTGAAGATTGATTTTTTTTTTCTTGAGAGACCCAGATGAGGGGCCAAGGCCTATCCTGCAGTTTGAGAAGAGAGGAGATGAGGTATATTAAGAGTAGTAGTGAATGGGTGACTTAAAACTTTTCCTCAAATCTATATGCTACAAATATTACATCTGTGTGCACTTCCTGTCAACTTTTGTCATTATAGATTCCTTATATGCCACCTCTGGCAGGAGGGTGTAATTACAGCATGATCAATTTGTATAGGGAGTTTTCATTATAAATGCGGCAATAAGAATTTACAACGAAAATATAAAAATAGGGGAAGAATAAATAAATTTAAAATGAGGACTGAATTACATCTGTGTGCCTTGGTCAAATTATCCCCCACCCTCTAACCCCACTTTACCCGAGGGCGATACATGGTGATTAGTTTGAGCCCCGTTTAATGGCACATTTGGCAATGATTCAGCTGATCGAGTGTATTCCTATCCCCCACAGAGTAGAGTTTAAGAATATGTGTACAACACCACAGAAGATCGAATAGTGTATTAAATACGTGCTAGGATGGCTCAATATGTATCCCCCTGAAACAATTAGCACTCAAACGCTAGAAATATGCGTGTTTAGACTGTACAGATTAGGGTAGCACAAAGCAGCCAGGAGATGAAGCCAAGGCGTGCCACATACCTGTGCAAAGCCTCAGAAACACCAGGAAAATGATGGCTGATATTAGTCATTGCGGGCCAAGTGTACTAGAGGATAAAGTCATTGTAGGGCATTACCTTCATTCGTTAAAACAAGTCACGTCAGCAAAGAAAAATGGTCGATTCACAATTTCATCCAAATGGTGTCCACTACACTCATTGAGGGGTTGAAGCTTGTCACTGCATCGAAGTGAGCAGGTCAATTAATTCTGGGAAAGGCCATGAGCTAGTGTAAATTCATGTACATTACATTGCATTAAATTTACACTCTCATAATTTCTTTGTCCCTTTTTTCTCTCTTCTCTTGAAGGTGTTGGCTCTTGTTGGGGTATGGTTCCAAGGTGCCAAGGGTTCACCTTCATGTGGCAGACTGGACAGAGAGTGGCAACAGGCAAATTTGACCATGCGGTTGCTACAGTTGTACAGGGCCTTGGTGAGGCCACAACTGGAGTATTGTGTACAGTTTTGGTCTCCTAACTTGAGGAAGGACATTCTTGCTATTGAGGGAGTGCAGCGAAGATTCACCAGACTGATTGCCGGGATGGTGGGACTGACCTATCAAGAAAGACTGGATCAACTGGGCTTGTATTCACTGGAGTTCAGAAGAATGAGAGGGGACCTCATAGAAACGTTTAAAATTTTGACGGGTTTAGACAGGTTAGATGCAGGAAGAATGATCCCAATGTTGGAGAAGTCCAGAACCAGGGGTCACAGTCTAAGGATAAGGGGTAAGCCATTTAGGACCGAGATGAGGAGGAACTTCTTCACCCAGAGAGTGTTGAACCTGTGTAATTCTCTACCACAGAAAGTTGTTGAGGCCAATTCACTAAATATATTCAAAAGGGAGTTAGATGAAGTCCTTACTACTCGGGGGATCAAGGGGTATGGCGAGAAAGCAGGAATGGGGTACTGAAGTTGCATGTTCAGCTATGAACTCATTGAATGGCGGTGCAGGCTAGAAGGGCTGAATGGCCTACTCCTGCACCTATTTTCTATGTTTTCTATGTTTCTAAAGCTGAACTCTATCCTGCTCTCGCTTGACACTCACATGCATGTGTCCTTTGCAACAGCTGGTTTCACTGGTTAGCAACCAGGAGCACTAACCCCAGCCGATTTCCCTCTCCCCTGTAGCCTCGGGGAGTGGAGGCCAATTGAAGCACCCTGCCTGAGAGCTGCTAACTCAGGACAGACCGGGAATAAATCCTGAGACCTTCCTTGTTTGTATGGCTCAGTGTTACACCCCATGCTACACTCATGTTATTTGGAAGAAACGCCATAAAAAAAAAAATTAAAAGCAAATAAGCCACTCAAGAACTTACAAAATAAGCAGTAAGAATGTTTAAACCCTTGGACTACTGAACAAAAAATGACATTATTTATGAGTGCCGTAAAGATCATAAATGTGTAAACTCCATAGTTCTTAAGTAATGTAAGGCTAATGTAAATGTAAATCAGAGTAGAAAAGCTATTCTTTTTTGTTGTTTTTCTCTTGCTTGTCTCCCTGTTGGACTTCCACCTCTACATCCATTCTACCTTACAGTAGACATTTTTTTTTAAGTGCAAATATGCTGCAAATGTGAAATTATTCTGGAAATATACAGCAGGTCTGTCAGCATCTGTAAAGAGTAAAGCCAGCTTACCACTTTAAATAGAGATCTTTTGTCAGAGCAGCTCACAGAATTATACAGCACAGAAGGAGGCCATTCGGCCCATCATGTCTGTGCCAACTCTTTGAAAGAGCAATTAGTCCCATTCTCCTGCACTTTTCCCATAGCCTAACAATATTTTCCTCTTCAAGTATATAGCTAATTTCCTTTTGAAGGTTACTATTAAATCTGTTTCCACCACCCTTTCAGGCAGCGCATTCCAGATCAGAACAACTTCTTGCATGAAAAATATTCTCTTCATCTCCCCACTGATTCTTTTATCGATGATCTTTAATCTGTGTCCTCTGGTTATTGATTCTTCTGCCAGTGGAAATAGTTTCTCCTTATTTAGTCTATCAAAACCCTTCATAATTTTGAATATGGAGACCTCTATTAGACCTCCTCTTAACCTTCTCTGCTGTAAGGAGAACAATCCCAACTTCTCTAGTCTCTCCATATTACTGAAGTCCCTCATCCTGGTATAATTTTAGTAAATCACCTCTGCACCCTCTCCAAGGCCTCCAGTTCAATGGTGGTCTCCATATGAAATACCTTTGCTCTTTACAGATGGACCCACTGCCTATTTCTAAACATTTTGTTGTAAAAGCTGCTCTATCTTCTCTGGATGGACATACTTATGGAACCTCATAGCTGCTGTTATTCATTCCCTCAGAGGCAGGGGCGAGCAGTGAGTGAGGGAGGACCTATCTTTTAATTTTTACCATTCTCTCCCAGATGGCTTGAGGTTGATAAAGGCTGAGTGTGTGTGTGTGTATGTGTGTGTGTGTGTGTGTCTGTGTGTGTGTGTGTGTGTGTGTGTGTCTGTGTGTGTGTGTGTGAGAGTGTTTGTGTGTGCGTGTGTGTGTGTGTGTGTGTGTGTGTGTGTGTGTCTGTGTGCCCCTCTTTTGTTTCAAGTCCCTTTTCTCATGCATCTATTTTTGAGACATATTGCCTCTCTTTTTAATTCCCTTCTTCTTTGTCCTCCAGGCTTGACATCTCTGCAACAAAACAAGACAGTGCCCACTTGTAGATGAATGATATTTGTGCCCAGATGTGAGGCGCTCCTCCAGTTTTCTCCAACCATGCTGGGTAGTGTTTCAGTATCTGCTTGCCATCGCCCACAGGACAGACTGAGCACTGAGCGGAGCAGGACTTGAACTTGCGTCCGTTCTTGTGTTGAGACCAGGTGGGGGAGATGGAAAAAAATTGAAATTGTTGGTGGAGATGGAGTCTTTGAAACTATTGAAATAATTGCTTCAATATCAAGGGTACTGGGCAGGTCTATCTGTTCAAACATGGCCTGCTCACCAGTCAATGTCAGTCCTTGAAGCCCAATTCATATTAAGGCTGCAAATCCCTGTTCGTCATGAATTTGAACAATATTTTAATTACAACTGTAAATGATATATAATGTTTCATTGGCCAGTATTAATGATCTGGTATGAAGTTGGACATGGGCCAGGGTAAGGTTAAAGTGATTCACATCTGGTACATGTAAATGGCCATCAAGATCGCAGAGCAATCTCTCAGGGGCACTATACCTTACTGGACTGGTCCCCAGTTTAACTCCATATCCCAGGGGCAGCAGCAACTTTGTAAAGTGTCAGTGCTGTGTTCAGAGGTGCGAGAAACCACATAAAGAGGTGGGTATCACCGCCAGCTGAGGAACCAGGAGACCCTCGCTGGTTAATGGTGTGGAGCAGGGGAAGAGGCTGAGCTCTCAGCTCACAAGTATGGACCAGCCGTGCTGTTTTCCTGTATGGAACCTTCCCCGATCAGGAGGGAAGACCCAGCAGCCAGAAATGGTTCAAGCGATGCCTTGTGCCCCGTTCTTTTCCTGTCACACTGGTGCTGTGGGAACCACAGTGCACGAGGGGGGGGGAAACTGGACTGCAACCAGAGACCCAGTACAGAACCGACTCTTGACGCAATACAATAGCATACAGAGGACGCCACTGCAAACTGTAGCCTCGGTTTGTACCCAATCCCAGAGAAAATGTAATAAGCCCGGGGCTAAAACAGTTAAATTATGGATGTTGCTCCAAATTTAATGAAAGGTCGGCATCATCAATTTCAGCCAGAGTTAACCGCTGCCACTCGCAAAAACCCAATCAACAGCCTGCCTGCCCACCCTTCACATCACGGCGAGTCTTTGCACAGACAAGGACGAGCAGCACATTTGAAATTGCACTTGAGAAAAACACTAATTATCCCGTTGGTTACCAGCAGACAGAGAGCCGCGCTTCTCCTACTGTTGGACAGGATGCTTGCTTGTCTGCAGCAAGTCTGAACATCTCCCTCCAGGAGATAGCACAAGCAACATCCAACATGTGCCTGGATTGCAAGCATGTTCAGTCACGTCTTGCTGCAAGACATAATCTTTAAAATATATAAAGACAGTTAAAAAAAAAACACATGTTTTCAGCAGACTAGCGACTTGTGCTAAAACCAATTTTCACAATTAAAAACACTCTGGCTTCTCTCATTGGAGAAAGCGCCGATGTTACAGCTGGAGGAGTTTGCGAATCTTGCATTCTGGTTCATTTTCTGGTTAGACTGCAGTTTGAAATTATACATTCTGTTACAAAGGCAGGTATTTACTGTCTGGCATGCAGTGGGATGCACAAGGCATATATCGAAAGCAGTACAGTCACTTGCAACAGAACACCAAGTTTAGAAGTTGCATTAACTTAATCTTCAATAAAACTTTAACATCGGTCGCACATCACATTTAGATAACGTAATCTCTGCGTGGAGAAGAGATAGTGAAGAGAGGAAGAAAAAAAACAAAGAAAATATCACAAGAGACTGAGGCCGAAAACATATTTTTTGCTGATGAATTAATAAGGACCACATTTTTTTCATGTAAAGGATTTACTTAACAATATATCTCGATCAAAAATATGAAAGAGCAAACTCACGGTCCAGGTAGCTGACTTTGCAGTACTTGATTGCTGAAAAGTGACTTCGAATAAATGTGGTCCCGGATAGTCTGTGTTGGAAGGGATTGCTGGAGCAGGCGACATAGTGTCAAACGTGGAGCTTGGCTGTGAGTAGGGAGACGGCGTCGGGACATTCGAGGCGTGCTCCGAGTTGTAAGGGCTGGCGGAGGATGCACGGTTGGTGATACTCTGATCCATGCTGCTGTTTAGCAAATTAAACTGGGACTAGAGAGGGAAAGGGGTGGGGATAAGAAGAGAAACAACCAGGTAAGGACTTGCAACATCCACTTATTTCAGACTATTAAGAAAACACACACATCAGACAGCTGTCACTACAGTTCAGCTCCTGGAATCCTTTTTTTTCCCTGTTGCCCCATGTAAAGACTTGTCAAATAATTAATCGTAAATATATCATTCAGACAAATATGAAGGGGAAAAAAGTCAGTTTGAAGCGTGTTGTTTCCTCTTGTTCCTTTCTCTGACCGCTGATCACTGAAGGGTTTTTTTTGGAGTATTGTTTTCGGCCATCGGTTTACTTCTAACTGTTTGGTGATTGTGGCAGAAATCTGGTTGAATTGCTCAAGCCGGGTTTTTTGTGTGTTTCATTCACATAACTCCAAGCAAGGAAGGGACCCCTGTACAAATGGATGAACAAAAATCATTCAAAAAAATCTTGCTTTCAGGGCTAAATATCAATCTGGGTTAATGAAGGAGTTAAAATTTACGAGGCTGAATAGTCCAGAGGAGTAGTTAATTGAAGAATTATCCAAGAAAATCATCAAATAAACTTATTGGGAGATTGTTTAAATCCCCCAACCCCATTCTTGGCTTAACTGGTATTCACTTCCATGGTTGTCAGTGTCTCTCTGCTACCTCACTTGAGTGGCCATCCCTCATGTGCCTACATATACAGCGCATGTGGACAGGCTATTCTACCACATGGTGCATCATAGCTGAGATCAATCTGTCCTTACCTGACGTGTACACGCACACACCAATTGGGGGCAGTAATCAAGAGCAGGGACCCCCTTCCTTATTCAGCGGTATCAACTGCTATGCTGACCGAGATCAGCTAATTCAGCACAGATCCAGCAATGAACCTGGGGTCTTCCTGTTCTATATGTATCCACAGTACATGGCACATTTACTGTCATTGGCAGATCACTATCACTGTTTTTAAGGGTGCCCTAGATCAGACGGTAACACAGTACACTACAGGAGTCATTTTATCGTCTTATTGTTGGAACACTGGGGTCGCTTTTGATTTTTGGGCAACCGGCGCGCTGATTGGTCGCCTAATCCGATGGCGAAGAAGCCCCCGCCATCTTTTAGGCCCCAGCCTTATTTAAATTTGGCAGGTGAGCTGCGGGGCGCCAAACAGGTGTCCTGATGCAGCTCAACAGATTGGAGCCTCAAGATCAGATAGTGGTGTCTTTAAGGATCCCTGATGCAGCGACTCAGCACTGGACACCTATTTCGAGGCCTGCTTGTATTTTGCATCAGGCGGCCTCCTGCGAGAAGGCAGCGGCATGTTTTGTAAAAAAAATTAATCTCGCTACCGCCCCGTTCATGCTAAAAAATAGGATGATTGAGAGACAAAAATTGAGGTATCAATCTTAGCCAGTCTGTCATGAACAGACAAGGATCATGGGACTCGGTACCCAGCCAACAGGAGGAAGAAAAACTAGCGACTTGTTACGTTGCAGTGTTGATGGGGACCAGGGACCGTATGCCTGCTCCATACCCCGTCAGGTGGAGATGGTGAACCAGAAGACCCGAGAAAGGCTAAAAAGTACTAAAGTTGCGAACAAAGAGATAGGTGTGGTGGCTTTGTGGTGAAGTGTGCCACACACCCTTCACCAGGGCAAAGCAATAGAAAGAAAGACAGATCAGCATTTATATAGCGCCTTTCACGACCACTGGACGTCTCAAAGCACTTTACAGCCAATGAAATACTTTTGAAATGTAGTCACTGTTGTAATATTCGAAATGCGGCAGCCAATTTGCGCACAAGAAAACTCCCACAAACAGCAATGTGATAATGACCAGATAATCTGTTTTTGTTATGTTAATTAAGGGATAAATATTGACCAGGACACCGGGGATAACATTCCTGCTGTTTTTCTAAAGAGTACCATGGGATCTTTTATGTCCATTTGAGAGAGCAAACGATTTAACGTCTCATCCGAAAGACGGCACTTCCAACAGTCATCATCATCATCATAGGCAGTCCCTCGAAATCGAGGAAGACTTGCTTCCACTCTAAAAGTGAGTTCTTAGGTGACTGAACAGTCCAATATGGGAATTACAGTCTCTGTCACAGGTGGGACAGACAGTGGTTGAAGGAAAGGGTGCTCCCTCAACATTGCACAGGAGTGTCAGCCTAGACTTATGTGCTTAAGTCCCTGGAGTGGAACTTGAACCCACAACCTTCTGACTCAGAGGCACTCAGTGCACTCAGTAACCCAACGATGTCATTGCATCTTCAATCCCAACCTGCACTGTGGATTTATTTGTTTTAATTTTTTTTGAAGCCACATTACGAGTACAAAGACTGCATTGTAAAAGCTCTGTTACACCATTGACTGCAGCCCCGGCAGTTTTCCCTGACAAATGCGGGTTTGCCAGCTGATCCACGAGGTGGAACATGGTCCATTTCAGGGAATTGGCTATATACTTGAAAAGAAAACATCGTGGGCTATGGGAAACGAGCAGAAGAGTGGGACTAATTGGATAGCTCTTTCACAAAACCGGCACAGGCAGAGTGGGCCAAATGGCCTCCTTCTCTGCTGTACGATTCTATTGCGGAATTCAGCAAAGTGTCTCTTGGGTTCTGCATTACATGGTATTTACGTAATCTGTACAAGTAGCAGATTTTGCAATCGAATGCTTTTAGCTACCTTTGTGTGTCGAGCCGTGCAGAAAAAGTTTTAGTGTGAAACTGATGAGGTTGTTTTCCAAGTTAGAGCTGCCAGGGGGGAGCCTCACCTGTAGGCTGCACATATTGGGAAATGGCGGGCAGCGGACCTCGGAAAGCTGACGCTTATAAGTTTACATGTGTCTTAACTACAAGTTCAGTTCCCGCACTCACTTATAATCAGAAGCACACCTTTAAATTGTCTACATTCTGCTCTTTCACTGGCCACCTGAGCGTGTTTAAATTACATCGAATTTACAGCAGAGAAACAGGCCATCCGGCCCAACCATAAGCTGGTGTTTCATCATCATCATAGGCAGTCCCTCGGAATTGAGGAAGACTTGCTTCCCCTCCCAAAGTGAGTTCTCTGGTGGCTGAACAGTCCAATACGAGAGCCACAGACCCGGTCACAGGTGGGACAGACATTCGTCGAGGGAAGAGATGGGTGGGCCTGGTTTGCTGCGCGCTCCTTCCGCTGTCTGCGCTTGATCTCTTCACGCTCTTTGCGTTGAGACTCGAAGAGCTCAACGCCCTCCCGGATGCATTTTCTCCACCTCGGGCAGTTTTCGGCCAGGGTCTCCCAGGTGTCAGTGGTGATGTCGCACTTTACCAGGGAGGCTTTGAGGGTGTCCTTGTAATGCTTCCGCTGCCCACCTTTGGCTCGTTTACCATGAAGGAGCTCCGCATAGAGCATTTGCTTTGGGAGTCTCGTATCTGGCATGCAAACTATGTGGCCTGCCCAGCGAAGCTGATCGAGTGTGGTCAGTGCTTCAACACTGGGGATGTTAGCCTGTTCGAGGTCACTGATGTTGGTGCGCCTGTCCTCCCAGGGGATTTGCAGGATCTTGCGGAGACATCGTTGGTGATATATTTCCAGCGACTTGAGGTGCCTTCTATACATCGTCCATGCCTCAGATCCATACAGGAGGGCAGGTATTACTACAGCCCTGTAGACCATGAGCTTGGTGGTAGATTTGAGGGCCTGGTCTTCAAACACTCTTTTCCTCAGACGGCCGAAGGCTGCACTGGCGCATTGAAGGCGATGCTGAATCTCCGCATCAATGTCTGCCTTTGTTGATACGAATCTCCCGAGATATGGGAAATGGTCCACGTTGTCGAGGGTCGCGCCGTGAATCTTCATGATTGGAGGGCAGTGCTGTGCGGCGGGGACAGGCTAGTGGAGGACCTTTGCCTTACGGATGTTAAGCGTAAGGCCCAGGCTTTCATATGCCTCAGTGAATACATTGACTATATCCTGGAGTTCAGCCTCAGCTGCTGTTTAAGCTCCTCATGAGCCTCCTCCCACTTTATTTACTTCATCTCACCCTATCAATGCATCCTTATATACCTTTCTTCCACCACTCGAGTCTCCTCCCAACCTTTCGTATCTAACTTTATCAGCATATCCTTCTTTTCTATGACAACAGTGACTACATTCCAAAAAGTACTTCATTGGCTGTAAAGTGCTTTGAGATGTCCGGTGGTTGTGAAAGGCACCATATAAATGCAAGTCTTTTTTTCTTTTTATTCCTTTCTCTGTCAAGTGCTTATCCAGCTTCCCTTTAAATGCATCCATACTATTCGCCTCAACCACTCCCTGTGGCAGCGAGTTACACACTCACCATTTTGAGTAAAGTAGTTTCTCTTGAATTCCTTATTGGATTTATTAGTGACTGTCTTATAGTTATGGCCCCTAGTTTTGGTTTCCCCCCCCCACAAGTAGAAACATCTTCTCTACGTCTTCCCCTTCGTAATTTTAAAGACCTCTATCAGGTCACCTCTTAGTCTTCTCTTTTCTGGAGACAAGAGCCCCAGCCTGTTCAGTCTTGTCTGATAGTACCCCTCTCAGTTCTGGCATCATCCTTGCAAATCTTTTTTGCACTTTCTCTAGTGCTTTTATACTCTTTTTGTAATATGGAGACTGGAACTGTGCACAGCACTTGAGCTACTTGAATGGTACAGTAACCAGCTGGTGTTACAGTCAAGTTGAATTCAAGTATTTCTTTCTTTCATATAATCACGTTAACTGTTTCAAAAATGTGCAATGATCTCCCCTTCCCCTCCCTCCTTCACCAGAAAAAAAAAACACTTTTACAATGGGAAAGAGTGTGTGCTAATAACTTCTTTTTAACGTAATGCATTGATCGGACTTGTCCAACCGAATCCAAAAGTCAGTCAACAGAGACACCACTTGTGTTGTCTCTGACGCCAGATAAGAGTGGGGTTTGTGGGGGTGGGGGTTTGTGTGGTGGGTGCCTGGCTTCTTGTTCGGGTGGAAATTATTATTTTTTGATTGTTATTTTCCCTTCGCCCTTCTTCTTGGCCGGGCTGGCTTTGAGCTGATGGTATTTACGGGCTAGTCCAGGTTAAAACAACAGGAGAAGAAGCTGGGACTAATTAACTGCATAACTTCCGCCCAGACAACAACAGACGTGCAGGTATGTACATGCAGAGGAACCAGCCGTGGAGGTGATGATTGTGAACACACTGGGGCATTACGCACCACGAAATTCGGGAGTTAGCAATGATTGACGGTCACTTCTTTTTGAGCATGGGATGAAATGATTCCATATATGGGTAGTTGTGCTCCAACCCCTGCCCCTCAGAACTTTCTATGAACAGAAATAATATGAACGCCGGTCGTCTTTAACATGCTGTCCTCTCTCACTCATTGGAACAGATGCTGAAGAATAGAATTCACCAAATATTTGCTGTAGCATTGAATGAAATGTTCTCTTCAATTCAAGAGCCAGGGGAAAGGGGGAGGAGCAGCAAGGGACGGATTTTTAACCCAAAGATTGTTCACCTGTCCTGGGTGCCCTGTCGCTGGCGTCCTCATGACTTCTGATAACCAGCCAAGTAGTGAATGTGAATGAAGTTAATAATTGAAACTTTTACTTGGTTATATAACTGGAGGGAGCACTGCTGGGCCCTAAACAAGTTATAATCAATGGCTGCCCAGGGAGGGAAGCAACCAGACAGGAAGGCTCCAGGGAGACAGATCTCCCACCCTGAGAAACGGGGTAAGACTTGTCAAGTGTTGATGGTATGAGGTGTAACCAAATTGATAGAGGAGTTAGGCCTCAGGAAGCTTTGGTTTCTGGATGACCCCAGGCATATCTGGGACTTTGATGGCAGCTGTGGCTCAGTGTGTAGCGCTCTCGCCTCTGAGTCAGAAGGTTGTGAGTTCAACTCCCACTCCAGGGACTTGAGCACATAAATCTAGGCTGACATTCCAGTGCAGTGCTGAGGGAGGGCTGCTACATCGGCGATACCATCTTTCAGATGAGACGTTAAACCGAGGCCCCGTCTGCCCTCTCAGGTAGAGGTAAAAGATCCCTTGGCACTATTTTGAATAAGAACAGGAGAATTCACCCTAGTGTCCAGTATTTTTCCCTCAATCGAGACCTAAAAACAATCTCATCATTAGCACATTGTTTGTCGGACCTTGCTGTGCACAAATTGGTTGCCGTGTTTCCTACATTATAAGTGACTACACTTCAAAAAATACTTAATTGGCTAGAAAGCATTTTGGGATGTCTTGAGGTCATGAAAGGCACTATATGAATGTAAGTCTTTCTTTCTTTGAGATGCATTCCTCCTTTTTCTCCGTTTGTGTAAACTTTACGCAGCAACCTCTGCCCTCGATGGTCAAGTGCGTCCCAATGTCCAGAGTACTTATCACCAATATTCCCTGTAAGCTGCGCTTTGTTCTGCTACAGCCTGTTTCTTTTACTACGTGGTCCCTTTAAATTTCTACGCATGCGCAGTATTTACAATGGAAAAGCTGGTGAGCTGCCTGCGCGGGTCCTTTCCCATCACTACGCAGTCGCGCAGCTTAGGAGGGAACATTGCTCATCACTTGCTGACCAATGAATTGGCCCTCTATGTCGTGCTTCCTTGCAGTTGTGATTGCAGAGTGTGTGACATATTCTTTCTGTTAATCTTAGCACAGCGCTGTCATTAACTGGTCGGGTAAGGTAACGGGGGGGACGGAGGTGATATTCGAAAACTTGCACATGTGTCTCAAAAGCAGTCAGAGATTTTGGGATAGAAGTAGGTATGCGTTGCACCAATGTTTTGGGCATAAAACGGGTGCATTGCCAACAAATTTAGCGATGGGATGGCGAATCTGTGCGTGCGTTTGAGCCTCTGCTAAATTTGTTCAGCCTATTTTTTTAGGTGTCCCGGTGACTACTTAAAAAAGGCATTTTGCCCCTTGCATATGTTAATTATAGACCTAATGCCTGCTGAAGAACCTCTCTGGAAAACTTGTTCCCGATGAGAGGACCAGGTGGCAGCCCTGCCCCGCTCACAATTCTTCAGCGGACGCCAACAAAAGGTATGTTTTTCTAAAATAACAGTTTAAAAAAAGTCCTCCTTATGGAGCTGGGAGGAGCGGGTCTGCCAGTATCTAAAAATTGAAAAGGCAGATTAGTGTGTTGGGTTCAGCCCCTTCCTCAGAGCTCTTTAAGGTTCACACCTGAACCCATCTTTTCCTGTGTAATTCCAGTATTTTCTGTTTTTTATTTCAGATTTCAAGCAACTGTGGCTTTATCTTTTTTTATCTCAAATGATTTTAATTCAGATAAAACAGAGATTTAACAAAAAGTTCTGGACAGATTAACCTTAACATTACAAACAGGATTAAAGATAGTATACAAATAATCTCCCCCTCTTCGCCCCTCCCCACCCCCTACACTCAATCACTGGTGTAGATAGTTTACAGATAGCTTCTGTTTCCTTCAGACTAAATGCCTAGAGATCTGGTTGGAAAAGATCAAAGGGCGCCCTCTGCTTGTCAGCAGTGACAGTGACAGGGCTGTTTGTGTGACCATTTCAAGGGTGACTCATCTTACGGGGCTGTTTGTGTCAGAAGCTACATTCGTGATGCCAACTGCTGGAGAAATAGAATTGTAGGAACAGGAGTAGGCAATCAGATACAAAAGCAAAATACTGCGGATGCTGGAAATCTGAAATAAAAACAGAAAATGCTGGGAATACCCAGCAAGAATACCCAGCATCGGTGGAGAGAGCAACGGAGTGAACATTTCAGGTCGATGACCTTTCGTCAGAACTGGAAAAAGTAACAGATTTTAAGCAAGTGAAGGGGCAGGGAAAAAGGAGGGGGGGGGGGGGGGAGAAGGAAAGGGTAGGTCTGTGATAGGATGGAAGGTAGGAGTGATTAAATGACAAAAGGTATGATTGTACAAAGCAAAAGGAGATGGTAATGGGACAAGTAAAGAAACAAAAGATGGGTCTAGAAGAGGTGTAAATGTGAATAGCAGAATCAGCAACAGCTGCCATCTGAAAAAATAGGGCCAGAGGTTATGGTCTGAAATTGTTGAACTCGATGTTGAGTCCAGAAGGCTGTAAAGTGCTGTTCCTCGCGCTTTCATTGAGCTCCGTTGAAACAGTGTAACAGGCCAAGGATCGGGAGTGGAGCAGGGAATTAAAGTGACAGGTGACCGGAAGCTCGGGATCACATTTGCAGACTGAACGGAGGTGCTCCACAAAGCGGTCACCCAATCTGCATTTGGTCTCCCCAATGTAGAGGAGACCGCATTGTGAGCAGCGAATACAGGATACTAAATTGCAGGAAGTACAAGTAAATCGCTGATTCACCTGGAAGGAGTGTTTGGGGCCCTGGACAGTGGGATGGGAGGAGGTAAAAGGGCAGGTGTTGCATTTGCTGCGCTTGCACGGGAAGGTGACGAGGGAAGGGGAGGAGGTATTGGGGGTGATTGAGGAGTGGACCAGGGTGCCGCGGAAGGATAGTCTGCAAGCGTGACCCCAAGCTTCCGGTCACTTTAATTCCCCGCTCCACTCGCACTCTTACCTCGGCTTCTTATATTGTTCCAACAAAGCTCAACATAAGCTCGAGCAATAGTATCTCATCTTTCAATGAGGCACTTTACAGCCTTCTGAACTCAACATCAAATTCAACAATCCAGCCTTGCCTTCCAACCTATCACAGACCTGCCCTTTTCTTCTTTTCCCCCTAACTGCCTTTCCCGGCCCCTGTACTTGCTTAAAATCTGTTACATCCCTAACTTTTTCCAGTTCTAACAAAAGGTTAGCTGTTTCTCTCTCCACAGTAGCCAATCATAAGAACATAAGAAATAGGAACAGGAGTAGGCCATATGGCCCCTCGAGCCTACTCCGCCTTTCAATAAGATCATGGCTGATCTGATCATGGACTCAGCTCCACTTAGCCGCCTGCTCCCCATAACCCCTTATCCCATTATCATTTCAGCATCATCATCATCAAAGGCAGTCCCTCGAAGCAAGGATAGAAACATAGAAACATAGAAAATAGGTGCAGGAGTAGGCCATTCGGCCCTTCTAGCCTGCACCGCCATTCAATGAGTTCATGGCTGAACATTCAACTTCAGTACCCCATTCCTGCTTTCTCGCCATACCCCTTGATCCCCCTAGTAGTAAGGACCTCATCTAACTCATTTTTGAATATATTTAGTGAATTGGCCTCAACAACTTTCTGTGGTAGAGAATTCCACAGGTTCACCACTCTCTGGGTGAAGAAGTTCCTCCGCATCTCGGTCCTAAATGGCTTACCCCTTATCCTTAGACTGTGACCTCTGGTTCTGGACTTCCCCAACATTGGGAACATTCTTCCTGCATCTAACCTGTCTAACCCCGTCAGAATTTTATATGTTTCTATGAGGTCCCCTCTCATTCTTCTGAACTCCAGTGAATACAAGCCCAGTTGATCCAGTCTTTCTTGATAGGTCAGTCCCGCCATCCCGGGAATCAGTCTGGTGAACCTTCGCTGCACTCCCTCAATAGCAAGAATGTCCTTCCTCAGGTTAGGAGACCAAAACTGTACACAATATTCCAGGTGTGGCCTCACCAATGCCCTGTACAACTGTAGCAACACCTCCCTGTCCCTGTACTCAAATCCCCTTGCTATGAAGGCCAACATGCCATTTGCTTTCTTAACCGCCTGCTGCACCTGCATGCCAACCTTCAATGTACCATGACACCCAGGTCTCTTTGCACCTCCCCTTTTCCTAATCTGTCACCATTCAGATAATAGTCTGTCTCTCTGTTTTTACCACCAAAGTGGATAACCTCACATTTATCCACATTATACTTCATCTGCCATGCATTTGCCCACTCACCTAACCTATCCAAGTCGCTCTGCAGCCTCACAGCATCCTCCTCGCAGCTCACACTGCCACCCAACTTAGTGTCATCCGCAAATTTGGAGATACTACATTTAATCCCCTCATCTAAATCATTAATGTACAATGTAAACAGCTGGGGCCCCAGCACAGAACCTTGCGGTACCCCACTAGTCACTGCCTGCCATTCTGAAAAGTACCCATTTACTCCTACTCTTTGCTTCCTGTCTGACAACCAGTTCTCAATCCATGTCAGTACACTACCCCCAATCCCATGTGCTCTAACTTTGCACATCAATCTCTTGTGTGGGACCTTGTCGAACGCCTTCTGAAAGTCCAAATATACCACATCAACTGGTTCTCCCTTATCCACTCTACTGGAAACATCCTCAAAAAATTCCAGAAGATTTGTCAAGCATGATTTCCCTTTCACAAATCCATGCTGACTTGGACCTATCATGTCACCTCTTTCCAAATGCACTGCTATGACATCCTTAATAATTGATTCCATCATTTTACCCACTACCGATGTCAGGCTGACCGGTCTATAATTCCCTGTTTTCTCTCTCCCTCCTTTTTTAAAAAGTGGGGTTACATTGGCTACCCTCCACGCCATAGGAACTGATCCAGAGTCAATGGAATGTTGGAAAATGACTGTCAACGCATCCACTATTTCCAAGGCCACCTCCTTAAGTACTCTGGGATGCAGTCCATCAGGCCCTGGGGATTTATCGGCCTTCAATCCCATCAATTTCCCCAACACAATTTCCCGGCTAATAAGGATTTCCCTCAGTTCCTCCTCCTTACTAGACCCCCCGACCCCTTTTATAACCGGAAGGTTGTTCGTGTCCTCCTTCGTGAATACCGAACCAAAGTACTTGTTCAATTGGTCCGCCATTTCTTTGTTCCCCGTTATGACTTCCCCTGATTCTGACTGCAGGGGACCTACGTTTGTCTTTACTAACCTTTTTCTCTTTACATATCTATAGAAACTTTTGCAATCCGTCTTAATGTTCCCTGCAAGCTTCTTCTCATACTCCATTTTCCCTGCCCTAATCAAACCCTTTGTCCTCCTCTGCTGAGTTCTAAATTTCTCCCAGTCCCCAGGTTCGCTGCTATTTCTGGCCAATTTGTATGCCACTTCCTTGGCTTTAATACTATCCCTGATTTCCCTTGATAGCCACGGTTGAGCCACCTTCCCTTTTTTATTTCTATGCCAGACAGGAATGTACAATTGTTGTAGTTCATCCATGCGGTCTCTAAATGTCTGCCATTGCCCATCCACAGTCAACCCCTTAAGTATCATTCGCCAATCCATCCCAGCCAATTCACGCCTCATACCTTCAAAGTTAGCCTTCTTTAAGTTCTGGACCATGGTCTCTGAATTAACTGTTTCATTCTCCATCCCAATGCAGAATTCCACCATATTATGGTCACTCTTCCCCAAGGGGCCTCGCACAACAAGATTGCTAATTAATCCTCTCTCATTACATAACACCCAGTCTATAAGATGGCCTCCCCCCTAGTTGGTTCCTCGACATATTGGTCTAAAAAACCATCCCTTATGCACTCCAGAAAATCCTCCTCCACCGTATTGCTTCCAGTTTGGTTAGCCCAATCTATGTGCATATTAAAGTCACCCATTATAACTGCTGCACCTTTATTGCACGCACCCCTAATTTCCTGTTTGATGCCCTCCCCAACATCACTACTACTGTTTGGAGGTCTGTACACAACTCCCACTAACGTTTTTTGCCCTTTGGTGTTCTGCAGCTCTACTCATATAGATTCCACATCATCCAAGCTAATGTCCTTCCTAACTATTGCCTTAATCTCCTCCTTAACCAGCAATGCTACCCCACTTCCTTTTCCTTTTATTCTATCCTTCCTGAATGTTGAATACCCCTGGATGTTGAGTTCCCAGCCCTGCTCATCCTGGAGCCACGTCTCCGTAATCCCAATCACATCATATTTGTTAACATCTATTTGCACAGTTAATTCATCCACCTTATTGCGGATACTCCTTGCATTAAGACACAAAGCCTTTAGGCTTGTTTTTTTTAACACCCTCTGTCCTTTTAGAATTTTGCTGTACAATGGCCCTTTTTTTTCTTTGCCTTGTGTTTCTCTGCCCTCCACTTTTCCTCATCTCCTTTCTGTCTTTTGTTTTTGCCTCCTTTTTGTTTCCCTCTATCTCCCTGCATTGGTTCCTATCCCCCTGCCATATTCGTTTAACTCCTCCCCAACAGCACTAGCAAACACTCCCCCGAGGACATTGGTTCCGATTCTGCCCAGGTGCAGACCGTCCGGATTGTACTGGTCCCACCTCCCCCAGAACCGGTTCCAATGCCCCAGGAATTTGAATCCCTCCCTGCTGCACCATTGCTCAAGCCACGTATTCATCTGAGCTATCCTGCGATTCCTACTCTGACTAGCACGTGGCACTGGTAGCAATCCCGAGATTACTACTTTTGAGGTCCTACTTTTTAATTTAGCTCCTAGCTCCTTAAATTCATTTCGTAGGAACTCATCCCTTTTTTTACCTATGTCATTGGTACCAACGTGCATCACGACAACTGGCTGTTCTCCCTCCCTTTTTAGAATGTCCTGCACCCGCTCCGAGACATCCTTGACCCTTGCACCAGGGAGGCAACATACCATCCTGGAGTCTCGATTGCGGCCGCAGAAACGCCTATCTATTCCCCTTACAATTGAATCCCCTATCACTATCGCTCGCCCACTCTTTTTCCTGCCCTCCTGTGCAACAGAGCCAGCCACGGTGCCATGAACTTGGCTGCTGCTGCCCGCTCCTAATGAGTCATCCCCCTCAACAGCACTCAAAGCAGTGTATCTGTTTTGCAGTGGGATGACCACAGGGGATCTCGGGATTGCTACCAGTGCCACGTGCTAGTCAGAGTAGGAATCGCAGGATAGCTCAGATGAATACGTGGCTTGAGCAATGGTGCAGCAGGGAGGGATTCAAATTCCTGGGGCATTGGAACCGGTTCTGGGGGAGGTGGGACCAGTACAATCCGGACGGTCTGCACCTGGGCAGAATCGGAACCAATGTCCTCGGGGGAGTGTTTGCTAGTGCTGCTGGGGAGGAGTTAAACTAATATGGCAGGGGGATGACTTGCTTCCACGCCAAATACAATGAGTTCACAGGTGTTTCAACGAAGGACCTAATATTCTAGATCCAGAACTACCTTGTGAAGGGTGGAAGATGCCTGTGCTTGGGTTTTTTTTAACGTGTGGTAGCCATTGCACACCAGCCACCACACGGGCTTGACAGAGTTAGGTCTTGGTCCAGTGGCAAGGATTACCCAAGACGACTGGAGACCAGCTCTGCTGCACAGACTGAGCGCGCACACATATCGCAGTGTGAGCTGGTCCATGCTGCCCCTGGGCCCTCGCCTCTTCTGGGTCCTAGATTCACACCTCTCTTCGGCCCTTGTCACTTCCCTCTACGGACTCTTGCCACTCCTTCGCCCCTCCTGCTGTGCCTGCCCGCACTGCAATCAGCGACCTGGCTTTGTAGCCATCGCCCTCCTGCAGCAGCACGCGCTGCTCCCTGCAGTGGTATGCCGCTGCACGCTGCTCCCTCCAATGGCCCCGGCCTGCTGATGGTCTTGCAGGCTGGGACCGCGCAGTCTAAGAAACTGTCTATTTCTGTCTTAAATTTATTCAATGTCCCAGCTTCCACAGCTCTCTGAGGCAGCGAATTCCACAGATTTACAAACCCCCAGTGAAGAAATTTCTCATCTCTGTTTTAAATGGGTGGTCCCTTATTCTAAGATTATACCCTCTAGTCCTAGTCAACTCCATCAGTGGAAACATCCTCTCCGCATCCACCTTGTCAAGCCCCCTCATAATCTTATACATTTCGATAAGATCACCTCTCATTCTTCTGAATTCCAATGAGTAGAGGCCCAATCTACTCAACCTTTCCTCATAAGTCAACCCCCTCATCTCCGGAATCAACCTAGTGAGCCTTCTCTGAACTACCTCCAAAGCAAGTATATCCTTTCGTAAAAATGGAAACGAAAACTGCACGCAGTATTCCAGGTGTGGCCTCACCAATACCCTGTATAGCTGTAGCAAGACTTCCTTGCTTTTATACTCCATCATGGCTGATCTGTGCCTCAACTCCATTTGTTGGCCTTTGTTCTATATCCCTTGATAACCTTACCCAACAAAAATATATAAATCTCAGTCTTGAAAATTTCAATTGAACCCCAGCACCCACAACTTTTTGGGGGAGAGTATTTCAGATTTCCACCACTTTGTGTGAAAAATTGTTTCCTGATTTCTCTGCCAAATGGCCTAGCTCTAATTTTAAGATTAGACTCTGTGTTCTGGATTCCACCACCAGAGGAAATAGTTTCTCGGTATTGGCCCCATCGAATCCTTTATTAATTTTAAATATCTCGATTAGATCAGTTTTCAATCTTTTAAACTCACATTTATGCAACCTGGCCTCATAATTTAACCCGTTAATCCATGGTATAATTCTGGTGAATCTGCGCTGTACCCACTCCAAGGCGAATATATCCTTCCTGAGGCGCAGAGAGCTGAACAAAGTGCTACAGCTGGGGGTCTGACCAGGGCTTTGTACAATTGAAGCATCACGTTCTGACTTTTGAATTCCAATCCCCTTGACATGAAGGGCAACATTCCATTAGCCTTTTTGATTACTTTTTGTACTGTGCATGCACTAACTTTTAGTAATTTGTGACATCTAAATCGCTTTGTAGCTCCTAATCTCTCACCATTAAGAAAATATTCCAATCTGTCTTTCTCAGATCCGAAGTGGATGACCTCACACTTCCCTACATTGAACTCCATCTCCCATAGTTTTGCCCACTCATTTAGTCTGTCTGTGCCCCTTTCTAACTTTCTCCTCATATCCACACAACTTACTGTGGCTCCTAACATCGTGTCATCCATGTCCTTGTAATTTTGTTTGGGGTCGTTTCAGTGCTGTGGCAGGGGCGTAAACTTGATCGAAGAGATTCAAACATTAAGTTGCAGGAAAGGTGGGCAGGGATTTGGGAAGTGACAACACAATCAAGGACTTGAGAGGAAAGGGAGGTTGGAGAAGAACCATTTGTTTGCAAGAACAGAGGGGTTGAAGGTAGGTTTTTTGAGGAGGGGTGATGATGGCAGTTTTGAATGGGTCAGTACCTGAGGATAGGGAACTATTTACAATCCCAGCTAGCATAGGGATCAGGGATATAAGTTGGGTGGCCAACAGTTTAATGGGAATGAGGAGCAGGAGGTGAGTCTCATCAGCTTGGAGAGAGCTTGAGGGGACAGATAATAGAGAAAAACCTCGGTTAAGGGCTAGGGTGTGAATATAGGTAGAAGAGTTTATCTGGAAGGAGAGATTTAAGGGGTGAATTTTAACCCCAAAAATGGATGGGTGTGGGTCAGGTGGGATGTGAAAATGTTAAAAATCTCAACCCCAAACTGCCTTGAATCTACCCACTTCTGATATTAACGGAGGCGGGTCAGGGGTGTGTGACCAACCCGCTCCAAGGAGGCGGGTGAATCATTTAACTATTTTGTTTAGCCCTGCCCGGCTGGGTTTTCCCGGCCTCAGGAAACCCAGCAGCTGAAGGGAGGCGAGAACTGCTGGATTAACCAGGTAAGGGCCTTTCTAGCACTGTTTGTGAGCCAGGAAGAGAAGGAATGCTTCCCCCTGGCCCCTCAAGCTTAACTGTATACTGCAATGGTCTACCCTCCCACCCCTCAAGCCACGATGTCCCCCTGAGTCACAATTTCTCACCGACCCGGCATTTTTGATCCTTCCCCCCCTCTGCGCTCTCCAGCTGTGGCCTCGGGATGGGATTTAAGAGGTAGTAGAGAACAAGCATTTTAAAGTAGAGGCATGAGGGATGGAACAAGGAGAGATGTTTGAGGAGCATAAGTTACCAGAGAAGGGGGAGAAACCAAGGTGTGATTTGGTGATAGGGGTCACACCGCCACCATTGCAGTTTGGGTAGCACAGGAGGTGGACAGTATAGCCAGGCAGGAAGGTTTCATAATAAGCAAGATGTCACCACTTGTGAGCTAACTTTCTGTCAGTCACGATGCCAACTCAATCATCCGCAATTAGGTGATGGATGTTCGTGAGTGAATAGACATTCCGGAGGGAATGCGGAGCAGGGCGATGATTGTTGTCATAGTAAAGTCCTGGTGTAATCTTATAGGACAGTCAGTATATGTTGTTATAGGACAGTTAGTCATTATAAAATGCAAAGGACAACTGCTATATAAAACTGCACAGCGTATTTCCACATGCTGAGCTATTAGGAGAATCCAGGTTTTAAAAAGGTGGAATGGATGTTGCAAAGGTGTGTTGTAGACTAGTGGACTACTCCACCTAGTTAACTACTGATGTAATAACAACTGATATAACAACAATAAAAGGTCATGTGGAAAGGTCAGATGATCACAGTTCTGTTTAAGAGCTATCTTGTAGTGTGTGTGCTTGTGTAGTGGTGTCTAAAGATATCACAGATTGGTGACGAGGATGCGATTTTTGGATTCCCTAGCTGATATTTTTGTTGGTGGATAATCCTGCCAACCGACAGAGTGATTTTGAGAGGTTCTTTGTTTTGCAGAACAGCTAAAAATCCAAGGTAAATTTCAAGCACACTTGCCTGAACTGTTGAGGTTGCCAGAGTCCAGATGGCCATGCCTATGGGAATAATAGGGTGCTTGGGTGAGTTCCATCGCGACCAAGGGACTTTCGGAGTGTATGTGGAGTGGCTGGAAATGTTTTTTAACGCAAATACTATCACTGAAGTTCCCGATGATGTAAACTGGGTGGTTTTAGAAAGGAAACGGGCTATTTTCTTGACTGAAACAGGCCCTGAGGTGTATGAAACCCTGAAAAATGTGCTTGTTCCCATCAAGCCAAAGAACATGCCACTGACAGAGAATCTAACCAAGTTGGAACAGCACTACAGTCCTGAGCCCCTGGAAATTGCACAAAGTTATTGTTGTGGAACACAATCAATTAAATGATGAAGGTATCATTGTAGCTTTAAAAAAGGTATCCATTCACAGTCATTTCGGATTTCGGAAGCTTTCAGGACCGAGCACATTGCGTGACCGCTTTGTTTGTGGGTTGAAAAATGAAGGAATTTGAAAGAAGTTGTTGACAACCCCTAACTTGACTTTTGATTTAGCTTGTCAGACAGCTACGTTGATGGATATGGCCGACCAATACTCCCAAGAATTTCACGCCATTTCCAGTCATCAGACAACCAAGGTGAATCAGCTGCAGGCTAAAAGTAAAAGGCAGTTGGGCCCCAAGGGTTCAGCAACCGGCCAAGTTAACAGATCATTGAAGTCATGCAATCGGTGCCTAAAACAACACATTGTTCAAAGTTATCCATATGTGAAAACAGACTGTTTTTGCTGAAAGATAACTGGGCATCTTGTGAAGGCGTGCCGACTGAAGAATAAACTGACTTTCAATGCTAGAAGTAGAAATCGCCAGATACTACATAGCATTGAAGAGAAGCAACAGGACGAGGATGTTCTGGAGACACACGTCATCAGGAGCATGACGGTATCAAACAGCAATTTGGGAAGTAATTTCATCCAAGTAGATGTTGCAGGAACCAGGATACCCATGGAAATCGACGTAGGTGCATCCATGAGCGTAGTACCAAAACAGCTATATTGATTGACAAGTTGCGTGATTTTCGACTGGAGAAATCGAAGATAGAACTGCAAGGCTACTCAGGAGAGCAAATCCCTGTTGTAGGAAGTATCACCATATCTGTGAAATACAAAGATCAGTTTCAGAGCTTGTCTCTCATAGTAGTGGCAGGAGACAAGCCTGCCTTGATAGGTAGAAATTCATTGGAATCACTGAAGCTGGATTGGAATGAGATCTTTCATGTGGAAACGAAATTTGCATCGAAGGATGATGTCATCAAACAGTATCCGAAAGTGTTCTGGGAAACAGGCAGTCTGATCCAAGACTTCAAGGCAAGTGTCAGAGTGCAGAAGAACGCAAGACCAGTTTACTGCAAGCCACGTCCCATACCATACGCACACAAGGAGAAAATTGAGCAAGAACTCAAAAGACTAGAAACTGAGAACATTATCTCTAAAGTAGATCTAATTAATTGGGCTACACTCATTGTTGGTGTACCTAAGTCAGATGGTAAGGTAAAGTTGTGTGATAATTATAAAGTAACCGTTAACCAGGTTCTAGAGTGTAATCTACCCAATACATTGCCAAATGTAGAAGAAGGGTTCTATTTTTCATACATTGATGAGCTGCCAGTCACAGCTGAAGAGATTGGTGGGGCAACCAAATGTGACCCAGTTATGTCAAAGATGTATGATTATATAGCAAAAGCATGGCCAAACCAGGAAGATATTCATCCATACTTTGTTCGTAGGAATGAATTGTTAGTGGATAAAGATTGTATCATGTGGGGATCATGAGTGGTTATTCCAAATAAGTTCAGGTCCAAATTGTTAGGAGATCTTCATGACCAGCACCTGGGAATGTGCTTGACCAAGAGTTTTGCACACAGTTATTTATGGTGGCCAGGTTTAGATAAAGAGGTAGAGTACATCGTTAGTCAGTGTACAACATGTCAATCGATGAGCAAAAAACCACCATCAGTACCATTACAGCCATGAAAATGGCCTCCCAGGGTATGGCAAAGGCTATATGTAGATTTTGTTGAGCTAGAAGGACAGCAATTGTTCATAGTGATAGTCAAAGTGGATAGAGGTGTTTCCGATGCAGAAAATGACAAGTAAAACACTAGACAATTTGCAGATTGTTTTCTTCATATGGCCTCCCAGAAGAAATTGTGTCTGATAATGGACCACAATTTTGTTCAGAAGAATTTGCACAGTTCATGAGCAGAAATGGTGTGAAACATACCAAAGTTCCACCATACCACCCTGCTTCAAATGGTGCAGCAGAGCGCACAGTACAAATTGTAAAACAGCCCTCATCAAGCAAATGTTGGATCCAAATCCAAAGAAATGGCAGTTGTCGTTGGACCACAAACTGGCAAATTTTCTGATTACTTATTGGAATACTCCTCACACCACTACTGGTAGAATACCAGCAGAGTTGTTTCTCATACGACAGCTACGAACCAGGTGCTCGTTGTTAAAGCCAAACTTCGCACAGTCCGTAGAAGAGAAACAATCAAGGCAGAAAGAGAGTCATGATAGAGGTAAAGTAAGGGAGAGAAGCGTGAAATTGAATCAGAAGGTTAGAGTGAAGAACCATCACTATAAATGGTTAAAGTGGTTACCGGGAAGAGTAGTGAAGATATGTGGCTCTCGCACATATTTGGTCAAGATGTTTGATCATGGAAAGGTTAGATTTGTTCACATTGATCATATTTTACCTACAGATATGGAAGGAGTTGAAAGTTGGAATGATTCGATTAGGTCTGATGAGTTAGATAGTCTTGTTACAAGTAGAGAATAAGTAGCAAATCCTACATCAGATGTACTAGAAACAAGGCCAAGACAATGTCAGAATTTAAGTCTGAGTCCAAGTCAGGCAGACAAACAGTCTGAAGGTGTAGTGAGTCCAAATTTAGATCAAGGTCAACCCTTAGAGAAAAACTCTCCTTGGGCTCAGCCTAGAAGGAGTCTTAGTCTTACAACAAGATTTGGAAGTCTGTCAAGAATGAAGGTATCCTCTTTGAAACAGAAAAACAGTAGTTAAATTTGATTTGTAAATATTTGTAAATAAGTTCATATCTTTTGTTGTGTATACCATGCAAGTCATGTATAATGATTATTTTGTTATGATTAACTTCTTCAATAAGGAGGGAGAAACATAGAAACATAGAAAATAGATGCAGGAGTAGGCCATTCGGCCCTTCGAGCCTGCACTGCCATTCAATAAGATCATGGCTGATCATTCCCTCAGTACCCCTTTCCTGCTTTCTCTCCATACCCCTTGATCCCCTTAGCCATAAGGGCCATATCTAACCCCCTCTTGAATATATCCAATGAACTGGCATCAACAACTCTCTGCGGCAGTGAATTCCACAGGTTAACAGCTCTCTAAGTGAAGAAGTTTCTCCTCATCTCAGTCCTAAATGGCCTACCTCTTATCCTAAGACTATGTCCCCTTGTTCTGGATTTCCCCAACATCAGGAACATTTTTCCCGCATCTAACCTGTCCAGTCCCGATAGAATATTATACATTTCTATGAGATCCCCTCTCATCCTTCTAAACTCCAGTGAATAAAGGCCCAGTTGATCCAGTCCCTCCTCATATGACAGTCCAGCCATCCCTGGAATCAGTCAGTCGCTGCACTCCCTCAATAGCAAGAACGTCCTTCCTCAGATTAGGAGACCAAAACTGAACACAATATTCCAAGTGAGGCCTCACTAAGGCCCTGTACAACTGCAGTAAGACCTCCCTGCTCCTATTATCAAATCCCCTAGCTATGAGAGTCAACATACCATTTGCCTTCTTCACTGCCTGCTGTACCTGTATGCCAACTTTCAATGACTGATGAACCATGACACCCAGGTTTCGTTGCACCTCCCCTTTTCCTAATCTGCCGCCATTCAAATAATATTCTGCCTTCGTGTTTTTTCCCCCAAAATGGATAACCTCACATTTATCCACATTATACTGCATCTGCCATGCATTTGCCCACTCACCTAACCTGTCCAAGTCACCCTGCAGCCTCTTAGCGTCCTCCTCACAGCTCACACCGCCACCCAGTTTAGTGTCATCTGAAAACTTGGAGATATTACACTCAGTTCCTTCATCTAAATCGTTAATGTATATTGTAAAGAGCTGGGGTCCCAGCACTGAGCCCTGCAGCACTCCACTAGTCACTGCCTGCCATTCTGAAAAGGACCCGTTTATCCGACTCTCTGCTTCCTGTCTGCCAACCAGTTCTCTATCCACGTCAGTACATTACCCCCAATACCATGTGCTTTGATTTTGCACACCAATCTCTTGTGTGGGACCTTGTCAAAAGCCTTTTGAAAGTCCAAATACACCACATCCACTGGTTCTACCTTGTCCACTCTGCTAAAGAAGTGTTGTAGACTAGTGGACTAATCCACCTAGTGGACTACTGATGTAATAACAATTACTAATGTAACAATAAAAGGTCATGTGGCAAGATCATATGATCACAGTTCTGTTCAGGAGCCAACTTGTAGTGTGTGTGCTTGTGTAGCTGTGTCTAAAAAATATCACAGTGCTGCTGAAATTAATATTAGTAGCTAGCTGCAGTGTACGATAGGTGATAATTTATTGCTTAATGGTTTATTATACCCTGACCATATTTGACCATAGGGAAAGGGAAAAAAATAGGAAAAAAGGTAATACATAATGTCCACTGTTTATAGTGGTGTTAATACATTTGGCCGTTATAAGAAGTGGAGGTTGATCATAAGAGAACATATTCGGAGTAAATGTTGCGTGTCTTTGCTGTAGTACTTTGAGTTAATCAATTCAAAAGCATTTTAAAGGGCAAATTAAACAATATTGTTAAAACTGATACTATTAATGATTGCATTTATTGCACAGCAAACATTGGTGCAGTGTACCGGTCTCTCAAATGTGCTGGTGGATACAAAAGTTAACAATATCATCCTGATGACTGGTGGCAACTTGTGAAAATTAACGTGACAAAGCTTCCACCTCCCATATCTCGTCTCGGTCAAATATGACAACAATGATAACCACCGTTAGATCCGCTGCTGCCCGAAATAGTCGGCACGCTGAATGTGTTATAAGTGGCGCCTTTGTAATTGACTTCAATGGTAATGGCAAATGGTTAATGCCATTTGCCTGATATAGACAGCTGCCTGTGATAGCGTGGATGGTATAAGTGGTGGGGACTGTACATCAAAATGCCACTGAAATGTCTCTGAGCACTTTGTACAATGATTTTGTTTTTGAAGTGCAGTGGCTGTTTATGTAACATGACAGCCAACCTGTACACAGCAAGGTCCCACAAATAGCAATGAGATGAATGACCATTTATTCAGTTTTTCGGTGGTGTTGGTTGAGGGTGGAATGCTGGCCAAAACACAGAGAGATCTCCATGCTCTTCTTATAATAGTGTCATAGGATCTTTAACATTCACCTGAACGAGGCAGATGGGGCCTCGGTTTAACGTCTTATCCGAAAGATGCAGTACTACGTCAAAACTGCACTGGGTTATAAGATCAAATCCTGGTGTAAGGATTGAACAGACAATGTACAACCCAGAGTCAAGAGTGCTACCAACTAAACTAAATGGACAGCAAATGATCTTGAGTGGCAGCATTTTTTAATTAAGAACAAATGAAGACACATCACTTGAACTGTGGCAGTAATAATCATTGCTATTAGAGGAACCTATTTAAAAACAAAAAACCCCCAAAAATATGGAGGAATAATTGGTCCTTTGGCATTCCTGAGTATATCTGTATGCAACAAATTATTTTTATTGAGAAACCCAGGTGCAGAGAAGGGCTTGTAGTGCAGGACATCACTAAGAGTGAAAAGCATAGGAAAGATGAGGTAAGTAAGAAATAATGGCTGTCTGACACCAAACTTGGGTTGTAAAAGCCTGTAGTATGTAGGAAGAAGGGAGGTAGAAAGTAGAAGTAACAAATTCCATAGTTTCCTCCCTGGCAAACTATATTTTATGACCGTTTACACTTGGTTTGAGGACAGTCACTGAAGTGTTTACCTTACTGCAGTGCACCAAAGCCTGGGCTCCCAAGAGCATGCTGTAATGAAAGTGGAGTTTCAGGACAGGGATTCCTAAATTATATAAACTGATGTTTCTTGCCTGTGATGTAATGCTGTAATACAGCTCTGATATTCCCCCGATGGCTCAACTGAGTCATGAAGACCAGGTGATCCCAGGCTGGTGCGTATTGAGTTAGCTAATGTGAGTTAGGGTAGCACCCATTGCAGTGGGAGGAAGCGGTGTGGGAAAACAGCCTGGGTTCTTGCTCCTTATTACTATCCAGTGACTCCTGCTGGAAACTGTGTATGTGGAAGTCAGGTGAGCACAGGATCAGACTCTAGTAAAATATCCTACTGATGCTCACTGTTCCCATTGATTCATGCTGCAGTCCCTTCAGGAGAGGAGGGGAAAAAACTGAAGGAGAAAAAGAGAAGCAGGAAATGGGTGGTAATTCGTGGAATCCCACAGTGCAAAACAAATTGAATTTTTTTCCAGAAGTTTGACAAAAATTATACTGCATATTAACTTTCTGAGTCCTGCAGAACTGCTTAGTTTTGAAGGACACAACCTAGTGTTTAAGTGTGGGAATACAGGCTGTTCAAACTTGTAGGTGATCTAGATGAAGCCAATAATCAGAGTGAGAGCTGCCAACTATACCCTGCTTATCCAATGAGATCTGATCATGTTGCCTGTGTGGCAGTACAGCCTCTGGTGCTGTGGAATCCAGTGTCCGCGACCAGGCTAACGTCCCCAGTATTGAAGCACTGACCACATTCAATCAGCTTCGCTGGACAGGCCACATAGTTCGCATGCCAGATACGAGACTCCCTAAGCAAATGCTTTATGCGGAGCTCCTTCATGGTAAACGAGCCAAAGGAGGACAGCGGAAACGTTACAAGGACACCCTCAAAGCCTCCCTGGTAAAGTGCGACATCACCACTGACACCTGGGAGTCCCTGGATGAAGACCACCCAAGATGAGAAAGTACATCCGGGAGGGCGTTGAGCTCTTCGCATCTCAACGCAAAGAGCATGAGGAGGCCAAGCGCAGGCAGCGGAAGGAGCACGTGGCAAACCAGCCCCACCGACCCCTTCCCTCGACGAATGTCTGTCCCACCTGTAACAGGGACTGTGGCTCTCATATCGGACTGTTCAGCCATCAAAGAACTCACTTTGGGAGTGGAAGCAAGTCTTCCTCGATTCCGAGAGACTGCCTATGATGATGATAATGGAATCCAGTCATGTATATGGAAAGTATGCACAATTAATCCAGAGTAAGACTCCGTTGCTGTACTGTACAGATGGGTCAAGACACTCTGGAAAAACGCATTTGCGTTGCTAATATACTGCCTCTTGAGGTGTCAGAGTAACCCATGTGGGCCTCAGTGCTTTTGGAGGTACGAGAGCCAGCTCTTATACTTTATCATGCTGCAGCCCAAGCGTTCTTAGTAATCCAGTATCTAATTATGATATACCTGATTGATTATATTTCAAATCATCTTTACATTCAGCAGTCATGCTAGCTTACAAATTTCATCTCGCAAACTGATTCAGTCTGGATCGAACTTGCTGCTTAATTGTAACATTGATAGAGTTAATAAAGTCCTTTAATCGGACCTTGCATAAATGTAACATGAGTATTCTGGCTCCATGGTGTTTCGTTTGAATGCCATGATGTTGATTTAAGATGCGAAGACAAGTGAACTAAAGATCGTGAAAGGCTGCAGTAAATATACCATATTCAGACACTTCTTCCTGGAATTTTCTGATGGGAAATTGGTGTAATCCCCCCCACCCTACCCCACCCCCCTCCCCTGCGAAACAGCATACATGACTAAAAATGGCTGTTTACACCTTTTCTCCAAAGCTTCTCTTGATTGTTCGCTGAAGATATAGAGGAATATCAGAAAAATCGCACAGAGGTTCAGAGCCCTCAGATCAAAAGCAGGCTCTTGCCAATAGGCAAATGTCTGATAGGAAATCACACATTCTTTCTCAACAAAATCAATTATTTCTATCCTCCAGATAGATGGCAACTGGAACATGTGTTCTTTTGGTTGGCTGAAGAACAAAGTCAATTGGATTTCCATCTGGCATGGTACCCTCTTTAATGGCTGTGGCAATCACGGACAATTAGCCCCTAGCCAGCATGTGTGTTCATTAAAGGAAATCCTAGCAGCCACACCTCCACTTTACAACTCCCATGTGCATTGCCTTGGCTAAAATTTGTTTACAAAAAGATTAAAGTAGAAATACAGGATGGAGCACATACGTCAACCACATATATTGGTAGATACTGTTAAATTTAAAAAAAACAGAAAATGCTGGAAATTAATAATGGGTCAGTGGGTATTGGAAGAGAAAAGACCGGCTTACATTTCAGGGGAGATCTCGGATCATGACTACTCCTCCCCCTCAGATGCTCACAATCCCTCTATGCATTTCCAGCATTTCCTGTTTTTACTTCCAATTTCCAGAATTTGCTCTTCTGACCCAGTGCAATTTGTTTTGCTTCTCCCGAAAACAGGAGCTGTGAATTTTTGACAGGAGCTAAAAAGGCTCATATGGGCCCACCTGCTGGGAGTGAAGAGAGCGTGAGTATTCTGCAGGGAGTGAGAGTGCACGTGCAGTATTTTGCTCAGCCTGGTTTAGAGTTGGAGCTAAATTTAGCTCTGTAAATGACAGGTTGCTGGAGCTGAGAGCAATTAGTTTTCAGCCCGCCCTCATTTTCATGGGCATTTACCAGAGCTTGAATCTCACCCCATTGTGGGAGAGGTTTGTGAGGCTCACTGGTGTTGTACTCTGTGATACGTCCTTGCTATACAGTACAAATGCACACGAGGCCCATGCTTGAGAGAAGGTCAGTCTGTGACCTGTCCTTTATTGCTTAGCACTCAAGTGATGGAAGTGGGTGGAGCTTCCCCTTTTATATCTGAAGGTCGAGGTTAGGAGTGTCTCCCACAAGTTCACCACCTTGTGGTCATTGTTCTCACAGTGTACAACTTAGGTCAGATTATACATGGGTTACAATGCTGGTTGAATACATGATATCACCTCGCCCCCAAAGTCTTATTGGGATCACAGGGTTAAGTCTCTCTGGTGGTTTACGCTCCCTTGTAGAGCGCCTGAGTTGGGGCTCCGGTTTTTGGGCGCTGGCCTGAGTGTCTGCTGTTTGCGGTGCCTCAGGCCTGTCCGGTCTGCCCACAGTGACTGGGCTCTCCTCTCTTTGGTTCCGGTGTTCGGTCACCTGTGGTGGAGTGAACTCTATATCGTGTTCTTCCTCTGCTTCTTCTATGGGGTTGATGAACCTCCTTTTTATTTGATCCACATGTTTGCGGCAGATTTGTCCATTGGTAAGTTTAACTACCAGAATCCTATTTTCCTCTTTGGCAATCACAGTGCCTGCGAGCCATTTGGGCCCTGCAGCGTAGTTGAGGACAAAAACAGGGTCATTTACATCAATACATCGCGCCCTCGCATTCTTGTCATGATAGTCATATTGTGACTGGCGCCTGCTCTCGACAATTTCTTTCATGGTGGGGTGTATAAGGGATAACCGGGTTTTGAGCGTCCTTTTCATAAGCAGCTCTGCGGGTGGAACCCCTGTGAGCGAGTGTGGTCGGGATCTGTAGGCCAACAGGAGGTGTGATAAGTGTCTTTGTCGGGAACCCCCTTGAATTCTGGGCATCCCCTGTTTGATTATCTGCACTGCTCGTTCTGCCTGGCCGTTTGAGGCCGGCTTGAACGATGCCGTTCTGACATGGTTAATTCCATTGCCTGCCATGAAGTCCTGGAATTCAGTGCTTGTGAAGCACGGGCCATTGTCGCTGACCAAGATGTCCGGTAGACCGTGGGCGGTGAACATTGCGCGTAGACTTTCTGCCGTGGCAGAGGATGTGCTTGAATTTAAAATGTCACACTCGATCCATTTGGAGTAGGCGTCTACTACAACCAAAAACATTTTTCCATGAAAGGACCTGCGTAGTCCACATGGATGCGTGACCATGGCTTGGCGGGCCAGGACTAGGGGCTAAGGGGGGCTTCCCTGGCACATTGCCCAGCTGGGCACACGTGTTGCACCTGTGAACACAAAGTTCCAGATCTGCGTCTATCCCTGGCCACCAAACGTGTGACCTGGCAATTGCCTTCATCATGACAATGCCCGGGTGCTCATTGTGGAGTTCTCTGATGAACACCTCTCTGCCCATCTGGGGCATGACTACGCGGTTTCCCCACAGTAGGCAATCGGACTGAATCGAGAGTTCATCCCTGCGCCTGTGAAATGGTTTAAATTCCTCAGGGCATGCCCTGTACGTGGCTGCCCAGTCCCCATTCAGGACACATTTCTTGACTAGAGACAATAGCGGGTCTCTATTTGTCCAGACTTTAATCTGACGGGCTGTCACAGGTGAGCCTTCGCTTCCGAAAGCTTCAACAGCCATGACCATCTCAGCAGCATGCTCGGTAGCCCCCTCAGTGGTGGCTAGTGGGAGCCTGCTGAGTGCATCGGCGCAGTTTTCGGTGCCCGGTCTGTGCCGAATTGTGTAGTCATAGGCGGCTAACGTGAGTGTCCACCTCTGTATGCGGGCCGATGCGTTTCCATTTATGGCTTTGTTGTCGGCCAAAAGGGATGTTAGGGATTTGTGATCTGTCTCCAGCTCAAATTTCCTGCCAAACAGGTACTGGTGCATTTTCTTTACCGCATATACACATGCTAGCGCCTCCTTTTCTACCATCCCGTAGCCCCTTTCTGCCTGGGACAGACTTCTGGAGGCATAAGCTACCGGCTGTAACTGACCCTTGGCATTGACATGCTGCAACACACACCCGACACCATAGGACGATGCATCGCACGTTAACACAAGTTTCTTACATGGGTCATATAGCATTAACAGATTGTTGGAACATAACAAATTGCGTGCTCTATTAAAAGCCCTTTCCTGGCTGACCCCCAGACCCTTTCGCAACCTTTGCGTAGGAGCACGTGTAGCAGCTCTAGCAGCGTGCTCAATTTGGGAAGAAAGTTACCAAAATAGTTCAGGAGTCCCAGGAACGAACGCAGCTCCGTCGTGTTACAGGGTCTGGGTGCTCTCTGGATCGCTTCCGTCTTGGACGCAGTAGGGCTGATCCCGTCTGCTGCTACCCTCAGCCCCAGGAATTCTACCTCTGGAGCTAGGAAGACGCACTTCGCCTTTTTCAGTCGCAGCCCTACCCGGTCCAGTCAGCGTAGCACCTCCTCCAGATTGTGGAGGTGTTCTTCAGTATCGTAACCCGTGATGAGGATGTCGTCTTGAAAAATCACCGTCCCTGGAATCGACTTGAGGAGGCTTTCCATATTTCGTTGGAAGATCGCAGCGGCCAAGCGAATCCCGAACGGACATCTGTTGTACTCAAACAATCCTTTCTGTGTCGTGATGGTGGTCAGCTTCTTCGACTCACTCGCCAGCTCTTGGGTCATGTAAGCTGAGGTCAGGTCCAATTTTGAAAAAAGTTTGTCACCGGATAGCGTCGCAAAGAGGTCCTCCGCTCTCGGTAGCCGGTACTGGTCTTGGAGTGACACCCGATTGATGGTGGCCTTGTAATCACCACATATCCTGACCGACCCATCCGCCTTGAGCACCGGTACAATCAGGCTCGCCCAGTCACTGAATTCGATTGGCGAGATGATGCCTTCCCTCAGCAGGCGGTCCAATTCGCCTTCTATCTTTTCCCGCATCACGTACGGCAACGCTCTGGCCTTGTGGTGTACTGGCCTGGCATCCGGGTTTATGTGAATCACTACCTTGGCCCCCATGAAAGTGCCAATGCCAAGTTGAAATAATGAGTCAAATTTGTCCAGGATCTGTGAGCATGATAC
This sequence comes from Pristiophorus japonicus, assembly GCF_044704955.1. Classification (NCBI taxonomy): domain Eukaryota; kingdom Metazoa; phylum Chordata; class Chondrichthyes; family Pristiophoridae; genus Pristiophorus; species Pristiophorus japonicus. The sequence continues at coordinate 99,827,322 of NC_091994.1, forward strand.
TCGCTCCACAGAGGAAATTGCATTGACATCGCCCCATTTCCAGTTCATGACAGCAAGCCAACTCCTCCCCAGTAGTGCAGGACCGTCCCCCGGGAGAACCCAGAGTGGCAACCTGTTCTCTGAATCTTTGTGGGTCACGACTACCGTGGCGCTGCCTAGCACCGGAATGATCTCCTTTGTGTATGTCCGTAGCTGTGCGTCAATCGGCGATAATTTTGGCCTCCTGGCCTTGGACGCCCACAACTTTTCAAACTGTTTGATACCCATCAGGGACTTGCTGGCCCCCGTGTCTAGCTCCATTGATACTGTGATGCCATTGAGGAGCACTTTCATCATTATCGGTGGCGTCCTGGTGTATGAACTGTATACGTGCTCCACATGAACTCGTTGAACTTCAGCTTCCAATGATTTCCCCCAACGTTCATTTCTGCAATTTCTGCAGGTATTTTGCTCATCTCTGCAAACTCTGGCTGAGTGTGTGCCTCCACGCCTCCAACATGAGCTGCTGTTGGAAACAAAAGGTCCCTTGCCAGTCGATTGTCTTTGGCTGACCCTGTGATTGTCCTTGAGTGTGCCATTAACAGGTGTTGATGGCCCCATTACTGGCCGCATTGTCCCTTGCAATGGTGTGAATCGCCGTTCAGCTTGCCATTGTCTATGTCGAACTCCCCCTCTGGGTTCGACTACATGTTGGGGCATGCCCGACTGCCCTTGTCTGCCTGGAGAACTGTGTGCTGCTTTAACAATGTTGAATCTCTGTCCCAACCATTCCTTAACACAGTACCTCTCGTCTGTTCTGCTAGTGGCCATGCTCGCGTGGTTTAAATCCCAGTTTCTCGTCGCCATTGATACGTCCTTTCTATACAGTACAAATGCACACGAGGCCCATGCTTGAGAGAAGGTCAGTCTGTGACCTGTCCTTTATTCCTTAGCACTCAAGTGATAGAAGTGGGTGGAGCTTCCCCTTTTATATCTGAAGGTCCAGGTTAGGAGTGTCTCCCACAAGTTCACCACCTTGTGGTCATTGTTCTCACAGTGTACAACTTAGGTCAGATTATACATGGGTTACAATGCTGGTTGAATACATGACGCTCTGGATTAACATAAATTGTTAGTGCCCCCTGCATCATTGAGGGTTTCTGCCTCTCCAATTTTATAATCAGGAAATGTATCAGACACCAAACGTCCCCACTGTTTGTTTCCCCCACATTCAATTGCCAACTTAACCTCTGTGTTTCGTGGTGTGGAAGCATTAGTTAATACTGAAGTCAATTACGAGTTAACTTAGTTATTAAGGTTTTTCAACAAATTTTCATCACAAACCTAAGCCACAATGAGGCCAAGTGATGCATTACTGTTCAGAGCTGCTCATCATTGCTGCTAGGATTTGTTATACTGAATGTGGTATTTAGGCAGCAAATCACCCTCGATCTGACAAGGTTACCGATTCGCAGGATTCGTCATGCCCTGAAAATAATCTCACACCTGTCCCTAACCCGCCCCTTATCCAGTTGTGGACTTGGGGAAAAATTAGTAATGCCAGTATCATCTATAATTTGAGAGTATGTTTCAAAATTAGAGCGTTTGTTGCTGGGAGCTGAGACCAGGCCAAGGGTATATCAGTGATCTTTCCTTGCCCTGGAACCTGGGAGAGCCAGGCACCTAAGGTGGTTTCAAACTTTAAAAAAATATTTAAATGATTTTTCCCCCAAAAGGCTATTATCTCCATGAAAAAGTGAGCAGCAAACCTTTCTTTCATTTGTTGAACGTCCAAAAGCGCTTTATAGCCAATGAAGTACTTTTTGAAATGTAGTCACTGTTGTAATGATGAAACGAGGCAGCCAATTTTGCACACAGCAAGCTCCCACAAACAGCAATGTGATAACAACCAGAAAGTCTGTTTTTAGTGATGCTGATTAAGGGATAAATATTGGCCAGGACACAGGGGTAACTGCCCTGCTCTTCTTCAAAATAATGCCATAGAATTCTTTACATTCACCTAAGCGGGCAGACTGGGCCTCGGTTTAACGTTTTATCCGAAAGGCAGCACCACTGACAGTACAGCACTCCCTCAGTAGTGCACTGGAGTGTCAGCTTAGATTTTTGTGCTCAGGTCTCTGAAATGGGACTTGAACCCATAACCTTCTGACCCAGAGGGGAGGGTGCTACCCACTGAGTCATGGCTGACATTTATTTGCAAACTCGAGATATAAAATTGGGAAAAAGCATACAATCGTGTTATCTGGACATGATTTGATTAATACAATTGGCTGGCTGTTCTGGCAACAGTTGCCTAGTGACAGTTCTTTATTTGATCTTCACTCCAACCTTGGCCCCCTTTTCCCTACAAGGAATTATGCGGCTCCATTTAACGCCACTCCCCAATAGTGCAGTTGCTGACAGGAATGCAGAGAGAGCAGAGGATCAATCCTCCATCCTACACCAGACATTGATGCTCCATGTTCAATCACCCCATCCGCGATGTCTGATTTAAAAAAAAACTAATATTAATTAGATTTCCATTGTTATCACACAGTTGTGCACAGGTCAGGCATCTCAATGGGGAATTGCCATTTGCTCTCTGCAAGCTGGCCCAGGGAATTGTTGAGAGATTGGGGAATATAAATTGGAACTGTGTGAACTATATAAACAAAGGACCAGGTTCAAAATCAGCAAGCCAGGAAGCAGAGTTGAAAGAGTAATAAGGTGACTTGGCACTCCCACACTCCCAGTTGATCCTGCAGGGAACACAGGTTGAAGAATCGGGTCACACTGCTGTTGACCTATCTCTGACTTGCATTCCCCATGAGAGCGGCTTCACTGTTGGGAGTGTGGGATCGAGGAATCACCCTCGTGTCTAGTGGCAGTAATTTATATTATGAATATCAAGAGTCAACCGTATGGCTTAAAACACTCAAAATAAAAAATACTGCTTTTTTAGTGTCAGAAAGCAATCAGGATCCTTCCAAAAGTATTCATTAAAAATGTGATGCAATTCATAACAGAACATGTTAGCAAAATGTTACTGTGACATAAATTTGGAGCATCTCCCCAATGCACTTTGCCTTTCTACTATTCTCCCATTCTTCCAAACCTTCTTGAAAACATTGAATTATGTTTTCCATTCCTCCCTTTCCTTAATATTCCTCCACTCTGTATGGTCAATCCTTGGTATGCTCAGCATCATCCTCTGCCCCTTGTAAAACCCTGGGAGATGGTACGCATGAGGGCCACTATATGAATGCAAGTTTTTTCAATCATGTCCAATGATCATTAGAACATGGGATGCTTTAATACAGGGGTTACTGGGCGAAGAGACTATAACATAATGTAAAAATAGATTTGATAAATATTTGAAAAGGAAGAATATGAAGTGGATAGCTCTAGCTGAAGAGCTAGCACTGACCAGCATTGTAGGTTAGCTGGCTTCCCTCTGTGATTTCTATGATTCTATGCCATTGTGTCAGAATGGCCCCTGTTGTATTGCTTGCGTATGATGCAGAATAAAGTTCTTCCCCGAAAGGCAATGCAATGACGTCTGTTTATTGACTGGTATGGAGTCAGTGAGCAATGTGATGAGTTTCATTGCAACAAATCCAGCAGTTAAATAATACAGGTTGAACTCCCTTATCTGGAACCCTCGGAACCTGGCCTGTTCTGGATAAGGGATTTTTTTTGACGAGGGGTGGTCACGTTAAATTGGATGGTACAGGTACTAAGCAAGGGGATATCGGGGCTGGCTGGCTTGGGGCTGGGACTGCTGCAGAGAGATTATGGGTGGGGGGGGGGTGGAAGGGGCGGTGTATCGCAGGGTCAGGCCAGCGATTGAGGGAGTTGGCAGCGAGGAAGAACTTCAATTTGTTCATGTTGGAGTTCTGCGCATGCGCCACTTGGTTACAGAGAATGGTTCTGGGCGAGGGGTGGTTCTGGATAAGGAAGGTTCACCCTAGTTCATCAAGATCTCAAGTTAAAATGAATTAAAACTGGAAAAAACTTTGTGAAGTTCAATATTACCATTGAAGAATCCCCTCAAACATGATCTCTGAACTTGTCTTGTGGATGTGCTGTTTTGATTTTTATTGGGTGATTCAAGACAGGTGGGAAAAATAAAGGAACTAGCTAAACTAACCAAAATGTTGGTCTGTCTTTTCCCTTTTCAGGACCAGCTGCTTATTTTCAGCATTTTCTATTTTTACAGATTTTACTAAATTTCCAGCATTGTACTTTTAATTCCCAGCGTCATATAAACACAGTGACCAAATACCTCTCAATACTAGAACAAATCTAGAATATGTACAATTGAAAACAATTTATCTTTGCAACTGGTTCTTTATTATTCATCGGAACCCTTTATGCACCACTAGGTATGAACCTGTTTGTGGAGAATGCATTTGAATAGCAATAACTAACAGATCTGAAGATGTACAATCCACTTGTAGAAGCTGATAACGCATTCATTGCAAAATTATTTCAAATGTTGAAGAGCATACTTGAGTATTAAGGCCCTGCCCAGAAGATATGACAGTAGGTTCCATCCATCCAATGGCTGGATTGTGTGGGATAACTTGAAAGTGAAACCTGTGGGTACTAGAAAGAAGGTGAGGAGTTTTGAGCTTCCAGCAAAAGGATGAATTAGAGTCGGAGATGGTGTGATGGGTCCTGATTTCAATGCAGTTGGATGCAAGGAGGAAAGCAATGTGTAAAGTGGTGTATATGCAGCTTAGGAGGAACAAGATGAGAAAGTTCAGAGCAGTGATGACCAATAACAGTAGTGATAAAACAGAGTGGGAGAAGAAAGGTTGGAACAGAGAGAAGTTAAATGATAGAAGAACCACCTATGATCTAGGTTTCTCAATTTAAAAAGGAGCTTGTATCAAGCTTAGGGTTCTTATTACAGACCCAGCAAGCTGTCCAGTGCCATACAAGATGAACTGAAATCCACTAATAAGATCCCACGTACCAAAGGTCCTTGGAATCCAATATGATTCTTTAGTACGGGACACAGCAGCAATGGTGACCTGGACCAGCATCACTGCAAACCCCTCCTTGTGATCGGAGTCATATTAGGTCAGCGTGGCAGTAAATAATAACATTAATATCAGGCATGGTGTCTAATTACCTAGCAACAAGGCTAAAGGAAATGTGAATAGCATCAAAGTATTCCCCTACAAATCAGCAACAGGTACAGATTGTGACACGAATATAAAATTCATTTTTTTTTAATATATACATAAGAGGTAAATTTGTAGCCACCTACCGTGGTGCAGTGCTGGGTTGCGTCACTTATGTAAAGCATTTTAGTATTCCCGAAATGTGGGTGCAGCTGTGATTGTTCCCACCTCAGGTGTCATCGGAGAGAGGAGATATCTTTTCTCTCTGTCTTAAACAAACATGGTGCAGGGTCTACGCTGGACCCTACTGGCGTTTACTGACCGAGGCTCAGGGACTGTGAAACAGGTAAACACGGTAGGGCAGCCTCTCTGCACTTTTCAATCTCTTCCTATCTATCTTTCTCTCTCCCTTTCTCTCTCTCAATCCTCTCTCCTGACTGCATCTAACAACAAAACTTGGACCGCCCCTTTATTCCTCATGACTATTCAATTAACCACAAGGCAGGCCCAGACTTGCCCAATGATGTTTGGGACTCTACCATTTCAGATCTGCGGTGACAGAGGGGCTTCATTAATTAAAAAGGCATTATTTCACCTTGTGCGGTGCTTATTAACATTTTTTCTTTTTAACGTGCAGTATTACCCAATGCCAGATTCCCAAACTGGTTTATATGCTTTAAAATTTAAGTTGTGTTTTAGCTCCAACTGAACAATGGGAAGACCAAAGCCATTGTCTTTGGTCCCCGCTACAAACTCAATTCTCTAGCCATTGATTTCATCCCCGTCCCTGGCCACTGTCTTAGTCTGAACCAGACTGTTCGCAACCTCACCGTCCTATTTGACCCTTAGTTGAGCTTCCGACCACATATCCTCTCCATTAACAATACCTCCTACTTCCATCTCCGTAATATCGCCCATCTCTGGCCCTGCCTCAGTCTATCTGTTGCTGAAAACCTCTCGCATCCAGACTCAACTATTCCAATGCTTTCCTGGCCGGCCTCCTATAGTTTGGAGGATGAGTTCATGGAATGCCTTTGAAACAGCTTCCTAGATCAGTGGTTCTCAAACCTTTTTGGTTGAAGGATCCCTTTTCAAATCGATTAGTAATCATGAACCACCCCCATCTAAATTATAATACTATATAATACTCATGATATGAAAATGCTGCATGTAAAGAATGTTTTAATAATGCTTTTAAGAAAACAGCTTTTACTTATAGATATTGGTGAGATGGGTGTGCCCTGCTATTCACATCAATTCTGGGTATTCCGCAGCAACACCATTAGCCACTTAGTGCTGGACAATTTTTAAAGCCGTCAGCAGGCTGCCCAAGGTGAGTGAGGGCATGAGCACCCATACACGTGCTACGATGCTGTTGGAAGCACGACTTGCCGCCGTACTGTCCAACTGACAAGTTCTGTAAAAGCTGCACTGTGGGATTGTATGTGTTTGCATGAACACGTTCAAGCATGTGTTTGAAGGGCCCCACAAGCGCTCTAATCATATGTTGGGAGGATAGCACAGGGTTGCAGTGCTCAACCGGCAGGGAGCGCTCGTTGCAAAGTGAATGAGAGTTGTGGGCCTCTGTGAGGAAGCGGGCCCAAGCGTTGAGAACAATTCACAAGAACTGAATCAGTGTCGGTTTTAGAAAGAGTTATCGCTGGTAATTATTTTTAAATATTTATCCTTTATGAAGGAGAAATCACCCTCCAATGCCCTCCCCATAGAACTTAGCTAATAAGATTTTGAAGGTTCATTCCACCAAGAACCAAAAAGCCAAAAAAAAAATGAGGGGCCTTTTAATTATCTGAGTCCCACTTAAAGCAGGGACTCATTGCCTTCCAGCAGGTGGCCCGCTAAAAAGAGTAGGTTAATATTGTGCCCCGTGAGAAGGCAGTGGGATCGGAGGAGGTAAATCGTAGAAGGTATTTTGATTGCATCCTGCCCGGTTTCCATCGGGTAACAAAGGAGGTTGAAATCCCCCACCCCTCCACCTGATTATCCTTCTTTTGCTCTGGCGATCCATAGCAATTCCCAGTTAAAGGTTACCTTTAACTGTTATTGTTACTGATCTTTACCCCAAATGGCCTCCATAGTGCCTCCCGTTATCATCTATGGGGGCGATAACAGGGCTGCTAACCACTGGGAGTGGCGAGGTGCTAACTTTGCTAACTTCGGCGGAAGGTTTGCAGCGGCAATAGGACGTTGCGCTCGATCTCCTTCACCCGGAGATCGTGATATCATTGCTGTGAGCATCGCCCCAATGACGCCCCGGACCCAAACTTCGGTTCCGCCCCCTGCAGCATCACCGAATGAAGGTATGGGCAGCTGCAGGCGGCGTTGATCAGGTGGCCGGGCGCTTTGGGGGCGAAATTTAAAGGGGAGGTGACCAAGGTAAATTTTTAAAATGCTGTTTTTCAATGTTTTGGATTCCTCTTCAGCTGTGATCCATCAGCCTGGCAGTCTGCTGCAGTGCATCAGGCTGATCGGGCTAGATCGCAGCTGCTGTCAGGGACCAGCTCACTGGTCCCAATGCTGAGCCTGCAGCGATGGCCCTTCCCTTTAAGGGAGGGAAGGAGCCTTGTGACGCGGCAGCGCTACATGGCTCATTGTGCAGCGCTGCATAAGTACCGCACCGCCTGCATCCTGTTGTTCTCAGGAAGGAAGTGGAGCAATTGATTTAGCGTTTCACTTCCTTCCTGGAGCATAAACGCCAAATATTTTTAAAAGTTGAAAATCATTAGTGCCTGCCGCCAATTTTTACAACTTTTCAAAGTTAGCGCCCCAAACGAGGCAATCCTGAATTTCTCCCCCTCGATCTTTATATCTGCTTTTTGCTTTCATTTTCTTTAAGACGTGTTGGACTTATTAGTTTTTAACTTTTGAATTACAGAGCAATATGTACCATTCAATCATTTTTAATTTTTAATTACCTCCAGCCGCAGACCCCCTGGAAAGTCTCTACAGACCCCCAGGTGTCCGCGGGCCCCAGTTTGAGAAGCCTTGCCCTGGAACAATACATCGTGGAACCAGCCACGGAAGAAACTATATTGGATCTTGTCTTGTGTAATGAGATAGGGTTAATTAGTAAGCTATTAGTAAGGGATCCTCTAGGAAAGAGTGATCATAATATGATGGAATTTAACATTGCGTTACAGAGTGACTTGGATAAGTTCTAAAACTACAGCATTAAACTTAAATAAAGCCAATTAAATAGGTATGAGTTGGCTACGGTAAATTGGGAAATTAGATTAAAAGATATGATGGCGAACATTTAGAGAAATATTTCATAATTCTCAACAAATATAAATTCCATTAAGAAATAAAAACTCCACAGGAAAAGTGATCCATCCATGGCTAACTAAAAAGGTTAAAGATAGTATTTGATTAAAAGAGGCTTATAATGTTGTCAAAAGAGTGGTATGTCAGAGAGTTTTAGAAACCAGCAAAGGATGACCAAAAAATTGATAAAGCGGGAGAAAATAGAATGTGAGAGTAAAGTAGCAAGAAATATTGGGCCCAAGTTTCGAGCAGCGCATAGAACGGCGCAGTCCTGACCTGGACGCCCGTTTTTCGCGCCACAAAGTGCGCCTAAAAAAAACCTCCGTATTCTTCACCTCCCTGCAGGTCCTCTGGCCCTCGGCGCAGCGCAGCAGGAGCTGTAGGGGGCGGAGCCAGGTCCCTGCGCTGAAAACAGTGCCGGGACCTCTGCACATGCGCGCTACAGTGGGCACGCAAGTGCAGTAGCTCCAGGCGCCCGAAACTGTGTGGGAGGGGTCCGAAGCACGCAGCCCCTAGCCCTGGCCGAATGGCCTCACTGGGGCTGCGTGAATAAGGCTCCTCCCACGGCCAGCTCCTGCTTCCTCCCGACCCAACTCGACTCCTGCTTCCCGCCCCCGGACCGGACCCGACACCCGCTCCCCCACCCCTGCCCCCGGACCGGACCCAACACCCGCTCCCCCCCCCCCCCCTTGCGCCCCCGGACCAGACACCCAGACACCCGCGCTCCCCCCAACCCCGCCCCCGGACCGGACCTGACACCCGCGCCCTCCACCCCGCCCCCGGACCCGACACCCGCGCTCCCCCCCCCGCCCCCCCCCGTCCCCGGACTGGACCGGACACCCGCGACCCGACACCCGCTCCCCCTCCCCCCCCGCCTCCGGACTGGATCCGACCTGACCTCCCTCCCCCCGACTTGACCTCCCTCTCCCCGACCTGACCTCCCTCTCCCTCCCTCCCTCCCCCCGACCCAAACCGAACCGAACCGACCTCCCTCCCACCACCCCCCCGACCCGACCTGTAAATCTGGTGCTGGGGACAGGCCCTGCCCGAAGTCTCGGGCCCGGCCCGTTCAGCTTCCCTCCCCCTTCTCCGTCCCCCCCATCCCCTCCAATCTCCTTCCCCCCCCAATCTCCTTCCCCCCAATCTTCTTTCTCCCCCCCAATCTCCTTCCCCCTCCCCAATCTCCTTCCCCCCCCAATCTCCTTCCCCCCACCTCTATTTTATCACCTTATCCCCCCCTCCCCCCTTCTTCCCATCCCTCCCCCTTCTCCCCCTTCCCTCACCCTTCTCCCCATCCCTCCCCCTTCCCTCCCTCTGCTCCTCCCCTCTCTCCCTCTACCCCCCTCCTCCCCCTCCCCTCGCTGTCAGAAACACAGACACTGACAGACAGAGAATGAGAGACACACAGAGAGATAGAGACACTGACAGAGACACACTGAGGGGGGCATCACAGCACACTGTTGGAGGGCTCCCGGTGCTGCAGTCGGTAAGTAGAAAATGTTTTATTTATTGATTTTTAAAAATAAAAATTATTTCTTATTAATTTTTTTTATTGATTTATTGGTTGATTTATTGATGTATTTATCATTTATTATTGATGATGGCTCTTTATTTGTAAAACTGAAGTGTTTAATGTTTGTAAACTTCCCTTTAAACACCCCCCCCACCATTCCCTACGCCTGATTTGTAACCTACGCCTGATTTTCTAAAGTGTAGACAAGGTTTTTTCGAGCGTACAAAAATATTCACTTACTCCATTCTAAGTTAGTTTGGAGTAAGTTTTCACTCACGAAACTTTGAAATCAGGCGTAAGTGGCCGGACACGCCCCCTTTTGAAAAAAAAATTCTGTTCCAAAGTGAAACTGTTCTAACTGACTAGAACTGGAGCAAATTAAATGACGAGAATTCCGATTTCTAAGATACTCCGTTCTACACCATTTGCTCGTAAAAATCAGGAGCAAATCATGTGGAAACTTGGGGCCATAAAATCAGATTATAAGAACTTCTACAAGTATGTAAAACGGAAGACCATAGCAAAAGTAAACATGGGTCCCTTAGAGGCTGAGACAGGAGAAATTATAATGGGAAATAAGGAAATTATAATGGGAAATAAGGAAATGGTAGAGACGTTAAATAAATATTTTGTATCTATCTTCACAGTAGAAATAGTGGAGTGCCAAGTAACCAATGAGAGCGAGGAACTTAAAGTAATTAATATTAGTAAAGAACAAGTACTGGAGAAGTTAATGGAACTAAAAACAGACAAATCCCCTGGATCTGATGGCCGATATCCTCGGGTTATAAAAGAGGTGGCTGCAGAGATAGTGGTTGCATCAATTGTGATCTTCCAAATTCCCTTGATTCTGGAATGGTCCCAGTGGATTGGAAGGTAGCAAATGTAACACCGCTATTCAAGAAAGGAGGGAGAGAGAAAATAGGGAACTACAAGCCAGTTAGCCTGACATCAGTCATAGGGAAAATGCTGAAATCCATTATTAAGGAAGTGGTAACAGGGCACTTAGAAAATCATAATAGGATTAGGCAGAGTCAACATGTTTTTATGAATATGAAATTGGGTTTGACCAATCTGCTCGAGTTTTTGAGGATGTAACTAGCAGGGTAGATAAAAGGAACCAGTGGATGGAGTAGATTTAGATTTTCAAAAGGCATTCAATAAGGTGTGACACATAAGGTTGTTGCACAAGATAAGGGCTCATGGGGTTGGGGGTAATATATTAGCATGGACTGAGGATTGCTTAAAGCACAGAAAACAGAGAGTAGGAATAAACAGGTCATTTTCAGGATGACAGGCTGTTATTAAGGGGGCACCACAAGGACCAGTACTGGGGGCTCAGCTATTTACAATCTATATTAATAACTTAGATGAAGGGACAGAGCGTAATGTATCCAAGTTTGCTGACGATACAAAGCTAGGTGGGAAAGTAAGCTGTGAAGAGGACATAAAGAGTCTGCAAAGGGATATAGACAGGTCCATTGAGTGGGCAAGAAGGTGGCAGATGGAGTATAATGTGGGAAAATGTGAGGTTATTCACTTTGATAGGAAGAATAGGAAAACAGAATATTTTTTAAATGGTGAGAAACTATTAAATGTTGGTGTTCAGAAGGGTTTAGGTGTCCTTGTACACAAAAAGCAGAAAGTTAACATGCAGGTACAGCAAGCAATTAGGAAGGCAAATGGTATGTTGGCCTTTATTGCACGGGGATTGGAATACAAGAGTAAGGAAGTCTTGCTGCAATTGTATAGAGCCTTGGTGAGACCACATCTGGGGTACTGTGTACAGTTTTGGTCTCCGTACCTAAGGAACATATACTTGCCATAGAGGTGGCGCAAGAAAAGTTCACTAGATTGATTCCTGGGATGAGAGGGTTGTCCTATGAGCAGAGATTGAGTAGAATGGGCTTATACTCTCTGGAGTTTGGAAGAATGAGGTGATCTCTTTGAAATATGTAAGATTCTGAGGCAGCTTCACAGGGTCGATGCTGAGAGGCTGTTTCCCCTGATTGGAAAATCTAGAACTAGGGAACACAGTCTCAGGATAAGGAGTCGAAATTTAGGACTGAGATGAGGAGAAATTTCATCACTCAGAGGGTCGCAAATCTTTGGAATTCTCTACCCCAGAGAGCTGTAGGTGCTCAAACGTTGAGTATGTTCAAGGCTGAGAGCGATAGATTTTTGGACTCTTAACGGAATCAAGAGATATGTGGATTGAGCGGGAAATTGGAGTTGAGGTCGAGGATCAGACAGGATCTGCATGGCCTACTCCTGCTCCTATTTTTTATGTTCCTATGCTCTTATCTGACAGTACAATCAATTTGGTTAAACAAAGATATGAAAATTAAATACTTCTCTTATGGGAGCTCAAACTGTAAACCCCTACAAATGCTTTTGCTCCTCTGCTTTTTTTAAAAAAAAACATTTTTGTAATCTATTACCTACAATACATTTTTTTAAATGCATATAGGACATACTCTAGTCTCACTCCAGGGACTTGAGCACATAAATCTAGGCTGACACTCCGGTGCAGTGCTGAGGGAGAGCTGCACTGTGGTTCGGATGAGGCATTAAACCGAGGGCTCGTCTGCTCTCTCAGGTGGACGTAAAAGATTCCATTGCACTATTTCAAAGAAAAGTAGGGGAGTTATCTCCAGTGTCCTGGCCAATATTTATCCCTCAATCAACATGACAAAAACAGTTTATCTGGTCATTATCACATCGCTATTTGTGGGAGTTGCTGTGTGTAAATTGGGTGCTGAGTTTCCTACATTACAACAGTGATCACACTCCAAAATACTTTGTTGGCTGTAAAGTGCTTTGAAATGTCCGGTAGTCATGAAACTATATAAATCATAGAAGTTTACAGCACGGAAGGAGGCCATTTCGGCCCATTGTGTCCGTGCCGGCCAACAAGAGGCTATCCAGCCTAATCCAACTTTCCAGCTCTAGGTCCGTAACCCTGCAGGTTACGGCACTTCAAGTGCACATCCAAGTACTTATTAAATTTGATGAGGGTTTCAGGCAGTGAGTTCCAGACCCCAACCCTCTGCGTGAAGAAATTTCCCCTCAAATCCCCTCTAAACCTTCTACCAATTACTTTAAATTTATGTCCCCTGGTTGTTGACCACTCTGCTAAGGGAAATAAGCTCTTCCTATCCACTATATCTAGGCCCCTCATAATTTTATACACCTCAATGAGGTCTCCATTCAGCCTCCTCTGTTCCAAGGAAAAAAATCCCAGCCTTTCCAATCTGTCCTCATTGTTAAGACTCTTCACTCCCAGCAACATCCTCATAAATCTCCTCTGTACCCTCTCCAGTGCAATCACATTCTTCCTTAATGCAGTGACCAGAACTGCACGCAGTACTCCAGCTATGGCCTAACCAGTGTTTAATACAGTTCAAGCATAACCCCCATGCTCTTGTATTCTATGCCTCAGCTAATAAAGGCAAGCATTCCGTATGTCTTCTTAAGCACCTTATCTACCTGGTCTGCTACCTTCAGGGATCTGTGGACATGCACTCCAAGGTCCCTTTGTTCCTCTACACTTCTCAGTGTCCTACCATTTAATGTGTATTCCCTTTCTTTGTTAACCCTCCCCAAATGCATTACCTCACACTTTTCCGGATTAAATTCCATTTGCCACTGTTCTGCCCACCTGGCCAGTTGATTGATATCTTCCTGCAGTCCGCAGCTTTCTTCTTCATTATCAACCACACAGCTGAAACATAGAAACATAGAAAATAGGTGCAGGAGCAGGCTATTCGGCCCTTCAAGCTTGCACCGTCATTCAATATGATCATGGCTGATCATGCAACCTCAGTACCCCACTCATGCCTTCTCTCCATACCCCCTGATCCCTTTAGCCGTAAGGGCCACATTTAACTCCCTTTTGAATATGTCCAACTAACTGGACTCAACAACTTTCTAGGGTAGAGAATTCCACAGGTTCACAACTCTCTGGGTGAAAAAGTTTCTCCTCATCTTGGTCCTAAATGGCTTACCCCTTATCTTTAGACTGTGACCCCTGGTTCGAAGCTTCCCCAACATCGGGAACATTCTTCCTGCATCTAACCTGTCCAGTCCCGTCAGAATTTTATAAGTTTCTATGAGATCTCCTCTCATTCTTCTAAATTCCAGTGAGTATAAGCCTAGCCGATCCAGTCTTTCCTCATATGTCAGTCCTGACATCCCAGGAATCAGTCTGGTGAACCTTCGCTGCACTCCCTCAATAGCAAGCACGTCCTTCCTCAGATTAGGAGACCAAAACTGCACACAATACTCAAGGTGTGGTCTCACCAAGGCCTTGTACAACTGCAGTAGGACCTCTCTGCTCCTATACTCAAATCCCCTCGCTATGAAGGCCAGCATGCCATTTGCTTACTTTACTGCCTGCTGTACCTGCATGCCAACCTTCAATGACTGATGTACCATGACACCCAGGTCTCGTTGCACCTCCCCTTTTACTAATCTGTCACCATTCAGATACTAATCTGTCTTCCTGTTTTTGCCACCAAAGCGGATAACCTCACATTTATCCATATTATACTGCATCTGCCATGCATTTGCCCATTCACCTAACCTGTCCAAGTCCCCCTGCAGCCTCTTAGCATCCTCCTCGCAGCTCGCACTGCCACCCAGCTTAGTGTCATCTGCAAACTTGGAGATATTACATTCAATTCCTTCGTCTAAATCATTAATGTATATTGTAAATAGCTGGGGTCCCAGCACTGAGCCCTGCGGCACCCCACTAGTCACTGCCTGCCATTCAGTTTATTCCCACTCTTTGCTTCCTGTCTGCCAACCAGTTCTCTATCCACGTCAGTACATTACCCCCAATACCATGTGTTTTAATTTTGCACACCAATCTCTTATGTGGGACCTTGACAAAAGCCTTTTGAAGGTCCAAATATACCACATCCACTGGTTCTCCCTTGTACACTCTACTAGTTACATCCTCAAAAAACTCTTGAAGGTTTGTCAAGCATGATTTCCTTTTCATAAATCCATGATGACTTGGACCGATCCTGTCACTGCTTTCCAAATGCGCTGCTATTACATCTTTAATAATTGATTCCAGCATTTTCCCCACCACCGATGTCAGACTAACTGGTCTATAACTCCCTGTTTTCTCTCTCCCTCCTTTTTTAAAAAGTGGGGTTACATTAGCTACCCTCCAATCTATAGGAACTGAACCAGAGTCCATGGAATGTTGGAAAATGACCATCAATGCATCTACTATTTCTAGGGCCACTTCCATAAGTACTCTGGGATGTAGACTATCAGGCCCTGGGGATTTATCGGCCTTCAGTCCCTTCAATTTCATTAACACCATTTCCTGATTAATAAGGATTTGCCTCAGTTCCCCCTTTTCACTAGACCCTCGGTCCCCTAGTATTTTCGAGAGGTTATTTGTGTCTTCCTTAGTGAAGACAGAACCAAAGTATTTGTTCAAATGGTCTGCCATTTCCTTGTTCCCCATTGTGTATTCACCTGATTCTGACTGCAAGGGACCTACATTAGTCTTCACTAATCTTTTTCTCATCATATATCTATAGAAACTTTTGCAGTCAGTTTTTATGTTCCCTGCAAGCTTACTCTCATACTCTATTTTCTCCCTCCTAATTAAACCCTTAGTCCTCCTCTGCTGAATTCTAAATTTCTCCCAGTCCTCAACTTTGCTGCTTTTTCTGGCCAATTTATATGCCTCTTCCTTGGATTTAACACTTTCCCTAATTTTCCTTGTTAGTCACAGTTGAGCCACCTTCCCTTTTTTATTCTTTCGCCACACAGGGGTGTACAATTGTTGTAGTTCATCCATGTGATATTTAAATGTCTGCCATTGCCTATCCACTGTCAACCCTTTAAGTATCATTCATGTCTCATACCGTCGAAGTTTTCTTTCTTTAAGTTCAGGACCCTAGTCTCTCTCCATCTTAATGAAGAATTCTACCATCTTATGGTCACTCTTCCCCAAGGGGGCCCGCACGACCAAATTGCTAATTAATCCTCTCTCGTTACACAAGACCCAGTCTAGGATGGCCTGCTCTCTAGTTGGTTCCTCGTCGTATTGGTCTAGAAAACCATCCCTTATATACTCCAGGAAATCCTCCTCCTCAGTATTGCTACCAATTTGGTTAGCCCAATCAATATGTAGATTAAAGTCACCCATGATGACTGCTGTACCCTTATTGCACGCTTCCCTAATTTCCTGTTTGATGCCATCCCCAACTTCCCTACTACTGTTTGGTGATCTGTACACAACTCCCACTAACGTTTTCTGCCCTTTGGTGTTTCATTGATTTTAGTATCATCTGCAAACTTCTTAATCATACCCCCTATATTCAAGTCTAGATCATTGATGTATAATACAAAAAGCAAGGGACCTAGTACTGAGCCCTGTGGAACCCCACTGGAAACATCCTTCCAGTCACTAAAACACCCAACAACCATTACCCTTTGCTTCCTGCCTCTGAGACAATTTTGGATCCAACTTGCCATTTTGCCCTGGATCCCATGGGCTTTTACTTTTGTGACCAGTCTGCCATGTGGGACCTTATCAAAAGCTTTGTTAAAATCCATATACACTACATCATACGCACTACCCTCATCGACCCTCCTGGTTCCCTCATCGAAAAATTCAATCAAGTTAGTCAGACATGACCTTCCCTTAACAAGTCCGTGCTGACTGTCCTTGACTAATCCTTGTCTTTCTAAAAGAAGATTTACCCTGTCTTTCAAGACTTTTCCCAATAAATTTCCCACCACTGGGATTAGGCTGACTGGCCTTTAATTACTCAGTCTATCCTTTTCTCCCTTCTTAAACAAAGGTACCACGTTAGCAGTCCTCCAGTCCTCTGGCACCACACCTGAAGCCAGAGGGGATTGGAAAATGATGGTCAAAGCCTCTGCTATTTCCTCTTTTGCTTCACTAAACAGCCTGGGATTCATTTAATCTGGGCCTGGGGTCTTAGCTTTCAAAGCTGCTAAACCCCTTATTACCTCCTCTCTCACAATGTTTATTTCATCTAATATTTCACACTCCTTCTCCTTGATAGCAGTGTCTGCATTGCAAAGTATTCATTAAGAACCATACCCACATCTTCCGCCTCCACACACAGATTGCCCTCATGGTCTCTAATAGGCCCTACCCTTTCTTCAGTTATCCTCTTGCTTTTAATATATTTATAAAACATCTTTGGGTTTTCCTTGGTTTTACTTGCCAATAATTTTTTATGCTCTCTCTTTGCTTTCCTAATTTCCTTTTTAATTTCACCCCTGGACTTGCTATACTCCTCCAGAGATTCTGCAGTATTTAGCCCTCGCAATTTGTCATAAGCCTCCCTTTTTTTCTTTATCCTACCCTGTCCCTAGACATCCAGGGGGCTCTAGATTTGTTAGTCCCACCCTTTTTCTTTAAGGGCACATATTTGGCCTGGACCCTCTGGATCTCCTCCTTGAATGCCTCCTACTGCTCTGACACTGATTTACCTCCAAGTAGCTGTTTCCAATCCACTATGGCTAAATCACCTCTCAGCTTAGTAAAGCTGGCTTTTCCTGAATTTAGAACTTTTAACTCCTGGTCTATCCTTGTCCTTTTCCATAACTACCTTTCTTTCTTTTCCTTCCTGTAAGCATCACACTTATTTCCTATCATGTTTAAGCCATCACACTTCAGATTTTATGATATCATCTGACTCACTAGCACCTATCTGTCATGGCCACATGGCACACTTCAAAGTGTCAAACTTGGTGACAGATGCGAAACAATCTTTAGAAAAAGGAGAAAGAAAGCTGAGCACTTCAAGTTGGGCTTTTCTGACTCAGGACCAGAGCTTTGAGCCGCTACAATTGCCATGATTGATATAAGGAGCTCATTGGCTGCTACAATTACCTGGATTTGTTTATTTCCACTTCTCCACACAGCACTTCAGCACTGCCCATAAAAAGACACAGTGGATTAGCAAATAGAACCAGGGGAAAGACCTCAGATTACTTACGAGCTGGTGTTAAAATAATATACTTTCAGTTGCTTTACAGAGATTTTAAAAAACTGAACAATGGAAATCTGAAATAAAAAGAGAAAATGACAGAAAGAAAGAACTTGCATTTATATAGCACCTTATGACACCCTCATATTGTCCCAAAGCATTTCTCACCAATAGATTACTTTTGAAGTGCAGTCACAGTCATTATGTAGTTTGGACGCAGCAAAATGTCACAAACAGCAAGTGAATAAATGAACTGTTAATCTATTTTTGGTGGTGTTGGATAAGGGAAGAATGCAAGTGAGGACATTAGGAGAAAGACCTGCTCTTTTTTGACTAACGTGAGTGGATCTTTTATGTACACTTCAGTAGGTAGACAGGGCCTCATTTTAATATCTTTTCCAAAAAATGGCATTCCTGACAATGCAGCACTCTCTGAGCACTGTATTGACACGTCAGCTTAGATTATGTGATCAAGTCCATAGAGGGGTTCAGTCCCACAAGCTTGTGACTCAGAGGAGCGAGAGTGCTAGCAACTAAGCCAAGCTGAAGTTCATAACAGGTCATAGAGGTTCCATCCTCACAATAGTCACAGCTCCAGTGAATTCGCAGACAGAACTATTTTACAGAAACAAAGTACATTCAAAATATCCCAAACCAAAAGTGCCATGCCAAATGTTTAACTATATAACAAATCCCTGTGTTAAATCCCCAGTCTGTGCTGAGATAACTGATTTCTGCAAGGGCAGGTATATGGGGTAATCAAGTGGCCTCAGTGCCTTGACTTGGTGAGGAGAAAAAATCTCTAAATTCCTGCTCGAGTGCTATCTTAGAGAGTAAGTGGATGTGGAAATTAGCGGGTAAATTCACTGATCCTTTACTCCGAACAAGGAGCTGTGCTCGAAGGAAGCGTGGGTTAGGGAAGTGGCATTAGGCATTATAGATTTATTTTTGACCTACGCTCTGTTCAAGCCTGCCTGCCTACCGCAAATGCCGGATCAGTGAATTTACCCTTAGGACCGACTTCAGCTGTGATGGATCTTCAAGGTCAAATAACCTGTTGACACTCATCATCTTGGCTCACACATGAAGGAGGTTATTTGGTTGAAGTAGCAGAGGGCAGCCAGAAGCCCTGGAACTCTACCCAGCAAGATTTCGGGCCTTCAGGAGAGAGATTACAAAAATTAAGCGAACAAAACCCTTTCACATCTTGGTCGCCACTGATTCCAGTGAAAGTGCAGAAATACGCACATGTAGAATTTTATACCAGCGAACTATCTACAAATGCTCTTGCAACGTCAGTACAGGGTATCTATTGAGCCTGATTATCACATCTTCTGTGCTGCTAAGATATCAGTAATTTTCTATCCCCCATCCCTCCCGCACCAATTGCTCAAATACAAACCATGAAATTTCAGCTCTGAGGGATTTTCCCTGTTGGCAGCTATGGTCCCACAGGATTGGGAGAGGTTGCATCTGATTGTCAAGGTGCCTTACTGAGTTAGATTTTACTGCAGCTGCCAATTAGACAGTATTATTTAAACTTTAAATGGATATTTCAGACCCTGAAGGACTGACTGCCAATCTCTTTCACACCGAGTTGTAGAGGGGGGGGGGGGGAGTGACGATTTTATTCATGCTGTAATAACATTATTTCCATTAAAAATAACTCATTGCCTTACAACGTCACTCCTAGGTGATGTTATAAGAACATAAGAACATAAGAAATAGGAGCAGGAGTAGGCCAGTTGGCCCCACAAGCCTGCTCCGCCATTCAATAAGATCATGGCTGATCTGATCTTGGCCTCAACTCCACTTCCCTGCCCGCTCCCCATAACTCTTGACTCCCCTATCGTTCAAAAATCTGTCTATCTCCACCTTAAATATATTCAATGACCCAGAATCCACAGCTCTCTGGGGTAGAGAATTCCAAAGATTCACGACCCTCTGAGAGACGAAATTCCTCCTCATCTCCGTTTTAAATAGGCGGCCCCTTATTCTGAAACTATGCCCCCTAGTTCTACATTCCCCCACGAGGGGAAAAATCCTCCTACATCTACCCTGTTAAGCCCCGTCATAATCTTATATGTTTCAATAAGATCACCTCTCATTCTTCTAAACTCCAATGAGTATAGGCCCAACCTGCTCAACCTTTCTTCATAAGTCAACCCCTTCATCTCAGGAATCAACCTCGTAAACCTTCTCTGAACTGCCTCCAATGCAATAAGGAGACCAAAACTGTACACAGTACTCCAGGTGTGGTCTCAACAACGCCCTGTACAGTTGTAGCAGACTTCCCTGCTTTTATACTCTATTCCCCCTTGCAATAAAGGCCAATATTCCATTTGCCTTCCTAATTACCTGCTGTACCTGCATGCTAACTTTTTGTGTTTCATGTATAAGGACCCCCAGATCCCTCTGTATCGCAGCATTTTGTAGTCTCTCTCCATTTAAATAATAATTTACTTTTTTATTCTTCTTACCAAAGTGGATAACTTCACATTTTCCCACATTATACTGCATCTGCCAAGTTTTTGTCCACTCACTTAACCTATCTATATCCCTTTGCAGATTCTTTGTGTCCTCTTCACAACTTGCTTTCCCATCTATCTTTGTATCATCAGCAAATTTATGGATATTTTGTAACATAAAAACACAAAAGGGTAGAAATTACTGTCAAAAGAAAGAAAGAACTTGCATTTATATAGTGCCTTTGACAACCTCAGGGCGTTCCAAAGCGGTTTACAGCCAATTAAGTACTTTTGAAGGATAGTATCTGTTGAAATGTAGGAAACGCAGCAGCCAATTTGCACACAGCAAGGTCCCACAAACAGCAATGTAATAATAAGACAAGCTGTTTTTTTTAGTGATGTTGCTTTAGGGTAAATATTGGTCAGGGCACCAGGGAGAACTCTTCTTCAAATAGAATCATGGAATCTTTTATGTCAACCTTAGAGACTTCAATTTAGTGTCTCATCCAAAAGATGGCACCTCTGACAGTACAGCACTCCGTCAGTACTGCACTGAAGTGTCAGCCCAGATTATGTTCTCAAGTCTCTGTGGGGCTTTGAACCTATGACCCTTCAGACTCAAAGGAGAGAGTGCTACCACTGAGCTAAGTCTGACAATTGTGAGCGATGTTATTATATGAACCCATAGCTTGTACCAAATTCTTTTCTCTCCTGTTTTACCAAATGGATTAATGCCCAGTTCAACTAGCAAAAATGTATAACAGATCTGTCACCATCTGAGAGACAAAGATAGGTTAACATTTTGTGTGTGGAACCAGAATTCATAATAGCTTTTAAAGGGGAAGTGGATAAATATTCAAAAAATAAAAGTTTTAGAGGGTATGGAGAAAGAACAGAGGACCGGGACTGAGTGGATAGCTCTTTCAGAGAGCCAGTGCGGAAGCAATGGATCAAATGGCCATTTTCTGTGCTGCATGGGAGACAGGTCTGGGTAGAGGTTGAAGGTCAGTGCTGGGATCTAAGATGAGAGTGGATGCTGAGCGAAGGTTCGGGTTGTATCACTTGCTGGGGAGATGACCAGATTTACAAAAGAAAATAAAATGAAACAAAAAAAGCTAAGGCTGGAAGTGAGGCAAGGGAACTTTACAGACGAGAATACAGGAGGACCCGGGAGAGCAGTACAGGTGGGCCTCGGAGTACTGGAAACCCAGGGGTACAGGAGAGCCCAAGAGAGGAGAACAATCATAGACTACACTGGGAGGATCCAGAAGTGGAATGGTGGGTGGGGGGGTATAAGGGGAAACACGGACAAGTGCAGGAGTGTAGTACTGGTATAGGGGAAGGTGGAGGTTGGCATGGTCCAGTTGAGTCCAAAGCGAGTAGAAGCGTGCTGTAAATGGAGCTATAGATTTGTGTCGGTAATCTACCTGCCATATTATTCAGAAGGACGCATGTAATCCATTCACAACAGAATTCCCACACATTTAAAGCAAAACTATCAAAAAATTTCTTCCTGGCCCGTGGGGAGCATCCTGGACAATATTTATGGTATAATGTACTTGGAGAGAGAAATGAAATTAGGATTATGCTCATTCATATGCTCCACCTCACCCTCTCACACTTACCACTGCTACAAGCCTCACACCCACATCTCATTGCCAGCTATTCAACCATGACAGGCACACCAACCAAACACATTGCACCACACTCACTGACACACTTCCCTTTCTCTTGCAGGTGTAAGTGCCGCACAACCGCAGGCAGCAGCAGCTTACTGGAGAGGGACAGGCACGTCCTAACCTCGATGAGGAGACGATGCTTGCCATTATTGGAGCGACCGTGACTGAGGCCATGGCTGAAACCATTGAAGATGACGGTATGCTCATACCTAATCCTCCTTCTCACATTCCATTTCTCCCTCATCACACAATCTCTTCTAATTTACAAGCAGCACATGGTGTAAGAATTTACCGCTTTCTTTCCACCCCCCTCCCCTCACCACAACCCTACCCTTGTGCCTTTCTCCTTTCAGACACCCAAGAACTCCAACCCGGGCAAGCAGTGGTGGAAGCGGAAGAAGGCACTAATGAAGAAGAAACACTGTCACTCGATCTCACACTTGCAGCCACTAGCTCAGATACTGGCAATGCGCATACTTTAGAGGGCAATATAGTGGCAGGATCTGCACGTGGTAAGTCACTGAGCATGAGTGGGCTGCAGCCAGGGCAGGGGGATAGCGTAGGTGCCAACTTCCCGGATGGCGAGGTGGCACACGAGGACTCAGATGAGGACTTTGATGGTGGCCTACAGAACAATGCTGAGGATATGCACAATGAAATGCTTGGTGCATCAGCAGGCCTGCCAGAAAACCTGAATTAAATGTCAAGAAACATGGAGGAGTCCAATACCAACCTTGCACAGGGCTTTGCGCAGAGCTTTCCAGCGTGGAAGTGGTGGGAAGATCCTTTAGTGCACTTGTGGACCCAACCATGATGCAGCTTCTGACGGCCGATGTCTCAGCTTCTATTGCAGCACAAGTAGAGCCACCCATTGTCTGAATGCTGCAGTAGAAGCTCAGGCTGAAGTCAGGCAAGTTGCTATGCAAGCAATTGCTGCCATCATGGCTGCGATTACCAGTGTTAAGAGCACATGGAAGGGTGTCACAGTAGTCCAGCAATCTGTTAGTCTGCTCGATCACATTCTGTGTGGCAGCATCGCTTTCGTTACATGCATGCTGGCCACGTGTGCTTGGGTTGCACACCAGAGTCATGAGCCAGATGGTCAATGGATAGCCCCTGTTGCCCAGTAGCCACCCTCTGGTTTGCCGTGGTGGCTCAAATGCAGATGGTGCAGCCGACTGTTGCAGAATGGAGGCATCATGGCTGCTGTCAGGATACCGAGCATTAACTTGCATGATGCACTGAGTAAGGTCGTACACCAGACATTGAGGGAGTGGAATCCCTTCCGGTTGCGGTACATCTCCGAGTTCACATGCGGTGCCCACAAAGTAACATGCGGTGCCCACAAAGTAACATGCGTGCAGTCAATGGCATCCTGCACCTGGGAAGCTGCTGTCCTGGAGAAGCCACGTGCTCGTTCCACCTGCTTCTCTCCGGCAAGAGAGAATTAAATGTATTCACCCGGTTATAAAAGGGGTCGGGGGGTCTAGTAAGGAGGAGGAACTGAGGGAAATCCTTATTAGCCGGGAAATTGTGTTGGGGAAATTGATGGGATTGAAGGCCGATAAATCCCCAGGGCCTGATGGACTGCATCCCAGAGTACTTAAGGAGGTGGCCTTGGAAATAGTGGATGCGTTGACAGTCATTTTCCAACATTCCATTGACTCTGGATCAGTTCCTATGGAGTGGAGGGTAGCCAATGTAACCCCACTTTTTAAAAAAGGAGGGAGAGAGAAAACAGGGAATTATAGACCGGTCAGCCTGACATCGGTAGTGGGTAAAATGATGGAATCAATTATTAAGGATGTCATAGCAGTGCATTTGGAAAGAGGTGACATGATAGGTCCAAGTCAGCATGGATTTGTGAAAGGGAAATCATGCTTGACAAATCTTCTGGAATTTTTTGAGGATGTTTCCAGTAGAGTGGATAAGGGAGAACCAGTTGATGTGGTATATTTGGACTTTCAGAAGGCGTTCGACAAGGTCCCACACAAGAGATTGATGTGCAAAGTTAGAGCACATGGGATTGGGGGTAGTGTACTGACATGGATTGAGAACTGGTTGTCAGACAGGAAGCAAAGAGTAGGAGTAAATGGGTACTTTTCAGAATGGCAGGCAGTGACTAGTGGGGTACCGCAAGGTTCTGTGCTGGGGCCCCAGCTGTTTACACTGTACATTAATGATTTAGATGAGGGGATTAAATGTAGTATCTCCAAATTTGCGGATGACACTAAGTTGGGTGGCAGTGTGAGCTGCGAGGAGGATGCTGTGAGGCTGCAGAGCGACTTGGATAGGTGAGTGGGCAAATGCATGGCAGATGAAGTATAATGTGGATAAATGTGAGGTTATCCACTTTGGTGGTAAAAACAGAGAGACAGACTATTATCTGAATGGTGACAGATTAGGAAAAGGGGAGGTGCAAAGAGACCTGGGTGTCATGGTACATCAGTCATTGAAGGTTGGCATGCAGGTGCAGCAGGCGGTTAAGAAAGCAAATGGCATGTTGGCCTTCATAGCAAGGGGATTTGAGTACAGGGGCAGGGAGGTGTTGCTACAGTTGTACAGGGCATTGGTGAGGCCACACCTGGAGTATTGTGTACAGTTTTGGTCTCCTAACCTGAGGAAGGACATTCTTGCTATTGAGGGAGTGCAGCGAAGGTTCACCAGACTGATTCCCGGGATGGCGGGACTGACCTATCAAGAAAGACTGGATCAACTGGGCTTGTATTCACTGGAGTTCAGAAGAATGAGAGGGGACCTCTTAGAAACATTTAAAATTCTGACGGGGTTAGACAGGTTAGATGCAGGAAGAATGTTCCCAATGTTGGGGAAGTCCAGAACCAGAGGTCACAGTCTAAGGATAAGGGGTAAGCCATTTAGGACCGAGATGCGGAGGAACTTCTTCACCCAGAGAGTGGTGAACCTGTGGAATTCTCTACCACAGAAAGTTGTTGAGGCCAATTCACTAAATATATTCAAAAAGGAGTTAGATGAGGTCCTTACTACTAGGGGGATCAAGGGGTATGGCGAGAAAGCAGGAATGGGGTACTGAAGTTGAATGTTCAGCCATGAACTCATTGAATGGCGGTGCAGGCTAGAAGAGCTGAATGGCCTACTCCTGCACCTATTTTCTATGTTTCTATGTTTCTATGTTTGCATACAGAGTCTCAGTCACCTACCTTATGCAACGGTGAATTGTGAGATATTGCAAATGTCACCTGCTGCAGCTTGAAAAGAGCCCAATGCATAAAGATTCATGACTACGCTCACCTTCCCAGCTACTGGCAATGGGGCCTTCACCCTGCTCTGAAGCTGCAGTCTGCCTGCAGGCAGGTGCAGCTTGAAAAGAGCCCAATGCATAAAGATTCATGACTACGCTCACCTTCCCAGCTACTGGCAATGGGGCCTTCACCCTGCTCTGAAGCTGCAGTCTGCCTGCAGGCAGGTGGCAGATTTTAGTGAGCACCTCCTTAGTGATGTGGAGACATTGTATGCATAAGAACATAAGAAATAGGAGCAGAAGTTGGCCATCTGGCCCCTCTAGCCGGCTCCTCCATTCAATAAGATCATGGCAGATCTGATTTTGGCCTCAAATTCCACTTCCCTGCCCTCTCCCCATAATCCTTGACTCCCTTATCGCTCAAAAATCCATCTATCTCCAACTTAAATATATTCAAAGACCCATCCTGCACAGCTCTCTGGGGTAGAGAATTCCAAAGACTCACGACCCTTTGAGAGAAGAAATTCCTTCTCATTTCCATTTTAAATGGGCGACCCCTTATTCTGAGACAATGCCCCCTAGTTCTAGATTCCCCCCACGAGAGCCCCCTCAAAATCTTATACGTTTCAATATGATCACCTCTCATTCTTCTAAACTCCAATGAGTTTAGGCCAAACCTGCTCAACCATTCTTCATATGACAACCCCTTCATCTCAGGAATCATCTTGTGAACATTCTCTGAATCGCTTCCAATGCAAGTATATCCTTTCTTAAATAAGGAGATCATATTCTATACAGTATTCTAGGTCTAGTCTCACCAATGCCCTATACAGTTGTAGCAGGACTTCCTTACTTTAATACTCCATCCCCTTTGCAATAAAGACCAACATTCCATTTGCTTTCCTAATTACCTGCTGTACCTGCATGCTAACTGTTTGAGTTTCATGTACATGCACATGTACATGCACTCCCTCTGTAACCTCTCCCCATTTAAATAATAATTTGCTTTTTCATTTTTCTTACCAAAGTGGATAACCTCACATTTTCCCACATTATATTCCATCTGCCAAATTTTTGCCCACTCATTTAGCCTATCTATATCCTTTTGCAGATTCTTTGCATCCATCTCACAACTTGCTTTCCCACCTATCTTTGTATCACCAGCAAATTTGGCTACATTGCACTTGGTCCTGTTCCTTGTTGAGGTCGAGTTTAAAGAATTGCTCCCTGAAGACCCTGGGTGAGTTTGCCCTCCCCCCGAGAGCCCTTCTCCCCCCCTTATCCCTCTTCGAGCAGCTTGTCCTCCTCTGTGTCGCCTCTGCTCATTCTCCCCATAATGCTACAGGACAAGGGGGAGGCAAACTTATGTGTGGGAGCAACTGATCGGAGCAGGAGCCTTGAAGTAACCTGCCCTACCACTCCCTTGAGAATTCAAATAAGACACCAAACCAAGAAACACCTCTACAAACTCAGAAAGAACCAGTAGAAATCAATCACCAAGTAAACGGAGAGCAGGTGATGATCCCTTTAAATAGTGCTGGCGGGATATACTGCCTGCTGTTGAACACACGTTCAGCTGTGGGAGGTTAAGAGAGAGCATTAGCTTCAGTGTTGAAGTTGAAAATGGGAGTGTTGGCGTCAGATCAGTGTTGCACGCTGATTGATGTCATGATCTGCGCACTCTGCATATTTCCGGAAGACGCTCCCTGCGCTGGTGCCATTGACCTCACCAAAATGTCATCCGGTACAGCCTGCACCAGAAGTGTGCGCATGCGGACACCATTTTGGATACAAAACGGCACCTGTAGCGCCGAAAAATCGGGCGCTGTGGAGCGGGATTTCTATGTGTTTGCTTTACAACTACAGTTAGGACATTAGCTCTTCATACCTCCAACATATGCCGCTTAAGTAGACTTACCACCCGCAGACTGAATTTATCTGGTTGATGGCCATGGTAAGAGAACATATCAGACCGATTACAGCTGTGCATTCCACCGGAGGCAAGCATGCGTCAGGCAGGGCGAGACAGCAGAGAGTTAGGGTGGTGGGATTAGAGGGTGGAGAGTCTGGAGAGCAGAGGGTCGGGGAACTGGAGTGTGAGGAGTCGGGGAGGCTGGAACCTGTCATGCACAGGTCACAGTGTATAGGAACAAAAAGATTGTCCAATCTGAACAAACATTTGGATAAATTAGCATCCTTTGTTTGGGCAGATGTGGATTGGCCAAATTGCCTGGAGAAAGTGTGTCCATTACAAATAGAGCCCACTGTACAGTGTGGGACTGTGCTGTCTAACCCTGTAGTAGGTTAACCTGTAGTATAGTAACTTTTTAATAGTAGGGGATCTGGTTTTGACAACTAGAATTGTGGTAACTGAAAACTAAATAGTAAAATACACGTGTCAGCGACCCATTTCGCACCTGCGCTGTGTGTGTCCACACATTGTTGTTTCAATACAGAAAGCTTCCTGTGTATGGTCTGCTCCCTGTCCAACCCATGTCCGATTTTGGACTGTGGATGGCTCCGACACAACACTGTCCCGTGAACCGGGCTTTTAATTGTGACTTAATTGTAACATGGCCCAGTGTTCAACAGATGCCTCGCACTCCTTTCCAGGTCAGTAACACAAGAGGACAACCAAATATAATAACTGTTCCTCAGTCTCCCCTTCCTCTGAAGTGGAGATGTTAGGTACTAATTTATGGTGAGAAATGATGGGTTTCAATAAATAAAAATGGATCATGATGAGGGCCACTGGTTTGTAATGATGATTAAGTCAAATTCTGTTTTTATTACCCAGATTTTCAGGCCTTCTGGGGCTCACAAAATGTAATTCATGATGTTTTACCATATCAATCTGTACAATTAGTTCTGAGACAGTTTGTGTTTTGTTGGGAGCTGGTTGATCTAAAATTGCACTCAATGGAGCCCTCTAGTGACATCACAGGGAAAATATAATGGAAGCAACCAATTAAGCTGAAGGGGGAGCTTACATTATATCCACGTAAGATTATCATTTACGTGAAGAAAAATATTTATTTTTTTCCTCTAGAATCCTTACAATGTCTTGACCAAGTGGGGTACAATTGCTTTCTGATTTTCCCTTCCTATGAGATGCAACAGATATTTACATTGTGCGTGTTCCTGACAGTGTTTGAGAGACTTGGACCTTGGCACTGAGAATCCGTGCCTTGCCTCTGTACGTATTCATACATCACCCTGCCCCTCTCCAATTCACAGCTGACTAAAATAAGGCAGGCCGTAATTTTTTAAAACACAGGGAAACGACGCATTAATGAGATGCAACCTTTGCAAGAAAGCATCTATTTATAGGGCTGACTGTCTATAAGGACATCAACAACTTGCATTTATATGGTGCCTTTAATGTAGAAAATGCCCTAGCCATTTCATAGAGTAGAAATGGACACTGAGTTAGAAGAAGTTAGAAGAGTTAGGAGAGGTGACCACAAGCACGGTTGAATAGAAAGATTTCGAGCAGGCTTTTAAAGGTGGGGCAAAAATATCCAAATGTAGGGATTCAGGCAGGGAGTACCAGAAATTAGGGCTGAGATGGCTGAAGGCTCTGCAACTGATAGTGAAACAGAAAGAGAAAGGGATGCACAGGAGGCACGATGCGGAGGATCAAAGTGCAAAGGATGGGATGCAAGGTGAGAGGAGAATGCAAAGGTAGGGCAGCGTGAGGCCCTGGAGGGATCTGTAGATGAGGGCGAGGATTTAGAATTTAATGTACAGATAACCAATAGGAGTTAGTGAGGACTAGAATAAGGGGCTAGCAGAGCTTAGTGTGCAAAAGGATGCAGGCAGCAGAGTTTTGAAAAACATGGAGTTTGTGGAGGTTGGAGCTCGGGAGACCAGGAAGGACGATGTTGGAGAAGTTGAGTCTGGAGATAACAAAAGCATGGATAAGGGTTTCAGCGACAGTGGAAAAAAAAGAGGCAGGCAAGGGAAGGGGCAGGCAACGCGGAGGTCTCCGTGATGGATAGGATTGGGGATTTGTAGTTCAACTTGAATTCAAACAGGACATTAAGGATAAGCACAGGTTATGGGCCACCTATCGACAGGAAACATCTGCCTTTCGGAACAAACATGCTGATACATGCCACCCAGTTTTGGAGGCCATGAGGTATATTTATAACTTGCTCCCCGTTATAGAAATAATGGACAGGTGATCCACAACACCAGTTTTGCGCCCGGGTGTCATGCAAAGAAGCTAACCCCACCTGTCTATAGGTTGCTGAGTTTCCCTTCCCTCGACCTGGGCTGTGCTGGAACCAACTGTAAAGTCCAGGTTGCTGCTTCAGCTGTTTACATTTGCAGTTCCTAGAAATCTTGATTCAAGGCAAAATGTTTGGTTGAATTCTGTGATATGATGGCCTTTAGATTGAACAGACCTCAAGTAAACTAAAAGGAACAAATTGAGTCTCAGAAGCCAAAAGCTGTAGTTTTATAGCGCAGTATTTTGCAATTAAAATCAGTTATTTTTAAAGGCAGGCAAGGTGTTTGTGTGTCCTGTGGCTATGAGTGGCTGAGAACATTTTAACTCCCTCGCTCAGTAGTAATAGAGCCCATTCACTATTTGGTTGGTGCTGCAGATGGTGTAACAGAGCTTCTAGCGGACAGGCTTGGTTTGGTACAGAATTAGTGTGTCAAAGGATACTTCGACTCTGCCTCGTTCCTTCATTACACTCTGCCCGGGCCAAGGCTATTAGACACACAGCTTCCCTCCGGTAGGACAGGTATTGGCGGGAACAAGACATTTGAGGAGGGAAAAGTTCACATTTAGGAGGGAACCAGAGCTCAGTTGAAAAGGGTTAAATGCTTATTTTATATGCATCACAGTATGCGCATTTCAAGGGGTATTCCTGTCCAGTAACTTGTCTTGTAACGAACGAAAGTAGACGATCAGCAGAAACCCTGCTGGCCAACCAAGAGAACTCCCGGGAAATTCCGAGCACATGAATTAATAAGGTAAAGCTTTACACTTGTGAAAATAGATGTGGCAGAGGAGGCCTTATAGAGGTATATAAAATATTTAACAGGATAGAAAGTATAAACCCAGAACAATAGTTTTACATATATGCTAACCTAAAAAAAACTTCAAAAAAAGTTGACAGAACCCCAAGCAAACTGACAATTCAAATTACAGCCAATAACTCAAATACTGTATAGCCCTGAATATAGTTTGTCCGGGACCACTTCTTTAAAATGACTGAATAAGTTCATTTGTTTTATTGCACGGGATTGCAGGATTTTTACCAGCGTTTTGGGGATTACATGTCACAATTTGGTGCATTTTCTTTGAAAGCCAAAAACCAAAGGCCCTGCATATGACAATGAAAACGTAGACCTAGAAATTCGGGCACGCCCAATGTTGGGCGACACTGGGTACAATCCCTGCACCTGAATGGTGAGGCGTCCCCGATCCTGGGCCTTATTTCCATGGAATCGGCAAGCTGTGCAGAGCTGCCGGCGAAGTGTAATTGAAGATTGGGCTGCTGCTGACGTCGCAGTGGCCCTTAGGTAATTGATGGAAGGGTTGGCATTCTAGTCTTGAGCCAGGAGGGTAAACGAATGGGCCTCGAGCCAGTAAGAGGCCGGGAGGGGAGTGGGGGGGAACGACTTGCATTCTTGTAATGTGGGGTCAGGAGGAGCACTCCTGTCCCTTCCAGTCCCACATTCAGCTAAGTATAGGAGCCTTCCTGCCAGTTAGTGCCAATTCAGCACTGTGCGAATTCAGCACGTAATGAGTGAAGCGCTGGGGCAAAGAACGGATCTTGCTTGGCACATAGGACCCTAATTTGAATTAATGATTCTGGCCTTTAAATGTTCCTGACGTGTGATCCTGCCACCAGCACATCTACCTTATCCAATATGGTGGCCGATGCACTTTCGGCTGGAGATGTGTTCACACTTTCTGCACGCCATATTGGGAGCTTAGTTGGCTGGTTAGCCCTTGTAAAACAGGCGCTGTGCAGCCGACTTTCCAGGCCGTAGTTATACCGTGACTGCAATGAGTCATGAGCTTGTCATCGACTGCAGGTATAGCCAATGCATTTTCCACCATTTTACATTTGGCATCTGAAATTATATAATTTACTTCCACCGTTTCACTAAATACTTACAAGAACGTTAATACTTTTGCTAATACTGCATTTTAATAAAAACAACCATATGCTTGAAGTAATACAAGGTCAAACTTAATGCTTCTTCTGAATGGAACAGTGCTTTTACTCAACGCATTTGATTTTTCACCAACTGAATTGCATTTTTCAAGATTATATATACAAAAACCAAGCTAACAAATTTAACATGTAATTGCTGCTATAATTTAACATTACCTACTGTAATTCTGACTTTGAAAGAAAGAACCAGCACTTATGTAGCATCTTATCATATTCTCAGGATGTCCCGATGGATTAATTTTTGAAGTGAAGGGAAGATTGTTGGTCAGGACACCAGAAAAACTCCTTGCTGTTCTTCAAATAGTGCCATAGGATCTGTTATGCCCACCTAAGCAGACAAATGGGGCCTTGGTTTAACATCTCATTTGAACGAAGGCAGCTCCGATAATGTTGCATTCCCTCAGTACTGCACTGAAGGCATCAGCTTAGATTATGTGTTCAAGTTCATAGTAGGGCTTGAATCCGCAACCTGACTCAAAGACAAGAATACTAGCACTCGGCCAAGAAGCCAGAAATGATTTATCCTGGTAAGGTTACAAATATTTTAAATATTAAAATTAAGTAGTTATCAGAAGTAAGAATTGATTCTTGATTTTTGTAACAACAAAAGGTAACGCATAATGGGGGCTCCCTGATGCCCCACCGTAATATTGGTGAAAGATTGGCGGTAATGCTGGAGAAAAGGTACAAACCGCCGTTTACATAATTTCTCCGGGGTTTTTGTTGATCTTCTGCCGAAGTTACAGTGGGAGATTAGACGAACACCTACGGAAATTCTAGGTGAGCGAGTATAACACAACAGGTCTCATGTATGCAGGTGAAATTGCTGAATGATGCAATAATATAAATAATAAGTAGCTCTGGATTTCACACATGGGTTGGGGGAAGCCCTTCACGTGCATGTTTAGGAGTTCCAAATCATGAAAAAGAACTCCTTGGAAATATATTTTGTGCGCCACAAACCTATCCTGTGCTGGGACTTTGATGTCATTGAAAAAAGGTGACAAAATTAAAGTGCCCTTTGCCACTTCTTAGTGAGTCCTGAAGAGTTGTGACCAGGCTGAAGTTGGCATCTATCACAACCACTAGGTACTGATATGGATGGACAATTAGGAAAGATGGCTCCTGTAGCTTCCAATCTATGCTTTTGTGATTCCTTTCTTGAGCTGTGCAATGCGATATTACCAGAGGTGGGGCATCCACCACCATATCCCACTGGTTAGCCTACTGCCCAGTCATTCATTTGTTCATCTGATAGAGTACAGGTTGAGTGTCCGAAATCCGAAACCTCGGGTGCCGAGGGCGTTCTGGATTCCGGGTATTTCCGGATTTTGGAACGTCTTTGCCTGAGTCGAGGTAGGTGGGGTCTGGCAGCCGAGGTAAGGGGTAGAGGGGGGAGAAGAGGGGGAGCCGGGGCCAGGGGGGGAGAGAAGGGGGGAGCCGGGGCCAGGGGGGGAGAGAAGGGGGGAGCCGGGGCCAGGGGGGAGAGAAAGGGGGGAGCCGGGGCCGGAGGCAGAAGGCGGGGTGCCGGGGCCGGGGGTGAGGTCGGGGCGCCGAGGGCCGGGGCGGGCGAAGTCGCGGCGAAGTCGGGGCGGGTGAAGTCGGGCCGGAAGGCGGGTCGCCGAGGGCCGTGGTGAGGTCGAGCCGCCGAGGGCCGGGGCGGGCGAAGTCGCGGTGAAGTCGGGCCGGAGGTCGGATCGCCGAGGGCTGGGGCAAGGCAGGGGCGAGGCCGGGCTGCCGAAGGCCGGGCCGCCGAGGGCCGGTGCAAAGTCGGGCCGCCGAGGCGGGCGGAGTCCGGATTTTGGAACACTTTCCGGTTTCCAGATGACCCCCACCACAGATCGGCCCGGTGTCCGGATTCCGGAACATTCCGAATTTTGGAACTCCGGCTTTCGGATGCTCAACCTGTATAGCACAACAGATCTGTAGTAAATTCCACCAATAACAAAATAACATCTGCAAAAAAAGAGTGCCACAATCCTTTCAGATTTGTCCAGAACAGACATGTTCTGCAAGACCATCTTTTAGAATGTCTTACAACACTTTCTTGATGAAAAATGAATACGATGGATGACAGTGGACAACCTTGCTTCCTCCTCTTTTGAGATATATGTGCAGGGACTAGAGAGGGGAGAAAAATAAGCCACTCCCCATCACTTTTCATTGACTCTTGGTACAAACTATGTGGATGTCAGATAAGAACAGGATTGCCCCCACCCCCCACTGTCAAATAGAATGGCTACTCGGATGAAGTATTGGAGAGTATCCGATACCTGCGTAAACATCCCCAGCAAGAGCCAGTGCCTTTGGGGGCAGAAGAGGTGAAAATTGGAGGAGAAAAAAAGGGAACAAAATTCTTTCGGACCAATGTGCCAGTTTTGCTGGCTGTGTCACTTAACGAAACCTTAAGTTGCTTATTCTTCCTAAGATCCATCACAACATTTTACAACAAATAACATGTAGTAATGAACTTCCAGTTCTCTTTTCTGTAGATCTGTCATAGTTAGTGAGTATTGGGCTGGATTTTCGGTTTTGATCATTTCGGGGCAGTAATGGCGGCGGGCCCATTATACTTTAAAAATGATCACAACAGAGGAAAATTAGAAGGTGCAGTTATCATAGAAAGATAGAAATTTACAGCGCAGGAAGTCATTTTGGCCCATCGTGGCCGACAAAGAGTTGCACGGACTTCGGTCAGCAGCCCTAAATGTTACATATAAACCTATGAACAAAGGCGGAAAGATAAAGAGCACCCAGCCCAACCAGTCTGCCCCACACAACTGCGACACCCCTTATAGTGAAACATTCTACACTTCACCTCAACCGGAGCCATGTGATCTCCTGGGAGAGGCAAAAACCAGATAAAAACCCAGGCCAATTTGGGGGAAAAAAATCTGGGAAAATTCCTCTCCAACCCATGTACCACACTTTCAATTGTCAGACTGTCGGTATATTGTGACACTAAATAATCCAACATTTCTCGATGATTGTTCAATTAACAATACAAGCAAAGTGAACCAAAAGAAGGCGGCTTGACTGCACTCACCATAACGGATTCATTCATGTCCCTCATCTGAAAAACGTCCATGCAAACCTCGGTTCGGTTCTGTGGTAAATTTGGCACAGCCTCATTGCTGCCAGAGAGGTTGGTTTGTGGGATATCAAAGTAAGTACTGTCTGGTTCTCTGAAACAAATGAATGCCACGATTCACTAAATGAGATTGAATGAAACTGGCTCCAAGCTCAGATGTGCCAACCTTATTCATTATCAGTTGGTGGGAAGCAACTGAAAAAATATTTTAATTGACTTAGGATGGAAGCGTTTTTAAAAAAAAAAAAAATACTTTTCTAATGCATTTTGTGCTCATCAAATGGAGGGATGTGAATGCTGGGAAATATAACCCCTTCATTTTCAGGCTCCCAATGTCAGCATCAAGCATTCCCAGGTCGGGGAAAGCAGGAGTTAGCTGCAATGCAAAACTCCCTCTACTGTGCTGCGACAATGCACCTCACCCCTACTGCGCCAATGTGGCAGTTCTCATTTTCTACATCAGCCAGCCTGTGGTTTCTCTGAGCGAGATTGCCAATTAGTGCTGAATTAAGGCTAGTTTTGGTGCTGTGGACCCATGCCCACTAGGAATTATATTGAGAATTCTCGCAGACAGCAGGCAGGGGAGGCATTCATTCTACCAGTCTAAACTGGATTACAACCAAAATCCAAGCGGTGAGTAAACGGATATTAGTAAAGGCAGTTGGTAGGGGTTGGTGTTGGTTATGGGCAAGGTATTGTGTTGTAGTTGGACCTTCTATTGTTAGTTAACACAGTGAATTTTAGTTTTGACAGGCGACAGATGATATTTTTCCATTTTAAAATTTAGATTATTCTTAGAAGAAAATGCTGGCAGTCTGACTCCTGCTAGTCTCTCTGATCCAAAGTCCTGATTCCTACTGGTTTCCTTGACCCAAAGCTCTGACTGCCATTCATTCCTGACCCAAAGACCTGAATCCTGCTGGTTTCCCTGACACAAAGCCCTGAGTCCCACTGGTTGCCTGACCTGAAGCCCTGTTCTCACCGGTCTCCTTAGATGCCAGCTCAAGGCTCAGCTGGTTAACACGGTGAATAGCTCAACTATCCAACAAAGCTCACGGGGCCGCGAAAAGGACTGGGAACTCCGTCTCATTTTTGAAGTCTATTATTATCATCTCTATCAAGAGTACACTGGGAATCAAACTGCCACCTTTCTGGTCTTTATGGATTACAACCAAATTATGAGCTGGATTACAACCAAATTTCAAGAGGCGAGTAAAGTGATATTAGTAAAGGCTGTCGGTAGGGGTTGGTGTTGGTTATGGGCAAGGTATTGTGTTGTAGTTGGACCTTCTATTATTAGTTAACACAGTGAATTTTAGTTTTGACAGACGATAGATGATATTTTTCCATTTTAAAATTGAGATTATTCTTAGAAGTAAATGCTGGCAGTCTGACTCCTGCTGAGCCATCAGGGGAGCTAGAATTCACCCTGAATATTTTCCAGTGTGTTGCCTCTCAGTAGTGGAGCACCATCCCTCAAGGAAATGTCTAGTTTTATGTGCTTGCTACTCATCAAAAGCACCTCCAATGACTAGAGAGAATTTGCAGCAAATACATATTAATATTCTGTAGGAGGACAATTGGGAGCTGCATTAGAGCTGCAGAGTCTATTTGGGGGGGAAAAAAACAGAATTGCAGACTTACAAACTACTCCAGAGATGTTCAAATGTAGGGCCTTCATCTGCTGGGGAAGACTGGGCCATCTTGGCTATGGGATGGTCCAGTGATGGGTAAAGTACTCTGTAACCAAAAGAAACAAACAATGATAAACACACTTTGTATCATGGAGTGATGGACTTATTTTTAAATGTTTTGACACTTATATTCAGCTACTCAACTGAAGCTTAACAATTGTTATAATCAAGTTGGTGTGCCTGTTCATGGTACATCAACTTCAAAATTCACGTCCCCATTTTTATTCCCTCCATGGTCCTGTTCAACTTTATCTGAGCAATTTTCTCCAGTCATATGTCAAAGTCTGCACCCTCTGCTCACCTGACTCTGTTTTACTACTCATCCCAGCTCGCTCTGTTCAAACATTGTCGACCCATCTTTCAGTCACTGCAACCTGCTCTTTGGCAGTCTCTCCCTGAGCTGCTTCACTTTCCTAATTCTACTGCCTCCTCCAAAAAGCCCTTTTAAATCTAACACCTTAGAAATTAGCAGCTTAGTCAGAGTTGCAGGAGAATGACCTAAATCACTGCTCTCCCACATTTACCTGAAAAGCAATAACAACAATGTCAGTGGTGACATAAGAAATAGGAGCAGGAGTAGGCCAAACGGTTGCTCGAGCCTGCTCCGCAATGTGTGATATTCATCCATCCAGCAAGCCATGGTGAAGGCACATACTGAGTTGGTCACTTATATCCGCGCGCTTACGTCATGATGTGGACGAGGCCACTGACGTGTTGAATCTGACTCAGCATGTTTAGTGGACAGTTCATTGTGCTTTGAAGACGAGCAGCAGTAGGGGAGACCTACTCAAAAATTGGGCTTGTAATTGCCACTGGTAGATTTCTTTCGTGTGCAAGATCTGTAGCCGAGCGGTGCACTTCGGTTGCTCTCTCACAACAACAACTTGTATTTATATAGCACCTTGAATGTAGTAAAACGTCCCAAGAGGCTTCACAGGAGTATTATCAGATAAAATTTTACACCGAACCACGTAAGGAGATATTAGGGCAGAGGAACAAGGTAGGTTTTAAGGAGTGTCTTAAAGGAGAAAAGAGAGTTAAAGCAGTTTAGGGAGGGAATTCCAGAGCTTAGGGTCTTGGCAGCTGAAGGCATGGTCACAATGGTGGAGCAATTAAAATCGGGATGCTCAAGAGGCTAGAATTAGAGGAGCACAGATAGTTTGAGGGTTGTAGAGCTGGAGGAGATTACAGAGATCGGGCTGGTCGCGGCCATGGAGGGATTTGAAAACAAGGATGATCATTTTAAAATTGCACATTGCTTAACTGGGCTGTGGAGAGCTACGAAAATAAAAGCCGTTTTTGATCTGAATCTCGTCGTCAGAAACTTTCCCATTTCTTGCTTTGGGTTTTCCTGTTCCTCTTGTAAAGAGCTATGAGATATGTTCTACACAAGTGGTGATAAATGAATGTAAGTTGGTCTTATTGATTTAATTAACACAGAAAAGGTTGTAATATATGGCTACATGAATAAAATTTAAAGAACCAGTGACAACTCATTATCTATGTGATCAACAAAGTGTACTCCAATCGCTAGTTTGTAGTAATAATTAAACATTGGTATTGACCCATGCTGACCAGAAGATGTCAGGCTTGATTCTCAGTCTGTGGTGAGTGGATCTCAGCTGGGGTGGTGGTAGGCGTGTGATAATTAGCCTCAGTATTCGAGGCTCCAGCTCATCATTGCTGTTCGGTACCCCATGTTGAAAAATGCATGTGTGTGGGCAATATTGGGATGACAGGATTGAGCATAGATGCGATGAGCCCTTTCCCATGGTCAAACAACCAGTGCAAACTCACACGAAGCATGACCAACTAACCGAGGTACTAGAGGGCGGTCTGTGTTCATGGAACTGCACCACCACAGCATGGCTCAGTGCCTTCAAGAAGAGGAGAAAATTGGGGCAAAGAAATATGGTTAATCCTTTATGGTAATCTAGAAGTGGTGGGCGATCAAATTAGCAATGAGACAGTAAGGGCTAGAAATTGCGTAGCGCCCCATTTGGGGCACTAACTTTTGGAAGAGCGCAAAAGTATTGGCAGGCGAAAAAGATTTGCTGCCGCCGGGAACTTCCGCTTTAGCGCTCCAAGAGGGAAGTGGAGTGCTAAATCAAGCGCTACCACTTCCCTTAGCTCTAATGTGTGTGGTAGCGGCAGAGTGCTGAACAATGTTCAGTGCAGTTTTGCATTCTGTACAGGCTCCTTCCCTCGCTTAAAGGGAAGGGCCAATGATGGGCTGAATGAATCTTCATGCTGTCTCTGTGGCACCATGGGACCTGCGCTACATGCATAACAGCCCCAAGCACTCTAAGAGAGTGGAGGGCTGAGGAATCGCCGGGTCAAAGTCAATCAGAAGGCACCAGACCAGGAAGAGAAATAAATTTTGCCTTTCCTGACCACCACCAGATGACATCACGATCTATGGGGTGCAAGAGAACGAGGTGGCAAGTGTTAGCGCCAGCGCAAAACTGCTAGTGAAGTTCGCAGATGTCAGTGAAATTGGCGCACCTGGTCGGTAACCCCTTAGCACCCCGTTACCGCCCCCGCAGGTGCTAACGGGAGGCGCAAACCAGGCGAATTTCTAGGGATTAAAATTAATTACAAGAAATTTTATGAATATTTTTAACCAGTACTGTGCTACAAAAGATCCTTAGCATTGACGCAGAAAGATAATATTGGCATTTCAACGTATTAGAAAGCAACAATGTTAAAGGTCCCACTGTTTTTGAATGGAAATGGGAATTGACCATTCGCCCTGCTTACAGTGGAAACATTTTGAAGTTATTTGTGTAAAATGAAGACATCACTTTCCTAACCTATCTGTGACTCATTAATACTTATTGGGTGAACAGTTTAAAAAAAAACATTTCGATGCACACAATGATCACCAAGGTTTAACCCGAATTGCGATGTCAAATCCTACCTTACGTCTGATTATGGCTCTGTTGAAAAAGGCAGCCAGGGGATGGGGGGAGAACTAATTTTTTTCTAGTGCTGGGATGAAAGCTTGCTATGTTTTGATTTAATTATTTGAGTAATGACTGTTTTGTTCTCCCCACACTGCAGTTTGTGCTATGATTAATACTACTGTTGGCCCTTGTTAGTACATCGTGTGTTTGTTTCAATGTTGACTTCTTTCTTTTGCTAAAATTGTATGGTGCTCCAAAATAGGTTCTATTAATAAAATCATCTCTGATGGTTCAATTGGTAAATGCAAATACAGATCAGGGAATGACCCAGGTATGATCCCTGGTCTGTGCTGAGTTAGCTGATCTCAGCCACACTAACATTGCAATTGGCCTTGATACACTCTGGTCAGGGAGGAGAAAATTGGCCAGGTTTCCTGGTCCCAATTGCTATCCAGTGTGCTGGCACATTCATGTTAGATGAGGACAGAATCAGACACGGCTGTGATGCCTTCAATGGTCTGTTCATACCTGTTGATACTCACTGACTAGGCTCATGAACAAAAAATGACCATGTGGATAGGTTATCAGATAGCAAGCAGCACCCATGGAACCACAGAGGTGATTCCATGGCCCTTGTGGGAAGCTGAGCTTACAGGAAGCATGTGTTGGACAATCAGTATTGCAGCTCTTCCCCAATCTACGGTTCCTGCAAGTGTAGCTTCCTTGCTGGAAGCATAGGATTGTGGAATCATCCCTCATATCTCGTCATGAGTCAAACCTTTCAGGAGATGAGGGAAGAAAGTTGGAAGCAGTCAATGTGTTGCATTATATATAATAAATTGAGGACAGTCTGGTGGTATGTGAAGCTGAAGCTCAATGGAATCCTAAGATGTGAGTGCCTACAATTCTGCAATATTTATCAGATCATTAGGGGAGGTGCCTTGCTGAGACAGATTGCTTCTCCAAAGGGAGGGAAAAATCAGGAGGTTGGGTCACAATGGTTCTTTAACTCTTGTGCCATTTCTGTTTATATGGGTGCATGGAATTGAAAAGAAAAGACTTGCATTTATATTGCATCTTGCCACATTTCAGAAACATCACAAAGGATTTCACATAATGGATTGATTTTAGAGTGCAGTGACTTATTACATAAGCAATTGTGGCACCCAGTAAAGCACACAGCAAGATCCCACAAATAACAATGCAATGAATGACCAGTCAATCAGTTTTTAGTGATGTTGTTTAAGGGAGGAATGTTTGCTAGGGCACGGAGAGATCTACCTATTCTTTTTTGAATAGTACCATGGAATCTTCAGCATCAACCTGAATAGGCAGATGAGGTTCAATGCCTTATCCAAAGGACTGTTACTCTGACAATACAACACTTTGTCAACAGTGCACTGGGGAGTCAACCCAGCTTATGTGCTTAAGCCCAGAAGTGGGGCTTGAACCGAGGACCTTCAAAAAAAGAGTGCTACCAACTGAGTCAAACTGACACTTCACTGTTGCATTTGGGCAGGCAATAGACCTGTAGAATCATCAGAAAGAATGAATCATTTCATAACTTATCCAGAAAAGTTCACTATCACTTGCTTATGATTTGTAATGTGAGCCACCATGTGTCTGTGAACAGTCTGTGCACTGCGCATGTATTTATCCTGTATTCTCCATACTATGTATTTCATTCCAATGAGCCTCTAGAGGGCCTCAGTGTGTGACTATCAGTCTGTTCAGGGCGTACTGGGAAAATATAATCTTTGCCAAAATGGACGTGCCCAAACCTGCCCAGAAGGTTCGTATCACCCTTGATCTGCCACCTTATCCATCTGTTCCAGTCGGCCTCCAGGGACCCAGATGAATGAAACATTACTACACACCTGAGCCCAAACCAACCTCAATTGGAAACATATGAGTAAAACTAGTCAGCCTGTCAAAACTACCTTTACAGCCTCCTAACACAATGACCCAATTGTTCTTTACATCTCTAACCCACTCCAAGCTATGGAGCCAATGCAGCACTTGCCCTTAACCCTAAGATTGCAAAAAGTATCACACCTACCAACTCCTCTACTTTCATTGTGAAAACATAATCTCTGCATTTTCTCAAGGCATTTGTCTCTGGTCTGATGTGTCTCACTAGACGTTGATCAGTGGTAATGTACATAGTGATGTCACTGCATCGCCGCTTAATTTTAAGAAACTGTAAAAATGTTGACTGCACTTGTCACAACTTATCCTAGTGCAGCAAGTTCCCTGTAGGTTCAAAATCTCCAATTACCGTGTTACCACAGTTGATAGCATTCTTGCGCTGAGTCAGAAGATTGTGGTTTCAAGGCCCGTTTCAGGACCTGAGCACATAATCTAGGCTGACACTTCAGTGCAGTACTGAGGAAGTCCTGTATTGTTAGAGGTACCTTCTTTCAGATTCGGCAGATCAAACTGTTAAACTCGGCATAGAAGAGCAAGGAGTTCTCCTCATGTCCTGGCCAATATTACTCCCACAACGAAATACCGGCTAACTTGTCATTCATCTTATTTGCTGTTCGTGGGATCTTGCTGTGTGAAAATTGGAGTAACCGAGCCGACTCACAAAAGCATTTTGATCTGTTGACAAATCTTCAAAATAACTCCACAATTATGTTTAAGTTAGAGCTGCTTCCACCTATTTCCAATGTGGTGGTTGTAAGTCCTCGATATTAGGGTCAGGTGGACCCAAGCCTGCCATGGGGTCCCTACTTTCATTTTGTAGAAACCTACTGAAAATGATCAGAACTTTGATGAACAGATGATAGTCAGCACCTTCTCCCTGCTGGACCAGAATAGGCATTCTATGGGTACATCTTTCAGCTGAGCTACGGACAGCAACAAAGTCTCTTCTAATATCTCCACCCGCAGAGAATCAAAATAAAAGCTTGTTGTTTGATCAGCAATCCCTCCCACACTTTTGGCCATCAACCTCCCTTTCTCTTTAATAAGCTTCCTTGGCCTCGAAATTCACGATCCTGGGAAGGACCATTACTGCCCGTTTGCGCCGGCCATTCGTCAAAATCGAATGGCTGCCGCTTTGGGCTCGACTGGTCGCCCCAACATAGATTTGGTCCGAGAGGTCTTGCAGCGGTGTGGGCCACCGCTGACTCTCGCGGCGGTGTGGGGCTTGCGGCAGTAGTGACGCGCTAAAAGTGCGCACTGCTGCCGCTCCGCCCCCGGACCCATTTTCAGAGTTGAAAAAGCCGGCCCTTTAACCGACGCAAGTTTTTAGGGCCGGTGCAGAGTGGCAGCGATCTCGGGGCCGTGGGCGGGTAGAGAGACAAGAAGGTAAGATCTAAACCTGAGGATGTACAGCACAGAATCCGCACTCAAGGGGAGAGAGACAGGGAGAGGGAAAGAGAGAGGGAGAGGGAAAGAGAGAGGGCGAGTGAGAAGGGGGAGGGAGAGCGCGAGGGAGGGAGGGAAAGAGAAAGTGGGAGAGAGAGAGAGAGAGAGAGAGTGAGGGAAGGGAGCAAAACAGGAAGGAGAGATAGAAGTGAGGAAAGGGAATGGGAAACAGAATGAGAAAATGTGATTGCAAGAGAAATAGAAATAGAGGAAGAAAATACTAGAGTGTGAGAGAAATAGAGATCTCAAGATTCACAGAGAAAATTGAAATCTCAATCCAGGGGCTCAGACTGGAAATGTCGCCCCCAGCTCAGCATTCCGAGCGGTAACAAATGGGAATCTGTTCCCCCTCCACCGCCTCCAGGCTGGATCTAAGGTCGTCCCACCCTCTGTCATCGAACTACAGTACGCAGACGACGCTTGCGTCTGCGTACACTCGGAGGGCAAACTCCAAGCCATCGTCAACATCTTCACCGAGGCATACGAAAGCATGGGCCTTACACTAAACATCTGTAAGACAAAGGTCCTCCACCAACCTGACCCTGCCACACAGCACTGCCCCCCAGTTATCAAAATCCACGGTGAGGCCTTGGACAACGTGGACAATTTCCCAAAACTTCGGGAGCCTACTGTCGGCAAGGGCAGACGCCGATGACTAGGTCCAACACCGCCTTCAGTGTGCCAGCGCAGCCTTCGGTTGCTTGATGAAGAGAGTTTTTGAAGTCTAGGACCTAAAATCTGGCACCAAGCTT
Organism: Pristiophorus japonicus; assembly: GCF_044704955.1. NCBI lineage: Eukaryota > Metazoa > Chordata > Chondrichthyes > Pristiophoridae > Pristiophorus > Pristiophorus japonicus. The sequence goes on from NC_091994.1 coordinate 99,870,607, forward strand.
ATGGTCTACAGGGCAGGAGTGATACCCGCCGTCCTATATGGCTCAGAGACGTGCGCCCGAAATTAGTGAAAGCTAAGTTCCGCCCAAGTACCGTCCAAAGCACCGCTGAGATCCTGACAGTACTTTGGGCAGAAGTTTCATGGAAAAATCTAGGAAAGACCGCCATCGGCAAAAATGTTACTTGCACGCCGATTCTGGGCGGCAGCTCCCATTCTTGGCGGCAAATGCAATCTTCAGCAAAGTATTGCCGAGGACTGAGTTGGGCCCAGGGAGGGGGTTACTGACCAAATAAAAAAAATTCTAAATATTTTTAAAAATCCACGAGAGATCCTTCAGGGGACTCCCATCCACCTAAATCCCTGCAAAAAAAGTAAAGAAAAGTGGACTAACTTTTTTTTCCCCAGGTCTTCATAACTACCGTTGAGGTTAGACCTGCCTCCACGCAGCGGGTCTTTCCCCATGCTGGAGCGGAAGCCTGCCCGGACAAAACTGGCAGCTCGGCGGGCGGGAGGACTCTTCTGGGCAGCGCACACCGGTGGACGATACCCAGCAGTCTTCTCTCCCTACCGGCGGGAGGCCTCCACCAAACTCGCTCGAAGCGGAGACCGCCCAGAAACCAGGGAGACCGCCGAGAAAACTCAATTTCGGGACTGTGGACTATTTCCAACAGACACCTCAAAGCACTGGAGAAGTACCACCAACGCTGCCTCCACAAGATCCTGCAAATCCATTGGGAGGACAGATGCACCAACGTCAGTGCTATGTCTGTAGTGCACTTGTGAATGGCTCCACGAGGCAATGTGTTGTACTCAAACTGTAGTGACCTTGGTCCTTTATTTGCAACTCCAGAGTGAGGCACAAGCATGGTGAGCAGCCTTTTATATTGGGCCCTGCACACCTATGCCGGTGACCCTCAGGTCTCCCACCGCAGTGCCATCTGTGGACAGCCTCTGCCACAGGAGCAGGAAACCCTGGTCTCCACCAGTTACACCCTCTAGTGGTGCCAGCATAGTATATACATAATGTAAACCTTATTGATAGTACATCAGGTAACAAGTCTCCATCTTATGTAACTATACAGTGACTACACAGAGAGTATATCTATAGTCTGCATATATATCAGTCAGTGTTCTCGATCAGGCCAACATCCCCAGCATCGAAGCACTGACCACACTCGATCAGCTCCGCTGGGCAGGCCACATCGTCCGCATGCCTGACACAAGACTCCCAAAGCAAGCGGTCTTCTCAGAGCCTCGACACGGCAAGCTAGCCCCAGGTGGGTGGAGGAAACGTTTCAAGGACACTCTCAAAGCCTCCTTGATAAAGTGAAACATCCCCAGCGGCACCTGGGAATCCCTGGCTCAAGACTGCCCAAAGTGGAGGAAGAACATCAGGGAGGGCGCTGAGCACCTCGGGTCTTGCCGCCAAGAGCATGCAGAAACTAAGCGCAGACAGCGGAAGGAGCGTGCGGCAAACCAGTCCCACCCACCCTTTCCTTCAACCACTGTCTGCCCCACCTGTGACAGAGATGGTAGGTCCCGCATGAATAATTCACCAGGGGCCGCACAATACCACCACTACCAATCTGAGGGAGGTCAGGGCGGTGCTGTGGTGCCACACTGGAAGATCCCCCATGGCTCGTGGTGGACCCAGCCGCGAAAGCAACACTGAGGTCTCGGGGGTATCCAGCTGAGACTGCATGCAAGCAGCCACAGTCTGAAAACCACCAGATACGACAGCACTTAGACGCTCCGCCGACTCTTGCAGAGCTGCGGCCATCCTCTACAAAGCAGCACCGAATAGCTTGTTCCCTCGCGCCTGTGCTGTAATGGCAGCTGCCACATCACCATAAGGGTGAATCTCCCGTGGGAATAATGCCCCAATTAAGACTGCAAATTTTCAGGTTTGATGGGCTAATAAGACTAGAACATTTTTTTTGGTCAAAAAGCGAACTTGGTTCCAATGGCCTCCGCAAATTTTGCGCGCTAATCGGGGAAAAAAGGCCTCAACACCATCAGCTTTCTGGCTGCACTGAATTTCGGCCCCCTTGTCCCTTTCTATTTCATCTATACTATTGGGTTCAGTCCTCCTCTGAATTTTCCTCTCTTGTTGATCTTAAACTCCAAAAACAGAATCCTACAACTCCCTCCTCCTCTCTATATACTGTGTTGAAATCATTTTATCACAACTCCTACTGTAACCCATTCTTTGTGATGATCCTTACCTCCCTCAATCTGCCCTTCCTCTGACAATTGACAGGTGTTTAAACACAATCTTGATACCACCTGACCACGACTTCCTAATTAAGCTCGTCTTCTCTTGTATTCTTCTTGATGTTGGTGCTGTCTTGCTCAATGGGCCTTGGCCCAAAAAGCATTCAATAAATCAAGTTAAGACTTTAACGAGTGAATTTTAATTCATTTTACTTTTAATGGACATCAAATCATAGAGTAGGGTCGCAGGCTCAAATTGAAAATATGTCTCAGCAGGTTATCTCCACACTGGGAGCACAAATTTGTAAAATTACCCAATAGATGCAAGTATCTAGAACTCTCTCCCCCAAAAGGCTGAGGAATATATGAGGTAGAGTAGGGTATGAGATTTTTCAAATTTAGGGATCAGATAGGTGGACCACATCTTGTGGTCTGATGCAATATTTCAGGTGGGAAATTGTTCTGATGAAAAATTTCACTTGAAATGTTAACTTGTCTTCTCCCTTTACAGATGATGACAGATCTGCTGTGTATTTCAATAACTTTCATAGATCGTTTTCTTTAAGATGGTGCTAACAAGAGCAAGGACTGGAAACAGTTTGGGGGAGATGCTGAGCCTGATGGCCGTCAAGAGCTGGATTAACATAAACTGAAATCGAGTCATTAACCCTGGCAACTTCAACCATGCAGTTTAATTCAGCCTCCCTCATACGCCTGTGCTCAGTTATTCCTCAAAGTCAGTGGGTCTTGTGAACTCAAAGTAGTGGCGATTAACCAAAATAGTAAAGTTAAATCATTTATTTTTATAACTGCCTCAATTTCTAAAAGGGTCCTGATGGTGGAGCTTGATAGTCCTGACATCCTGGTAACTCATTAAACAGCAGTCACAGAGTTTGATTCCATGACCTTTGCCCCTTCATAATAATTCCACAAGGACATGTAAACTACAGGGTCCTCTGTCCAATATGTACCACCCCAACAGGAACTGACAATTAGATATGTATCAATTGTAGAGTTCTAAATGACTTTTTTTTTAAATCCATCGTGTGCTATACAGGAGTGGACACTGAGCACGCACAAGTTATCCAGTATTCAATGAGAGTGAAATGTGCCCAGTTACCAGGTATGTACTGTATATGCTCGAGAGCCAACACTGAGACACATGTTCTTCCCTACTCAGTCAACCTGTCTATATCTCTCTGCAGCTCCTTTGCATCCTCCTCACAGCTTATTTTCCCACTTAACTTTGTTCATCAGCAAACTTGGATACATTATGCTCAGTCCCTTCATCGAAATCATTATTATAGATTGTAAATAGCTGAGGCTCAAGCACTGATCCTTGTGGTACCCCGCTAGTTACAGCCTGCCAACCCGAAAAAGTCCCGTTTATTCCTACTCTCTGTTTTCTATCCACTAACCAATCCTTAATCCATGCCAATATATTACCCCCAATCTCATTGGTCCTAATTTTGTGTACTAACCTCTTGTGTGGCACCTTATCAAATGCTTTTTGAAAATGCAAATACACTACATCCACTGGTTCCCCCTTATCCATCCTACTAGTGACCTCTTCAAAAAACTCTTAACAGATTTGTCAAATATGATTTCCCTTTCATAAAACCATGTTGTCTCTGCCTAATCATATTACAATTTTCTAAGTGCCCTGTTACCACGTTCCTAATAACTGGTTCTAGCATTTTGCCTACTACTGATGTTGTTATGTCTTGGATAAAGAGTCAGACTAGATACCGCAAGCTCAAAGTAAGGTGTAACCGTAGTCCTTTATTTCAGATCTCAGAGTGCCTCTCCAGCCTGTGAGGCCTCCTTATATACAGGTGCTCCCAAGGGATTGTGGGATCCCTTGGGACTCCAGGGGATAAACCCTCTGGTGGTTAGACATGGTATTTACAGGTTAACATACATAACAGATGAAGGGCTAACTGGTCTATAGTACCCCATTTTTTCTCTTATTTTCTTAAATAGCGGAGTTATGTTTGTTACCTTCCAATCCTTGGGGACTGTTCTAGATTCTAGGGAATTCTGGAAGATTAATACCACTATCGCTACAGCTACCTCTTTTACAACACTAATATGCAGGTCAGATCCAGGAGATTTGTCGCCACTTAGTCCCATTAATTTCTCCAGTATTATGGGGGTGAAATTGCTCCAATTGGAGGTGGTAACCTGCTCGGGGCGGTACTTCCTGCGACCGGTGCGGAAGTCCCGCCCTGGCTGCTGAATTGGCCTTACCACCCCTCAGAGGAAGTGGAGTGCAAACTCGCATGCTCTACTTCTTGGGGCGGGTCCAGCGGCTCGAACGGGACGCAAACGGCAGCCCTACGCTGATGCTCCACGTAGCGCTGACGAGTTTCAACGCCCCTCCCCTTCGCTTAAAGGGGAGGGTTGCTGCGCACTCTGCATGGCCTCCAGGGCAGTGTGGTACCCGAGTTGCAGCCCGGCACCCAAAACAGAGTGCTGTGCTGCACGAGGCGGCCCAGACCATGCTAGGAGGTAAGAATTGCAGCCAACTGGTGAGTCAGCAAAACTGGCAAGATGACAGCGTGGGACGCTCGCGACCTCCCCTTTAACTTCCACCCCACAAGCTGATGTCGGCCTGGTTCGCGACCATCCTGTATACATTCCATGAACTCATCCTCTACATTATTACTGCAAATTTGGTTTGCCCAGTCTATATGTAGATTAGGGTTGCCCATGATTACCGTATTAACTGTCATGTATCTTACATTATTATATATAACTGTATCCTAACATGCTATACATGACTGTAATAAGATATGACCTGTAACCACCAGCATACCTTACCACCAGGGGTGCACTTGCAAGAGACAGGTATATAAGGACAGGTCTCAGGCAAGTGCAGCATTCCAGAGCTGTGAAATAAAGGTGCAGGTCCAGAGTGACCTTGACTTCACTACATGCCTCGTGTGAATCTGTACTGAGGGGACAGGACTTTACAGTGGCGACGAGTTACGGGATTACAGAATCCACAGAATGGCGAACAACGGATCAGATGAAAAGTACAATGCGGGAGACAATTGAGAGGACTTTATAGAAAGGCTCCAGCAAAGCTTTGTAACCAAAGACTGGTTAGGCGACAATAAGGCAGACAAGAGAAGAGCCCATCTCTTGACCAGCTGTGGCTCGAAAACATACGCTTTAATGAAGGATCTGCTGGCACCCGAGAAACCAGCAAGCAAGTCGTTTGAAGAATTGAGCACATTGGTAAGAGATCACCTGAAGCCAGCGAGCAGCCTACACATGGCCAGACACAGGTTCTACAACTACAGACGCTGTGTGGGCCAGAGCATACCCGACTTCGTGGCGGAACTTCGGAAGTTGGCTAGTTTATGTGAGTTCTCCAATGAACTGAAGAGAGAAATGCTGAGAGACTTTTTCATTGAAGGAATAGGCCACACAGGCATATTCCGAAAGCTCATAGAGACCAAGAACCTGACCTTAGAGGCAGCAGCACTGTTGCACAGACATTCTTGGTAGGGGAAGAAGAAACGAGGTTGATTTACAATGCAAGTATGACAACGAACGAAATATCGGAACAAGAAGTTCACAGCACTAAACAAGCTGCTACCCCCACCCACAGACAAAACCGGGAGAACAGGCTCTCGACAGTAGGCAGTGGCACCAGAAGCCATCAGGGGCCACAGGAACGACCGTTCACACCTCATCAACCCACAATGCGAGCAATCAACTACAAACTGAGAGAAGCTCAAGAGAGATCAGCCAGACGCAGCTCATTCTTTGGGAACACTTTGATCAATGGAACCGGTCTGTGCTGGAGGTGTGGGGGTGGGCACTCGTCAAGGGGATGTCGATTTCAGCAGGCTGTTTGCAGGAACTGTGAAAATACAAGGAATTTGGCCCGCATGTGCAAAAAAACAGCAGCTTGGCTGGTATACGAATCGGATGGGTCGGAAAGCGGACCAGAAGACGGTGGGGACAGTACCCGGGACGCCGATGTACAGCGGGTCAACACGATCAATGGCCGCTGCTCCTACAACAGGACGCCTCCTATAATGATGAGGGTCCTACTCAACGGGATACCTGTCAACATGGAGCTGGATACGGGAGCGAGTCAATCTCTCATGGGCGCTCAACAATTTGAACAACTGTGGCCGCTTTAGAGACAGACCAAAACTCACAAGGGTCGACACCAAACTAAGGACCTATACCAAATAAATCATACCAGTCCTCGGCAGTGCCATGCTCTCTGTCACACACAAAGGGACAATGAACCGACTTCCCCTGTGGATTGTCCCCAGAGACACCCCAGCATTGCTGGGGAGAAGCTGGCTGGCAAAACTAAACTGGAAATGGGATGATGTCCATGCCATGTCATTAGAGGAACGTACCTCCTGCTCAACAGTTATAAAGCGATTTGAACATCTCTTTCAGCCAGGTGTGGGCACGTTCAAAGGGGCCAAAGTCAAAATCTACATCACACAGGATGCTAGACCGGTCCATCACAAGGCCAGAGCTGTACCCTATGTGATGAGGGAAAAGATTGAACACGAACTAGACAGGCTTCTGCGGGAGGGCATTATATCACCTGTGGAATTTACCGACTGGGCAAGTCCCATCGTCCCAGTCATGAAGCCTGATGGATCCGTACGAATCTGTGGGGACTACAAATCTACCATAAACAGAGTCTCCCTACAGGACCAGTACCCGCTGCCCAGAGCGGAGGACTTATTTGCCACATTGGCTGGAGGTAAACTTTTCTCAAAACTAGACCTCACATCTGCGTATATGATGCAAGAATTGACGAGGAATCCAAGCTACTCACCACCATCAACACACATCGAGGCCTTTTCATGTACAATCGATGCCCATTCGGCATCAGGTCGGCAGCTGCCATATTCCAGCGCAACATGGAGAGTCTGCTCAAGTCCATCCCGGGGACGGTTGTATTTCAAGACGACATACTTATCACGGGCAGGGACACCGACACCCATCTCTGTAATTTGGAGGAAGTACTAAATCGGGTAGGCCTACGAGTCAAGAAATCCAAGTGCCTGTTTCTCGCACCCGAGGTTGAATTTTTGGGCAAAAGAATTGCCGCTGATGGAATCCGCCCAACAGAGTCCAAAACAGAAGCAATTCGCCTGGCACCCAGGCCCCGGAATGTCTCAGAACTGCGCGCCTTTCTCGGGCTACTCAATGACTTTGGGAACTTTATGCAGAACTTAAGCACGCTGCTGGAGCCTCTCCACGTGCTACTCAGGAAGGGGTGCGATTGGTTTTGGGGGACGCCCAGGAACGCGCCTTCAATAAGGCACGCAACCTTCTGTGTTTCAACAGTGTTTTGACTTCTTTGATCCAGGTAAAAAGCTAATTCTCACATGCGATGCGCCAGCGTATGGGGTCGGGTGCGTTTTGCAACATGTCAATAGTGCGGGAAAATTACAACCCATAGCTTATGCCTCCAGATCACTTTCGCGGGCGGAGCGCGGGTACGGAATGGTAGAGAAGGAGGCGCTCGCTTGCGTGTACGGTGTCAAAAAGATGCACCAATACCTTTTCGGGGCCAAGTTCGCGTTAGAAACTGACCATAAGCCCCTCATGTCCCTCCTATCCGAGAGCAAGGCAATAAACGGCAACGCCTCGGCGCGAATTCAACGGTGGGCACTCATGCTAGCGTCCTACAACTATACCATAAGGCACAAACAGGCACAGACAACTGACGCGCTCAGCAGGCTACCCCTGGCGACCACGGAAGGGTCTGACGAACAGGACCGTGAGATAGTCATGGCAATCAATGCCTTTGAGTCCACAGGTTCGCCCATGACAGCTCGCCAAATCAGAGCCTGGACGGCCAACGACCCCACGTTATCCTTCGTAAAAAGATGTGTCCTAACCGGTGACTGGGCAGAGGCTCGCGATGCCTGCCCCGAGGAATTAAAACCCTTTCACAGGCGCATGCATGAGCTATCACAACAAGCAGACTGCCTGATGTGGGGCAGCCGAGTAGTCATACCTCTGCGAGGCAGAGTGGCATTTGTCCGGGAGCTCCACCGCGAGCACCCGGGGATCGTTCTCATAAAAGCCATAGCCAGATCCCACGTCAGGTGGCCTGGTATTGACGCGGACTTGGAGCTCTGCGTCCGAAGGTGCACCATTTGTGCCCAACTCAGCAATGCCCCCAGGGAGGCTCCCCTGAGCCCCGGGCCCTGGCCTACCAAACCGTGGTCGCGGGTACACCTAGACTATGTGGGCCCATTCATTGGCAAAATGTTCCTCGTAGTTGTAGATGCATTTTCAAAGTGGATCGAATGCACCATTTTAAACTCGAGCACAACCTCCATCACTGTGGAGAGCCTCGCAACCATGTTTGCAACGCACAGAATCCCTGACATATTGGTCAGTGACAATGGTCCGTGCTTCACCAGCGCAGAATTCCAAGATTTTATAATTGACCACGGCATAAATCATGTCAAGACGGCACCGTTCAAGCCGGCCTCCAACGGCCAGGCAGAGAGAGCAGTGCAAATCATTAAACAAGGCATGCTTAAAATTCAAGGTCCCACGCTGCAGGGTCACCTGTCGCGACTGCTGCTGGCATACAGATCTCGTCCGCACTCATTGACTGGGATCCCCTCCGTGCACCTGTTGATGAAAAGGACTTTAAAGACAAGGCTCTCATTAATCCTCCTAGACATGCACGAAATTGTTGAGGCAAAGCGCCGTAAGCTGACTGAGTACCATGACAGAAATTCGAGGGGGAGATGGAATGAGATAGGGGACAAAGTGTTTGTACTAAACTATGGCAGGGGTCCCAAATGGCTTGCAGGAACAGTAACGGGCAAGGAAGGAAACAGGCTCCTGGTAGTACAAATGGACAATGGCAAAACTTGCCGGAGGCATGTCGACCAAGTCAAAAGCAGATTCACCAACAACACTGCGGAACCAGAGGCAGACTACAATGTGGAACTCGCACCACATCTGGTGGACAGACAGAGGGAACAACCTGAGGAAAGGACAATCCCAACAGACAGCCCAGGCGAGTCAACAACAATCACACCAATCAAAACAGACAGCCCAGGCGAGATACCAGCAACCACACCCAAAGAAAAACAGACACCAAGGCAAACAACTGAACCACAACTCAGACGCTCCACGCGAGAGCGTAGACCACCTGAGAAATTGAACCTATAAAGACAATAAGACCTTGGGGGAGGGTGATGTCATGTATCTTACATTATTATATATAACTGTATCCTAACATGCTATACATGACTGTAATAAGATATGACCTGTAACCACCAGCATACCTTACCACCAGGGGTGCACTTGCAAGAGACAGGTATATAAGGACAGGTCTCAGGCAAGTGCAGCATTCCAGAGCTGTGAAATAAAGGTGCAGGTCCAGAGTGACCTTGACTTTACTACATGCCTCGTGTGAATCTGTACTGAGGGGACAGGACTTTACTTTAACCTTGTTACATGCATCTCTAATTTCCTGATTTATACTCTGCCCTACATTACAACTACTGCTTGGGGACCTATAAAAAACTCCCACCAATGTTTTCTACCTCTTGCTGTTTCTTAGCTCCACCCAAACGCATTCTACTTCTTGATTTTCCGAGCTACGATCCTTTCCCTCTACTGTCTTTATCCCATCTTTTATTATCAGGGCAACCCCTCCTCCTTTTCCATTTTGCCTATCTCTTCTAAAAGTTAAGTATCCTGGAATATTTAGTTCCCAACCCTGGTCACTTTGCAACCACGTCTCCGTAATGGCTGTTAGATCAAACCGATGAATTTCTATCTGCGCTATTAATTAATCTATTTTGTTGTGAATGCTTCACACATTCAGATAGTGCCTTCAGCTTTGACTTTTTTCTATTTTCCCTGATGTCACCTCATCAATATTAAGTTCTATTTGCAAATTACCTGACTCATTGCAAGATCTCTCTGCATGATATCTTTTTCCTTTCAATGTCTTGATTCCTGCACAACTTGATTTATTATCTCAAACTGATGAACGATGAGAAGTTCTTTACATCATTCCTGCACCTTCCTCTATTTCATTATTTTTTCCCCTCAAATGTTAACACTGGGTACGCTGGTGACTTGCTGCTCCTTCTGGAATCTCACCGGAACTAATCTTATTTGCTGTAGTTTCAACAGGACACATATCATCTGGGTTGAGTCACAAATCATCTTTGAGCCCTCCATTTTCTCAGATAATATTTATTTCTAAGAAAATAGAAGGTCTAAAGATGATTTTGGAAAGACTACAAAGTACAGACGAGGGAAGGCTCATCCTTCCAAAGAGACTTGCGATTCCCCATCACAACATCTAACTTCCTCTTGAACATCTCCAGAGCTTTGGCCTCCAATATTGTACCCAGAAGATCAGGATATTGGCCACTATTTGTCAGGAAGCACTTTATGCATTGGTCCTGAACTTGCCTTTTATTAGTTTGCACCCAGGGAATAGATTCTAATGTTCTTTCCCTTTTCTGCAGAAGACAGAAACACTCGGTACAGTTCCATAATCATTTCTGAGACCTCTTTGTAAAGGCGGCCATTATTCATGTGTAAACCTAGAAACTGCTTATTTGACTATGAAGCTAGATCACAACCAAATTCAATTCTGTCCTTACCCATTGCACATGCGCACACACACACATCTTCAGGTGGGTATCCTGGATGATTTTTGCCTTGGTGTCATATTTGACCCTGAAATGAGTATTCAACCACATATCCGCAGCATAACTTAGACGGCCTATTTCCACCTCTGTAACATCGCCCGTCTCTGCCCTTGCCTCAGCTCATCTGCTGCTGAAGCCCTCATCCAGCCCTTTGTTACCTCTAGACTTGACTATTCCAATGCACTCCTGGCTGGCCTCCCACATTCTACCCGATGTAAACTAGAGGTGATCCGAAACTCGTCTGCCCACGTCCTAACTTGCACCAAGTCCCTCTCATCCATCACTCCGGTTCTCGCTGACCTACATTGGCTCCTGGTTAAGCAATGCCTCGATTTCAAAATTCTCATCCTTGTTTTCAAATCCCTCCATGGCCTCACCCCTCCCTATCTCTGTAATCTCCTTCATCCCCACAACCCCCCCCACCCCCCGAGAAGTCTGCGCTCCTCTAATTCTGCCCTCTTGAGCATCCCTGATTATAATTGCTCAACCATTGGTGGCATTGCCTTCTGTTGCCTAGGCCCTATGCTCTGGAATTCCCTGCCTAAACCTCTCTGCCTCTCTTTCTTCCTTCAAGACGCTCCTTAAAATCTACCTCTTTGACCAAGCTTTCATTCACCTGCCCTAATTTCTCCCTATGTGGCTCGGTGTCAACATTTTTTCTCATAATACTGTGAAGCGCCTTGGGACGTTTCACTATGTTAAAGGTGCTATATAAATACAAGCTGTTGTTGTTGTTTCCTGGGCTACTGGTGCTGAGCACAATTATAACAGTCTAACAGCTAACTCAGCACTGTCCTGGAGAGTGAACCCGGGACCTTCTAGACTATGGCTCAATCTTGCATTCTGTGGTGGCTTTTCTCACTGAGCCAGTAGCAAGCTCGGGAAATAGACCCGTTGCTTAAATACTGGCCACTAGGGAAACCAACATGCTCTCAGAAGTGTGCTAGCCCTACTGTACGACCCAGCCCCGCTTAAAGCAACAATATATTGATACTGACAGTGCTGAATCCATTGCTCAATCAAACTCAAACATCACAAATCACAAATTTCCTCTTCACCAAATTGCCCCAGCTTTCCACAGGCATACAGTGGTCAAGCACTTCCATGAATGAAAAACAAATCCAGATATGACTGAACTTATCCTGGCTCAGGTCAGGTCAGTTACAGTAACACAATACATTGGGTCAAAAAGCACATTATACAAAATGCATAACAACGCTAAGTTTACAAAACAGTTTGTTCACAACAATAAATCTGCTAATTACCGGTTAATATTTATTTGATAAAACATGTATAGTGCAAGTAACTCAGAGAGATTATTCTTTGTTTTAAAACTCAATGCACCACATGTGAGGCTGCGGTACTCTCACCATCAGGCACTGGAGAAGTACCACCAACGCTGCCTCCGCAAGATCCTGCAAGTCCATTGGTACGATAGACGCACCAACGTCAATTTCTTGCTCAGACCAACATCCCCAGCATCGAAGCATTGACCACACTTGATCAGTTCGGATGGACAGATCACATCGTCCGCATGCACGATACTAGTTCCCAAAACAAGCACTCTACTCAGAGCTCCAACGCGGCAAGCGAGCCCCAGGTAGGCAGAGGAAACACTTCAAGGACACCCTCAAAGCCTTCTTGAAAAAGTGTAACAGCCCCACCGATACCTGGGAATCCCTGGTCCAAGACCGCTCAAAGTGGAGGAGAAGCAACCGGGAAGGCGCTGAGCACCTTGAGTCTCTTCGCCGGGTGCACGCAGAAGCCAAGTACAAACAGCGGAAGGAGCGCACAACAACCCAGGCACCCCACCCACCCGTCCCTCCAACCACCGTCTGTCCCACCTGTGACAGAGACTGTAGGTCCCGCATTGGACTCATAGTCACCTGAGAACTCACGTTAGTGTGGAAGCAAGTCATCCTCGACTCCGAGGGACTGCCTAAGAGAGAGAAGAGAAATCAGGCACTGGATGGAACAGTGTATGGGGAAGGGTTTCGTTGCACATTATGTGCAGCAGATTGGTTTTAACATTGGGGTCCATGGTTCAAGTAGCTACAGAGGGGGATCAGAAGGGGTCCATGAGATCATCAGATTTCTAACTGGTTCCAGGAATGTCACATGCCATATTGTCTGAAGAATTTTGTATTCTATATTTGTTTCTGTATCTGTTGACTGACTAGCACTAACTTCTGTTGCTGTGTTTTCTGCACTGAGAGCACAGTTTTCTTTTGTGTAGTTAACACTGTCTGAGAGTTAGAGCAAGGGAGTCTGTCAATGTTTGCAGAGGTCCTCCGCACATAAAAGTTTAAATAACACTGGTTTATAAATAGAACACATTTATGTTCTTGCTACAAAATCCTCCAAAATGCACCTAAAAACCTGGCTCTTCAATAGTGCCTTTGGCCACCTTCCCTAGTCCCACTCCTTTACTGCTCCAGTCTTGTAGTTAAAAACGTGTCTTGTTCGCTTGAGTTATAACGAAGTCACTTGGTGGTTCTGGTTATTTTATTCTTGCTTCAGCACACACAGTAGTTAATTAGGCGGAGTACAAATAAATGTAGGTATTCATTGTTCACATTGTACCACCTATTGTTAATGGATAAAAGGTTTTATACATTTCTAATGTGGGTGTTGCAGAAAGTCCTTTCTGTCCCCCATTGGTCCATTTTTTTATTGCTTCTCCTTTAGTGGTCTTCCTTCATGCCCAAACTCATCTAAATTGGCTTACCCATAACTTTGCTACTTGGTTCCACTATGTTCCACACACAGCTATTATCAATATCAAAATTAATCCTGTTGCTATGTGAATCTTTAATTCGTCTCTCTCTCTCACTCTCTCTCTTTTTTTTCCCCCTTCCTCTTATCCTCCATGTATCAATAAGGCTGACCTCAACCGTGAAGAGATTTGGGATGTTTTGCTTTGTTAATGTGCCAAACGAAAGAAAGCTGTCATCAATCCAGGTTCCAGATTTTAGCAGCTCAAGGCACGCGTCTTCAGATTCTGCACTGATAATCAGTTCCCTATAATAGTCAATGAAGGGTCAATCTTGCCACTAGGAGGAAGCCTGATCTTCAAACCTAACGATTGCTGGATTTGAAGTGAGTGTTGACACCGTCAAGTGTTGTACTGACAGGCTGAGGTGTCCTTTACAGTATCACTCTCTGATAAAACATGGCCTCTGTTATCATACACTTAGTGGTAGTACATTTATCCTCTGGGCAGGAGTGGGTTTGCCTCCAGTGGAACTAGTCTAAAGACCCAATCTAAAGGCCCAATTTCCCCCCCCCCCCTCCCCCCTGTGCCCACGGGAATGGGTTATGTCAGGAAATAAAATTTGTCCATGGTATACTTGTGCCTTGAACAGTTTAACAAGTGTGTTTTGGGCAGTATACAAGGCCCTCATTTCAGGAAGGCGAGGGTCTCATTTAAATGCAAAAGTAGGGGCCTGATAATGTAATTCAGAATCCAATGAGATTTTAACGCACAGTCACATGTTTGATGCTTGGTGTTATCTTCGCCAGGGAAACTGGCGCCACCAAATAGCAGGCCCCAGACCATGCCCAGAAGAGGGTCAAGAAGGTAAGAAAAAGTTTCTATGTGGGCCAAGAGAAGCAGGACTGTTCCTCCGGGCCCCACCAGGAAGTCTTAGGCCTCTCCCACCCGGGGCATCCCCCTACCCCTACCATAATCACACTCTGCCTGCCACTATATAAATGCAAGCTATTGTGACTTTTTCTTGCTTTTACCCTTTCTCACAGAGTAAAGTTGGGATACAACTAAAGTATCTCCTGCAGAGAAAAATGTAACTCAAGGAAATCCCATAAAAGAACAGGGTACAACCTCTGTTTAATCTTTGTACCAGCTCCTTAGGTAATTACTAGCCAAATTATATAGCTCAATGTTTATGGCTATTTAAAGGTAAACTATCCCTCCTCGTCCTTCTGGACCTGTCTGCAGCCTTTGATATAGTTGACCACTCCAGCCTCCTCCAACGCCTCAACCATCGTCCAGCTAGGTGGGAATGCACTTGCCTGGTTCCATTCTTATCTACCTAATCGTAGCCAGAAAATCTCCTGCAATGGCTTCTCTTCCCACTCCCGCATCGTTACCTCTGGTGTCCCTCAAGGATCCATCCTTGGCCCCCTCTTATTTCTCATCTATATGCTGCCCCTTGGCGATATCATCCGAAAACACAGAGTCAGTTTCCCCATGTACGCTGACGACACCCAGCTCTACCTCGCCACCACTTCCCTCAACCCCGGCTTGGTAACTAAATTGTCCGACATCCAATACTGGATGAGCAGAAATTGTTTCCAATTAAATATTGGGAAAACTGAAGCCATTACCTTTGGTCCCCACCACAAACTGCATTCCCTAACCACTGACTCCACCCCTCGCCCTAGCATCAATCTGAGGGTGAACA
Organism: Pristiophorus japonicus; assembly: GCF_044704955.1. Taxonomy (NCBI): domain Eukaryota; kingdom Metazoa; phylum Chordata; class Chondrichthyes; family Pristiophoridae; genus Pristiophorus; species Pristiophorus japonicus. The sequence continues at coordinate 99,885,937 of NC_091994.1, forward strand.
AGACTGTTCGCAACCTAGATGTCATACTTGACCCTGAAATGAGTTTCCTGCCACTCATTTGACATAACTGTGGCATAACTAAAACCGCATTTTTCCACTTCCTACCTCAGCTCTTCTGCTGCTGAAACCCTCATTCATGCCTTTGTTACCTCTAGGCTTGACTACTCCAACTCACTCCTGGCTGGTCTCCCACATTCTACACTACGTAAACTTGAGGTCATCCAAAACTCAGCAGCCCGTGTCCTAACTCGCACCAAGTCACAATCACCCCTGTGCTTTCTGACTTACATTTGCTCCTGCTTAAACAACGTCTCAATTTCAAAATTCTCATCCTTGTTTACAAATCACTCCATGGTCTTGCCCCTCCCTATCTCTGTATCTTTTTCAGCCTCACAACCCCACAAGATGTCTGTGCTCTTCAAATTCTGCCCTCTTGAACATCCCTCATTATAACTGCTCAACCATCGGTGGATGTGCCTTCAGCTGTTTGGGCCCTAAGCTCTGGAACTCCCTCCCGAAACCTCTCCACCTCTCTTTCCTCCTTTAGCACGCTCCTTAAAATCTACCTCTTTAACCAAGCTTTTGGTCATCTGCTTTAATTTCTTCTTTTGTGGCTCGGTGTCAAATGTATCTGTTTTGTCTTGTAACACTCCTGTGAAGCGCCTTGGGATGTTTTACTACGTTAAAGGCGCTATATAAATAAAGTTATTATTTTATCAATAGCAAAAAATGACAAACACTGATCTCATCTGCACTGCTGCATGGGGGGAGGGGAGGGGGAAGGAGTAGGGATTTAAAGCAGAGGCCAGACATCTTTGCTTGGGAATGGACAAATGTATGGGGTCACTTGCGCACCTCTTGGTGATTTAGCCACAAGCACCATTAGCTGCATGGGAACAAGCAAACGAGACAACCGAATGGAGAGTCTCCACCTGGCTCTTTCGCATGCTTCTGGTGATTGGCAGCGTGAGAGCAAGTTATCTGCACAACCTTCTCAGCCACTGCAAAATGTGTGGCTCAAGGGACCTTTGAGGAGAAGAAATGAAAAAGAGGGTAGGCACGCTTAAAAGAGAATAAGTATCATAAACAACCTAGAACCCTCCAATGAAAAGTTATCACCATATTATAGCACTGACTGGCATGCATTCTCTTCGACAATGCTCACTATTTAACAACAACAACAACAACTTGCATTTATATAACACCTTTAACGTAGCAAAACATCTCAAGGCACTTCACAGCAGCATTATCAAACAAAGTTTCACACTGAGCCACATAAGGAGATATTAGGGGGCCATGAGGGGAGATCGGAGAGAAAACAGAGAAAGATTTGTGTTCAAGGCTCGGGCAGGGGCAACGTTGGGGGCAGTTTGGCTTGTGGGCTAGGAGAAGGGAAGGGAGTGGCAGAGACAGCAAAATGGATGGTCTCAAGCTTAGTGAGGGGAGGGTGGAGGGGAAAGGGGAGAGGGGTATAAGAAGACGGTTTGTAGTAGTACTTAAATACCATAAAACTGTCTGGGGTAATTGACTTCAATGGAAATAAAAATTTTGAGAGTTATATAACAGGCTGCTGAATCGATATCGCCCATTTTACAATATCACCCAAAGCCAAAATTACCCCTTCTCTCTATTAACATAGTGCTCATTATAATACAAGTGTTTTATAGCTCCGTCACTAATACAGAACCAAATAAACATCCTCTCAATACAACATATCTTCCTACAACATAATATAGATAGCCTATGGCCCTCTTTGTAATAGGGAAGACATGAATATTCAGTAACATGTACCATTGTGACCCCTGATGTAACAACATACAAGAAACATATAATGAGAAAAGGCTCTTTGGCCCACTAAGCCTATTCCTTCCTCAGATCGTGCACATTATGTCCTGTGATGGAATTCACCAACTTAACAACTGGGTGAAATATTCTAATAGTTTTATTTCAAAATTATTAAGGGAAGTGAAAAAGCTTACCCATGCAACTTGTTCAGTATGATAGAATGCTCAGATAGCAGGGGACACATTTTAAATATATGAGGAGTAAAAAGAGAAGTCGGGGGAACCTTTAACTTCAGTGGGTAATATAGCTGAGTTACACTAGGGGAGGCCACTTAAGGGAACAGTACAAATGCGAGTAAGGCTTGGGGGGAGAAATTTGGCAAGTTAGCGCCCCCCAGTTAGTGTCTGGCGGGGCACCACCTGGTGGGGGCAGTAACAGGGGGCTCAGGCAGTAGTGCCGTGGTGGGGCGAATCCTGCGCCACACGGCAAATTCGCCGACCCCATAGCGCCGATGATAACAGTTAGCGCCTCAGCACCTTACGCCATGCAAATTTTGACGTCAGTAGGCTGGTAGGCGCCCGATCTGGAAATTTCAGTAGCGCCCCCCGCCTCACACTGACAGCACCAGAGAGCGATGGCGTGAACCAGCCGGCTGGTGGGCCGTTACTTAAAGGGATGCACTCCAGCTGTCGAGGAACTTCCGTGCCAAAGGTCAGTTATGAGTGGCAGAGAGCGCAGGATGTATCTGCAGCCAAATAAAGGCTGCTTAGTCCCTGGAGTGTTGCGGACCGTTAAGAGATTTTGCATTTCATCCCATAGCATTGTGCCATTCTGCACTCCCTGAATCATTGGGGGCTGGTGTGCAGACTCCAGTGACCCTCTCCTTTAATGGCTGGAAGGCGCCTTTGCCAATGCTCACTCCCGATTACACAGCACCTCATATTCATTATCGCTTGGAGCTTAATGGCACTCACCTACACCATTAATGCCTGATTTAGCACCATTGTGCATTCTTTGAGCACTGAGACTGAATTTAGCAGGCAGCGAGATTGATTAGCGCCTGGCGCTAAACTTCCAATTTCTCAAATGGTAGCACTCCAACCGGGGCGATACCGAATTTCTAGCCCTAATATTCTTCAACCCATTTATACAGGGTATAATTAAATGTGTTCCTGGAGAAAGAAGCTATTAGATGATATGGCAGGGATGTGGGTAGGTAGAATCTATCTATCAAGATGGTTTTTTACCGTGCAAAGAAATTCTTATGTTCTACAAAATGTATTCCTGTCATCTGAAAGGTAATGGAGCACAACTCAAGAATCTCCCACAAACCCATCAGCTTATATTACTCAAAAGTAAAATATCATGGAAATCTGAAATGAAAACAGAAAATGCTGAAAACACTTAGCAGGTCAGGCAGCATCTGTGGAGAGAGAAACAGAGTTAACCTTTCAGGTCGATGACCTTTCTCTAACATTTCCCGTTCCAATGAAAGGTCATCGATCTTAAACATGAGCTTATATTACTCATCTTTGGCCAAGGTCTCTGCCTATAATAACCTCTCTGTAACAGATCCAACGTGGCAGCACACTTCCTATTCAGAACTGAAGCCAGTATTATAGAGAGGGCTCATGTAACGTGCTAATCCTTGGCTGAAATTCTGTTGAGGTTAGGAGCTGACTGTAACAAGATGGAGTGGCTGTCTCTAATTGTCGGTTGAATAAGCTGCTGTGAGGAGCACAGGCTTCAAAAGTGTACTCGCCTTCTGCGTTACACTGTACAATCATCTCATCCCCCAGAGGCCAGCTGGCTATTAACTCAGTCTCTCCTCACTGCATAGCAAGATGGATTAACACAGAGATGTAATACAAAGTCCTGGAGCTAGTTTTCAGGCTGTAAGCCTCACATTCCTTCTCTATTTACAACTTGTAGTGAGAGCCTCTGTTTAACGCACAATTAATACTGTCAATACCTTTCAAAGAGTCCTCTCACTGTCACATTCATGAGGTAGCTCTGAGACAGTCCCTGCAGCAAAGAGATGAGGGCAGAATACTTAATGGCTCTCTTTATATGAAGGTCTCAGAGACTTAAGTGTTGTTGACTGTTTTTCTACTTTAACATCTAGTGACATGCTTATTTTGTGGACGCAATTCCGCGGTATTAGGATAATAATACTTGTACATTAAAATGTCTCTTTGCACAGTAAATTACTTCTGAAATGCATGACTGTTGTTCTGCAGACAAGTTTATGGCCAAATGAGGTGATGATCTGCTCAATTCGCCTTGTTCACATTGCAGCAACACTGAGATTTGAGCATGGAGAGGTATTCAAGCGATGCATTGTTGATTGATGTATCTGGCCCCAAACCTTTCTGGATGTTGGAATAAGGTCCGTGCAGTCCAACAACCAAAAAATGACACTGCTGTGGCCTGTATTGGCAAGTGTAGAGCTCAGCCCACCCATAGCAAATATATATGGTGACCAGTGGCACCCAGAATTGTTGAAACAGCCATTTTCTATCAAGCCTACTCCATCCAGTTGCCTATGTTCAACTTGCAATGAGGGTTGTCAACACTTATGATTCTCAAAGGGAGTTCTGACTCGGCCTTCAAGTCTTGTAGTAGCGCCAAAGAGAAACCGAGGACGACTCCAGAAAATGCACCAGCTGAGAAACTGTGTGTATGAACCCTGAATCCACCACCCCTTGACGTAAAGTCTGGTGTCAACCGCAGTTATTTATTCCATGGAGAAGTGGAATTTCAACTAGAGGGAAAGCTTATTTATGGGGAGAGGGCGGGGAAGTAGAGCTGAGTCCATGATCAGATCAGCCATGATCTTATTAAATGGTGGAGCAGGCTCGAGGGGCCAAATGGCCTACTCCTGCTCCTATTTCTTATGTTCTTACTTCCTCCTTGAACTTCCTCACAGGGGGAAATTGGAAAGTGGCAGAGTGTTACAAATTGGGCTCTCTCCAACACATTCCACTTGTGTTCAACGCAAAAGTCAGCTTCCAGAAGCAAGCTTGCAAGCCCTATGATGAGAAACTAGAGTTTGGCCAGGATCTGTGATGGCAGAGACTGACAGAGAATGAGGGTGGTGAGGTCTACTGCTGGCTTATCAAAACAACCAGGAATGACCCCCCCCCCCATTTCCCACTGGGACCGCCACTGGTTGCCCCTTTACTGCCTGTCGCAGGGGGCAGGCTGCTGCTGGATTTCCCTCCTGTCCACCACAGTTAACGCCACTTCCCGGGGCTCCACAGGGAAGATGGCGGTAGGCCCCAGGAAGTAGTAGTTAAGACCCTGAGTTCCCCAGGGAGGGAGAGGGCCTTGTGGAGGCTTCCTCTCCCTCCAATCATACCCGCATTTGCCTTCTTGAGTTGGCTTTGGTTGTTGCCTACCAGAATACTGATCTCAAGATCTTCGAGACTTCCCTGCCCCTTTAACTGCCTGGCTGCCCCTCATGGTGGTCCCGGTGCAGAACTGCCGGTGGTTTTACAGCCATGTGACGGTAGGAACTTTTCTGGGAGCCTGCTCTGCACCCAAACCCAATTTCCTGGGCCTTTGTTCTGGCAGTGATGGAGGAGCAGGCAGAAGTCCTGCCCCACCAGAACACTGCCATTGAGAGGGCAAACATAGTCTTTGTGTGCAAAGTATCGAGACGTTGGTGGCCCAGGTCAGAAGTGACTTTATGTACAAAGCATTTATGAGGCATTGTGGCCAGGACGAGCAATCCTTTTCTGTTGGTATGTGCACTGGGAAGAGTACAAGTTACCCCTGCAACTCTTGATCTCTTTGAAACTAGTGAAAGTGACAGACTGTATAGCTCATGCTGAAAATTGATGATTATCATTTATTAAGAAGCTGAAATAAAGCAGAAACAAAATGGATCGATCAACAGAAAAAGTCCCATAATGGGATACTGATCTCAAATACTGTAGTAGTTTAAAACAGCTCCAATAACTGTCGCCCTGGCAGTGAACCTTGTATCTGTGTTGAAAACTGCATGGAACGCCTATAGCTTTCGGCCCCAATAGCAGTGCAGGAAGAAGGGAGTGGGAAATGCTAGACTGCCAGCCTGCCTTTTCCTTTGAAGTCAAACTGGTACAAAATGAAAATGAAATACCTTCACAATTAATGAAATCTATCAATCAGAAATAGATTTCATAGCCTCATAGCCCTAGAGGTGGATTTTAACCGGCAGCGGGTTTTGCGCTGGCGAGTTAATTTTCTGTCTGCATGTGGCAGAATGAGGCCACGGCAATTTTAACTGCCCAAATGGGCGAGAACTGGGCAGGCAGTGGCTGCCAGCCTGAGGTAAATTGGGCAACACCTAGCTGGCCAGCAGCAGCCGGGCCAGTGTGGGGGATGGGTGTTCTGGGAACGTCTTGCGGTAGGACAGGGATTTCTTGTGGGGCCGAAAGGGCACTCCTGCTCATCCTGGCCCCAAAAACGAAGTAAAAATCTTAGCTGAGGTGGCTTCTCCGGCTGCTGATCCTCTTCTGACGGCCTTTAGCTGGTGGGAAAGCTGCAACGGTGTCCTTGCTCAGGCCAGAGTTAAAATTGCTGTCGAGGCCCAGAGAGATTGCTGGACCCCGACTTGCATATTTAAGAAGGACCTCGCCAGCTTTGGGCAGGTGGCTTGGCCACCTGTCCAGAAATGCCGGTAAAAAGCGGAAATGGCAGGACATCGGAAGTGAAGACATCCAGTGCTTACTGTTTACCCTCCCGAGTTTCTCCGGGCAGGTATGTTTAATAGCCACCCCATAGACAGTAGGGTTAAGTCACCAACAGCTATTAAACGATAACATTGTCCTGAGCGATGCTGCAGCTGGTTATCCTCAATCCCTTCCCTGATTAATTGCCAGATCAGATAATCGGGCCTGATTACATAGAAACATAGAAACATAGAAAATAGGTGCAGGAGTAGGCCATTCGGCCCTTCTAGCCTGCACCGCCATTCAATGAGTTCATGGCTGAACATTCAACTTCAGTACCCCATTCCTGCTTTCTCGCCATACCCCTTGATCCCCCTAGCAGTAAGGACCTCATCTAAGTCCTTTTTGAATATATTTAGTGAATTGGCCTCAACAACTTTCTGTGGTAGAGAATTCCACAGGTTCACCACTCTCTGGGTGAAGAAGTTCCTCCGCATCTCGGTCCTAAATGGCTTACCCCTTATCCTTAGACTGTGACCCCTGGTTCTGGACTTCCCCAACATTGGGAACATTCTTCCTGCATCTAACCTGTCTAACCCCGTCAGAATTTTATATGTTTCTATGAGGTCCGCTCTCATTCTTCTGAACTCCAGTGAATACAAGCCCAGTTGATCCAGTCTTTCTTGATAGGTCAGTCCCGCCATCCCGGGAATCAGTCTGGTGAACCTTCGCTGCACTCCCTCAATAGCAAGAATGTCCTTCCTCAGGTTAGGAGACCAAAACTGTACACAATACTCCAGGTGTGGCCTCACCAATGCCCTGTACAACTGTAAAACTATTTTTTTTTTTTTAAATTCCAAATTTATTTAATTGAATTGAAATTCCCAGCTGCTGTGATGGGATTAGAACTTGTATATCTGCATCATTAGCTCAATAACACTACCACTGTGCTACCATTCCCTTATTGCAAATTGCCTGTCTTTCATATCATCTGACAACCAAAAGGGCAAGAAACTTCCATTGTATGCAGCCAGTCCACAATCAGACAACTGGGACAGTTTTCCATTAACCCCTTCGCCCCAATTCCATCGTAAGTCAGGTTGTGGATTTTTCTCATGCACTTGACTTCCACTGAACCCGGTTGCTGTTCCAGCTACAGCTAATTTAAATAGGCTGGGTAAGCACTAGGCAGACGACTGCCTTGGAATTAATACTTGCTCCAAACTTGGGTTAAGAAGTTGTGCGCTGCTGCAGGTCTTAAAGACTCTATCAAAACTCCTCATCATTTTGAACACCTCTATTAAATCTTCCCTTAATCTGCTCAAAGAACAATTCCAGCCTCTAATCTTTCCACATAACTGAAGTCTGTCATCCTTGATCCCATTCTGGTAAATAAATTGGATACTGAATCTGCCTACATAACAGCAGTGGTTACTCTTCAGAAAGAAAAGTAATCAATTGAGTGTGTTGCACTTTGGGCTGTTCCGGGAACATGAAAGGAGTAATGTAAAAGCACATTTTTTCCTTCTAGTGCCCTGTTACCACTGGTCTTCTGCATTTCAGATGACCACCCCTCAGAATCTTTGTAAAACAATGCAGGAGGGGTTATTAGGTCATCCCCTTATTGTTCACATGACATTTAAACAGTACTTCCTGTTCTTAGTCGGAACTTCCTGTCTCTTTCCATTCTGTCACAGAAAATGAGCATTATGTACAAATAGTGCGGAGCTCTGCCGATACAGGTCTCCATTCCTATTTCTTATGCTTAATGCTTCGGAACTGGCACATATGGAAGTGGCCATTTAACTCCCTCTGCCAAGCAGAAACAGGGTTAAAATCGAGCGGCTCCATTCTCAACCCACAGAAGGTTTAACCTGGCTATTTTTGCTGAGGTGGCCACCTGACTCAGGCAGGTGCCTTTTTACACTAACCAGGATCTTAGGACGTACATAGGACTCCGATGGTATTTTATTGGTGTACTGAGTAGGGCACCACGCTGAGTAAAACCTGTCGGAGAATAACCTTAATAGGTAAGTTTTAAACTTAATGTCGGACCAAGAGGAGTAGGAGTTCTCCTTCAGGTCCCACAAGGAAAGTCTGGGTCTCTGCTGTCTGGGCTCCCCCTTCCCACTTGCGAGACTCTGCTGAACCCCCACTCGTGACTTACCCGAATGCTAGCGGGCAGTCTCTGGGCCGCCAGAGCTTCAACTGCCAGCAGCCGGCCAATTGCCTCTTTCCACCCGTTTCAGGATGTAAATGAGGCCGGGGCATTAATATCGGCCGAGATGTTCACAGAGACTCCCGGGCAGGCTGCCCGCTCTTCCCACCAGCTTCCTGCCCAGGAGTTAAAATTTCCCTTCAGAGTTAGGCAGAGAAAAATCTGCCCCAACAACTGAAATATAATCAGAGAAGAATTCTAAAGTTCTAATATTTGAACAGTTATGAGTCAGGGTTACTGAAGTCCTAACCTAGACAAATACATAGTGTAAAAAACAGACAGTTCTCCCAGTAGTGGTCATCAAAGACAATTTAAAAATTGTTACAAATACTGGCAACTACAAGTAAATCAGGAAAGATCTCCGAACTGTATATGCCCTCACTCTTGTGACTGTCCCTAGAGCACTGCTGGGACAGGCCCAAGAAGGCTTTCACACTCTCTCAGGTGTACGTGTTCAGTGTTGATAGTTTTTCATTTTTCTTGGGATCCTATGAAAACAATGGCGTCTTACCCTCCAAAAGATAAATGGGAAGCACAGTGTTAAAACTATCCTGATACTTTGAGAAATCCACTACTGCACTGGAAGCTTACACAGCATGAAGTTGATAGCAAAGTCTGGACTGTGTAAGGACTATATGTACTGGACAGTGCAGTTACTATACATACTGGAGTGTGTTGGTACTACATGCACTGGACAGTGTAGTACTGTACATACTGGACTGTGTAGCTACTATATGTACTGGACTGCAGTTACTGTACATACTGGAGTGTGTAGGTACTTCATACTGGACTGTACACATGTCATATATACTGCATGCACTAGATTATGTAGCTACTGGGGTCAGGTGATGTTGCACCACTGAAAATGTGGCAAACATCTATTTTCCGTTTGGCTGACAATCTTCAAACTTTTAAAACTCAAACTTGGTGTCACCTATTCACTGTGTAACTGCCTTTTCTCTGGCAGTTTTTAAACTTTAGTGCTGTATTAAATAACAGGTCTTGACCCTATACCAAGACAAGAAAAGTTTGTCGAGCACTATCCAATAAAGTTAGTGCCCGTTTAAGAGAGTGATTTACACACTCCGAGTGACAGCTTGGCAAAATGGTTCAAATTCCTTCCTTATTTTGTGAATAAGTGTTTTGAAATCGATACACCAAAGCCTCATTTTGTTTTTAAACACAAACTTCAAAGCAATTTTAAAACATGCAGAACTTTGTGCCAAAGTGTTCCACAAATTTGCTGTTCAATAGACAAGCATTGGAAGCAATTTTTCCTTTTGCATTTGGACTGTTCTTTTGAAATTTGAGTGGTGTCTCAATTATAAGTAGGCTTTCCAATTCTCTTTGTGTTTATTTTTGCCAAATGTCAATGTTTGTTATAGCCATATTTTGGTTTTCATTTTTCCTTCCATCAAAAGAAGTAAAAACTGGTATAAATTGTTTAACTTATCTCACCTCACTCGATCAGCTGTGGTCAGTCCAAACACATATGAATTAGGAGCTATTAAATCTATTGGAAACAACAATACCGGGCAGTAATATGCTCTTCCTGTTACTTGGAACATAGCTTTTCAAGCTGGAGGCCCCAGACCCTAGAAGATCCACAAATCCCCAGGACGATCAGCTATCTGTCCATCAATATTTACAGTGTGGGTCCCTGGGACAGCCTCAATATTTGGAAGTGGTTTGTTGCATGATAAAGTTTGAGAATCACTGCTTTGGAGGAAACTCTGAATTCTAATCAGGCATGATTAAAAGTAAAATCAGATAAATTATAATTAAATAATCAAATTTAAAGAACGCATTTTGGGTTATCATTTAGTATTAAAGAAATAAATGCTGATTGCAAAATTTAGCGATTGCCAGGGTGGGGAGGATGTTGGTTTAAGCCAAAAACCTCAAGGTTTAACTACATGCAGACAGAAATATCTTGGACCAGTCAAGTTTCAATCATTTAAATGTAGTCAGCACCATTTCAGAAATAATAAAACATTTTAAAATGGAGAAATCAGATGCGAGGAATGAAGTGCAGCAAAGAGTTCAACACAACAAAAAGACGATTTTTTGTTCCCAAACTTTTCTCCTTTCCTTTCCTGAAGGTGCTCACTCTCGCTGGGGCATGGATCGACAGGCATTGGTTGCCCTCCGGTACCTCACCCAAGAGTGGCCAATCCTCATACGCGAGCCTAAACAGTAGGAGACGGTGGGCTATTCCACCATGTAGGGCATCATAGCCAGTTCTCAGCTGCCTGTCTACACATTCAACCACGAGTCACTGGATCCCAATCAGGTGTAGAAATCCTGGATGAATTCCCTGTCCTTCCCCCAAATGTGCTGAGGCCAACTGCAGCACTCATACTGCCGCGCGAACTGAGATCAGCTAACTCAGCACAGACTGGATATTGCATCCAAGACCATCTCGATATGCATGACTCAATTCCACATTCGTGAACAACTATGCCATCTGGGAAGCACAAGAAGAGTTTCAAATAAGCATTGCTTCAGACATACCTAATATGTACAGTGCCTGCTCACAAAGGGTTAAGCTTCCTTTCAGAATTCTAGACACTGAACACAAAGCCTTGAGTGAAGTACAACAACATATAAACCCAGATCCAGAGTTAGTGAAAACCCTTCTCTACACAAGCTCGCTCTACACTTTTCCCCTATGCTCATTAAGAAAGAAGCACCAACTCCTTAACATTTAAAAAGAGCGTCACTTGCTTATTACTGTACCTGCAGTGTTTATTTTAACTCCACGGGGATCTGGTGAGCAGGAGTGGCCTGCTATTGTGAAACCACATTATTTACTGCCGCCCAGCATGTAGCGTCCCTGTCTCTAAGGCAACGGCATCTGGTGCCGGGGAGAAGATTAGGTGGAAGTGTGGCGGAGGCTTTTCCGGGCATGGAGGCTGGGCTTTGGGTGGAGACTCTGCAAACTTGAAAAGAAAAGCATTCACAAACACAAATCAGTTGGGCCAGTCGCAGACAAGCCTGATTTAAAGGGGATGGGTCATTGCCAAAGTGCTTGGTAGACCTGCCAACCATGGTTTGGATTGACAGTGGGGCAACAATATCGTCTGCAACTCAATGATGTCACTCTCGGCCACACAGAAAAATAATTTATAACTGTACCGCAGCTTCCCCCAATGTCTCAATTGTTTGACGGATTGAGTATCTGAGCTACGCAGGCCAGGAATATCGCAGGTTCAATTTCTGATCTGTGCTAAGTTAGCTGGTCTCAGCCAGAGTGCTACAATCGACTTCAGTGCCCTCGAGTTATGCAAGGGGAAAAATCTACACAGATTCCTACTCCCGATTGTTAACCAGCGACTCCTGTTAGAAATGCACATTTTATTTAGTCCCGTGTGGGATGTGGGTGTCGCTGACAAGGCCAGCATTTATTGCCCATTCCCAATTGCCCATAGAAGATGGTGGTGAGCCACCTTCTTAAACAACAACTTTGTAGCAATTTAGTACAATTGAGTGGCTTGTTCGGCAATTTAGAATCCAGCAGAGGAGGACAAAGGGTTTAATTAGGAGGGGGAAACTAGAGTACGAGAGTAAGCTTGCAGGGAACATAAAAAGTGACTGCAAAAGCTTCTATAGATATGTGAAGAGAAAAAGATTGGTGAAGACTAATGTAGGTCCCTTGCAGTCAGAATCAGGTGAATTCATAATGGAGAACAAGGAAATGGCAGACCAATTGAACATATACTTTGGTTCTGTCTTCACTAAGGAAGTCACGAATTACCTCCCGAAAATAATAGGGGACCGAGGGTCTAGCGAGAAGGAGGAACTGAAGGAAATCCTTATTAGTCAGGAAATTTTGTTGAGGAAATTGATGGGATTGAAGGCCGATAAATCCTCAGGGCCTGATAGTCTGCATCCCAGAGTACTTAAAGAAATGGCCCTAGAACTAGTGGATGCATTGGTGGTCATTTTCCAACAGTCTATAGACTCTGGATCAGTTCCAATGGATTGGAGGGTAGCTGATGTAACCCCACTTTTTAAAAAAGGAGGGAGAGAAAACAGGGAATTATAGACTGGTTAGCCTGATACCGGTAGTGGGGAAAATGTTGGAATCAATTATTAAAGATGTAGTAGCAGCGCATTTGGAAAGCAGTGACAGGATCAGTCCAAGTCAGCATGGATTTATGAAAGGGAAATCATGCTTGACAAATCTTCTAGAATTTTTTGAGGATGTAACTAGTAGAGTGGACAGGGGAGAACCAGTGGATGTGGTGTATTTGGACTTTCAAAAGGCTTTTGACAAGGTCCCACACAAGAGATTAGTGTGCAAAATTAAAGCACATAGTATTAGGGGTGATGTATTGATGTGAAAAGAGAACTGGTTGGCAGACAGGAAACATAGAGTAGGAATAAACTGGTCCTTTTCAGAATGGCAGGCAGTGACTAGTGGGGTACCGCAAGGTTCAATACTGGGATCCCGGCTATTTACAATATACATTAATGATTTAGACAAAGGAATTGAATGTAATATCTCCAAGTTTGCAGATGACACTAAGCTGGGTGGCAGTGCGAGCTGTGAGGAGGATGCCAAGAGGCTGCAGGGTGACTTGGACAGGTTAGGTGAGTGGGCAAATGCATGGTAGATGCAGTATAATGTAGATAAATGTGAGGTTATCCACTTTGGTGGCAAAAACAGGAAGACAGAATATTATCTGAATGGTGACAGATTAGGAAAAGGGGAGGTGCAACGAGACCTGGGTGTCATGGTACATCAATCATTGAAAGTTGGTATGCAGGTACAGCAGGCGGTGAAGAAGGCAAATGGCATGTTGGCCTTCACAGCGAGAGGATTTGAGTATAGGAGCAGGGAGATCATACTGCAGTTGTACAAAGCCTTGGTGAGGCCACACCTTGAATATTGTGTACAGTTTTGGTCTCCTAATCTAAGGAAGAACATTGTTGCTATTGAGGGAGTGCAGCGAAGGTTCACCAGACTGATTCCCGGGATGGCAGGACTGACATAAGAAGAAAGATTGGATCGACTAGGCTTATATTCACTGGAGTTTAGAAGAATGAGAGGGGATCTCATGGAAACATATAAAATTCTGACGGGTTTGGACAGGTTAGATGCAGGAAGAATGTTCCCGATGTTGGGGAAGTCCAGAACCAGGGGTCACAGTCGAAGGATAAGGGGTAAGCCATTTAGGACCGAGATGAGGAGCAACTTCTTCACTCAGAGAATTGTGAACCTGTGGAATTCTCTACCACAGAAAGTTGTTGAGGCCAGTTCGTTAGATATATTCAAAAGGGAGTTAGATGTGACCCTTACAGCTAAAGGGATCAAAGGGTATGGTGAGAAAGCAGGAATGGGGTACTGAAATTGCATGATCAGCCATGATCATATTGAATAGTGGTGCAAGCTCGAAGGGCCGAATGGCCTACTCCTGCACCTATTTTCTATGTTTCTATTTCAGAGGGCAGTTAAGAGTTAACCAGATTGCTGCGGGACACATATAGGCCAGATTAGGTAAGGATGGCATATTTCCTCTAAACACAAGCACATAAATAGGAGCAGGAGTAGGCTATTTGTCCCCTCGAGCCTGCTCTGCCATGACTGATCTGATCTTAGCCTCAACTCCACTTCCCTGCCCGCTCCCCATAACCCTTGACTCCTAAAGGACATCAGTGAACCAGATGGGTTTTTACGAAAATCCGGTAGTTTTATGGTCACTATTACTTGTACTATATTTATAGTCCAGATATATTTAATTAACTGAATTTAAATTCCCCAACTGTTGTAGTGGGATTTGAACTCATGCCTCCAGATCATGAGTCCAGGCCTCAGTGTGGACATGTGTGGATGTCAGGTGAGGACTGAACCGGGCACATAGGAATTGCTAGATGAAAAAAGGTCAACTGTCTTTCTAGTGCGCCTTCTACCATCCTGATAGTCGCATGATACAACAATGATTGCGATGTTACCTAATCATAGCAATCAGTCTCTATCAATTGATCTATAACCGATCTAGACATGAGGCAAGGAAAACCATATGCCTAAAATCACATCTTACTCCCAAGCATGCTACATTTACTCAAATTACTCATATACTATATCCCAAAATATTATTTTCCTGAAAGAAATCTATCTCATTTTCCTACATGGCAACACTCCAAAAGGCACTTCATTGGTGGTCGTGAAAAGCGCTATATAAATGTAAGTCTTTCTTTCTTTTAATTTGAATTTGAATGAATCAATACTATCTGCTTCCACCGTCTCCGCAGTGAGCCTGTTCTGTAGATTTACCTCAGCTGTGATGCCTTCCATGGTTGAATGATCTGGCAACACTCACTCTCCAGACTCACACATGAGCGTTCATTGCTCGTAAAACTGCACCACACAGATGAGTCAAGGCCTTAAGGAGAGTAGAAATGGAGGGAACTGGAAGGAAAAAGGGAAAACCTGCACCACAAATATTGGGGCCAAGTTTCGGCCTGAGTTGCTCCTGTTTTTTTGGAGCAACTGGTTTAGAATGGAGTATCTTAGAAATTGCAATTCGCGGCATTTAGTTTGCTCCAGTTCTAGTCAGTTAGAACAGTTTCAATTTGGAACAGATTTTTTTTTTCAAAAGGGGGCGTGTCCGGCCACTTACGGCCATTTTGAAAGTTTAGGCAGTGAAAACATACTCCAAACTAACTTAGAATGGAGTAAGTGTAGATTTTTGTACGCTCAGAAAAACCTTGCCTACACTTAGAAAATCAGGCGTAGGTTACAAATCAGGCGTAGGGAAGGGGGGTGGGGGGGGGGGGGGGGTTAAAGGGAAGTTTACAAACATTAAACACTTCAGCTTTACAAATAAAGAGCCATCATCAATAATAGATGATAAATACATCAATAAATCAACCAATAAATCAATCCAAAAAAATTTATAAAAAATAAAAAAAATTTTAAAATCAATAAATAAAACATTTTCTACTTACCGACTGCAGCACCGGGGGCCCTCCAACAGCATGCTGGGACGGCACCCCCCCCCCTCCAGTGTGTCTCTATCAGTGTCTCTCTCTCTCTGTCTGTCTGTGTGTGCGTCTCTCACTCTCTGTCTGTCAGTGTCTGTGTTTCTGACAGCGAGAGGAGGGGGTGGAGTGGAGGGAGGAGGAGGGGGGTGGAGGGAGAGAGGGGAGGTGGAGGGAGAGATGGGGGGTGGAGGGAGAGAGGGGTGGCAGGGGGAGGGGGGGAAGGGAGAGGCGGGGGGAGGAGGGAGAAGTGAGTGAGGGAGGGAGAAGGGAGTGAGGGAGGGAGAAGGGCGGGAGGGAGGGAGAGAAGGGAGGGGGGGAGAGAAGGGAGGGGGAGAAGGGAGGGAGGGAGGTGGGGGGGGAGGGAGGGAGGGAGAGAAAGGAGGGGAGAAAGGAGAGGGAGGCTGAATGGGCCGGGCCTAAGACTTTGGGCGGGGCCCGCCCCCAGCACCGGATTTACAGGTAGGTGGCGTCGCGTCACGTCGGGTCCGGAGTCCAGGGTCTGGGCGGGGGGGGGGGTCCGGTCTGGGGAGGGGGGGTCCGGTCTGGGGAGGGGGGGGTGCGTGTCCGGGGGTTGGGTCCGGTCCGGGGGCGGGGCGGGGGAGCGGGAGTCGAGTCGGGTCGGGTCCGGTCGGGAGGAAGCAGGAGCTGGGCGTGGGAGGCAGCCTTATCCACGCAGCCCCAGTGAGGCCATTCGGCCAGGGCTAGGAGCTGCGTGCTTCGGGCCCCTCCCACACAGTTTTGGACGCCTGGAGCCACTGCACATGCGCGCCCCACTGTAGCGCATGTGCAGAGGTCCCGGCACTGTTTTCAGCGCAGGGACCTAGCTCCACCCCCCACAGCTCGTGCTGCTCCACGCCCAGCTCCAGAGGACCTGCGGGGAGCTGGAGAATAGGGAAGTATTTTTTAGGCGCACGCTGTGGCGCGAAAAACGGTCGTCCAGGTCGGGGCTGCGCCGTTCTAGGCGCGGTCCGAAACTTGGGCCCATTAAGTGCACCGGGGCAGATAACTAATTTGCTGCAGTGGGATCATTTGTTGCATCTATTCCAGAAGTGGAACCTGAAAAAACATTCTCTATATCCATGACAATACATCCTCAATCCTCTCCTTGCTCAACTTGGTGGATTTGAAAATGTCGGTCTATTCCAGGATATTACAAAGTATTCTAGAATTTAATTTTGGCTTTAGCAATGTTTCATCCACTTGCTGCATCTCAATATCTGACTACTTAAACTGAGTGGGGGAAAGGTTGCGGGAGAGAGTAGAATGAAAATAGAGCAGGCATGGCTGTGATTGGTTGAGGGAAGAGACTGGGCAGAGTCAATTCTAGAAGAAGAAGGAGAATGACTGGTCCAGGGGTGCAGGGCCGCAGCAGTGATAGTTCTAATATAGCCCTGGGGTTTTCTGCCTCCCCTTCACCTCTGGCCCCCAGCAACACTACTGCTCCATGCATTTATGGGCCTCTGGCCATTGGTGGCCTGGCTGTGAAATGCCACCAGAGCTGGAATTTAGGTTGCTTCCACTCACTGGCGAGCACAAGAAGGAGACAAAGCAAATAAATGCTATTAGTACAGAGAAATATTAGGAACAGTAGGCCATTTAGCCCCTCAGGCTTGCTCCACCATTCAATTAGATCATGGCTGATCTGCTCCTTTGCGCCACATGACCTGATACCCTTGCCTAACGAAAATCTATCCACATCAGTTTTCAAAGCTGCAATTGTCCCAACATCCACAGCTTATTGGGGGAGAGAATTCCAGATTTCCACTACCCTTTGTGTGAAAAAGTGCTTCATGATTTTGCTCCTGAACAGCCTAGCTCTAATTATAAGATTATGTCCCCTTGTTCTTGATTCCCCACTAGAGGAAATAGTTTCTCTGTATCTACCCTGTCAAATCCTTTTAACATTTTAAGCACCTCAATCAGATCACTCCTCAATCGTCTATACTCAAGGGAATACAAGCCAAATTTCTGCAACCTGTCCCCATAGTTTAACTGGCAAGGAGCTGGTAGAACTGCAACTTGTGTGAGAAACAAAGTTTCAAGAGTTCCCAGAGCTGATTGTCCCAATAATCGTTATTACCTAAAATAACTAACTTGTGAGAACCAGTGTGCAGAGCTTTCCAAATGCATCTTGGGCTTTGATTTCCTGGTTATAATGGGAGGTAATGACTGTAATATAACTCAAGGCTGCTGGCTCCACATTCCTCCAGGCTGGTCTCAAAGTACATAGAATTACACCGGACCACCTGGCATTGACCTAGGCACCGGTTACGGACACGACAAAGGCGCAACCAGCCCAATCAACCCTGAAAAGTCCTCCTCACCAACATCTGGGGTGTTGTGCCAAAATTGGGAGTGGTGTCCCACAGACAAGTGAAGCAACAGTCTGACATAGTCATACTCACAGAATCATACCATTCAGCTAATATCCCAGATTCCTCCATCACCATCTCTGGGCATGACAGACCCACCAGATGTGACGGCATAGTGGTATACAGTTGGGAGAGAGTGGTCCTGGGAGTCCTCAACATTGACTCTGGACCGCATGAAGACTCATGGCATCAGGTCAACCATGGACAAGGAAATCTGATGATTACCACCTACCGCTCTCCCACAACCGAAGACTCAGTACTCCTCTATGTTGAACACCACTTGGAAGAAGCACAAGCTAGTAAGGGCACAGAATGTATTCTGGATGGGGGAACTTCAACATTCATCACCAAGAGTGGCTTGGTAGCACTACTAATGGCCGAGTCCTGAAGGACATAGCGGCCAGACTGGGCCTGCGACAGGTGGTGAGAAAACCAACACGAGGGAAAAACCTACTTGACCTCATCCTCACCAATCTACCTGTCACAAATGCATCTGTCGATGGGTAGGAGTGGCCACTGCACAGTCCTTGTGGAGACGAAGTCCCGTCTACACATTGAGATACCCTCCATCGTGTTGTGTGGCATTACTACTGTTCTAAATAGGACAGATTCAGAACAGATCTAACAGCTCAAAAGTGGGCATCCATGAGGTGCTGTGGGCCATCAGTAGAAGAATTGTATTCCACCACAAAGTGTAACCTCAAGGCCCAGTATATTCTTCACTCTACCATTACCATCAAGCCAGGAGACCAACCCAGGTTCAATGAGGAGTGTAGAAGAGCATGTCAGGAGCAGCACCAGGCACACCTAAAAATATGAGGCGAAGCTAGAACACAAGACTACATGCATGCAGAAGCTGCATGCTATAGAAGCTAAGCAATCCCACAATCAACCGGATCAGATCAAAGCACTGCAGTCCTGTCACTTTCAGTTGTAAATGGTGGTGGACAATTAAACAACTTAGTGGTGGGAAAATTATTGGAAAAAATCCTGAAGGACAGGATAAATCTACATTTAGAAAGGCAAGGATTAATCAGGGACATTCAGCACAGATTTGTTAAGGGAAGATTGTGTTTGACTAACCTGATTTAAAGGAGGTAATCAGGAGGGTTGATGAGGGTAGTGCGTATGATGTAGTGTACATGAACTGTAGCAAAGCTTTTGAAAAGGTCCCACATGGCAGACTGATCACGAAGGTAAAAGCCCATGGGATCCAGGGCAAAGTGACAAGTTGGATCCAAAATTGGCTTAGGGGTAAGAAGCAAAGGGTAATGGCTGATGGATGTTTTTGTGACTGAAAGGATGTTTCCAGTGGGGTTCCGCAGGGATCAGTACTGGGTCCCTTGCTTTTTATCGTATAAATCAATGATCTAGATTTGAATATAGGGAGTATGATTAAGAAGTTTGCAGATGACACTAAAATTGGCTGTGTGGTTGATAATGCACAGGAAAGTCATGGACTGCAGGAGGATATCAATCTACTGTTCAGGTGGGCAGAACAGTGGCAAATGGAATTTAATTTGGAGAAGTGTAAGGTAATGCACTTGGGGAGGGCTAATAAGGAAAGGGTATACACATTAAACGGTAGGCCACTTAGTAATGTAGATGAAGAAAGGACCTTGGAGTGCTTATCCACAGATCCCTGAAAGTAGCAGGTCAGTGGATAATGTGGTTAAGAAGACATACGGAATGCTTGCCTTTATTAGCCGAGGCACAGAATACAAGAGCAAGGAGGTTATGCTTAAATTGTATAATACACTGGTTAGGCCACAGCCGGAATACTGCATGCGTTCTGGTTGCTGTATTATAGGAAGGATATGATTGCACTGGAGAGGGTGCAGAGGAGATTTACGAGGATGCTGCCTGGAATGGAGAATCTTAGCTATGAGGACAGATTGGATAGGCTAGGTTTGTTCTCCTTGGAACAGAGGAGGCTGAGGGGAGACCTCCTTGAGGTGTATAAAATTTTGAGGGGCCTGGTTATAGTGGATAGCAAGGGCCTATTTCCCTTGGTGGAGGGGTCAATTACGAGGGGGCATAGGTTTAAGGTGGTTGGTGGAAGGTTTAGAGGGGATTTAAGGGGAAGCTTCTTCACGCAGAGGGTTGTGGGGGTTTGGAAGGGTGGTAAAGACAGAAACCACACCACGTTTAAAAGGTGCTTGGATGGGCACTTGAAATGCCGTAACTGCAGGGTTACGGACCGAGAGCTGGTAAGGATTAGACCTCTTGCTGGCTGGCGGAGATATGATGGTAAGTACTTCAGGGAATCTAATACAGCCAGTGATCTCCTGGAGTAGTTTTAATGGGTCCAGTTAAGTTTTTGATCAACTTTTTGGATGGGTCGGAGAGGAATTTTCCCAGATTTTTTCCCCCAATTGGCTTGTGTTTTTTAATCTGTTTTTTTGCCTCTTCCAGGAGATTGCATGGCTCTGTGTTGGGAGGGGTGGGGGGGGAAGGAAGTGTAAAATGTTGCGATGCATGGGGTGTCGCAGTTGTGTGGGGTTGGACTGGTTGGGCCGGATGCTCTTTACCTGTCCGCCATTGTACGTTGTTCGTAGGTTTAGATGTGACCTTCAGGGCTGCTGACCGAGGGCCATGTGGCTCTTTGTCAGCCGACGCAGACACGATGGGCCAAAATGGCCTCCTTCTGCGCTGCAAATTTCTATGTTTCTAACTGTTGTGTCCTTGGATGCTCTAATAATGACTCCACAAGGCAATGTGTTGTACTTGAATTGTAGTGACCTTAGTCCTTTATTTGTTAACTCCAGAATGAGGATCACACCTGGTGGCCTGCCTTTTGTACTCGGCCAGGCACACCTGTCCAGGTAACCTACAAGTCTCCCACTGCTGTGCCCTCTGGTGGCACACCTTATGATAGTACAAACAGTAGCCATGTAGGATACATGACATCACGCTCCCCCAAGCCTTTAGTGCAAATCGCCTCTGCATTGACTGTGCTCTGGGCTTAGCTCTATCTGGTTGACCCTTGGCAGGTCGTTTCAATCTTGGATAAGTGGTTGGTTCAATAGAGTGCTGTGGTTGCTGTTTCTGTGTGTCCCTGACCACTCCATTCTCCCCCTCCCACATGTAGGTTATGCTGGAGGCTCAGTGCGTTCATATACAATCAAGTTCAGAAAAACAAGTTTGCATTCATTTGTGGTTCAGTTGTGAGACCGGTACGTTGGACTGGTGAGATACATTATCGATGCGTACTGGGGATCAGTGACCAGTGCGTAAGGACAAACTAGTTCCAGAACTGCTGGA
The DNA here is from genome assembly GCF_044704955.1 of Pristiophorus japonicus. Taxonomy (NCBI): domain Eukaryota; kingdom Metazoa; phylum Chordata; class Chondrichthyes; family Pristiophoridae; genus Pristiophorus; species Pristiophorus japonicus. Next base: position 99,907,224 of record NC_091994.1, read on the forward strand.
TGGAGTCCAGTCAGTCTGGTGGCGGCACGGTGCTCAGTGCTGGCAGAGGGAACCCAGTTGGCTCAAGTTGCCTGCTCTTGGGGTTGTTGCCGTGGTTCCTAGCGTCGGGCAGGTTCACAGATGCCTGTGACCTCCCTGTCCCTTCATGCACCCCGGGTCGCTGCTGCTCCCTGAGGGGCTGTCAGCTAGCAGTGCACAGGGAATTGCTGACTCGCTAGCCTGGGCGTTGTTTGGTTTTGGATCCTGGCTGGTCTTGGTCCCCTTTGGGAGGACTGTAGCAAGTGACCCTTTGTTTCCGGGTATGGCCTTGGTGGCGATGGGGTCTGGGGGCTGCGCCTTAACACTGTTTGCTCTTTCAGGCTCATGGCGGTTGGTGCCATCGGGTGCCTAGGAGATGGAGCTGATCAGGGGCAGGGTATCGATACCGGTGCCGTTGCCCTCCTGAGATCACTTGCTCTGCAGCTCATATGTATTGGCTGTTTGTGGCCACACACCCGCTGCATTGGCTGCGTGCAGTTGAAATCCTACATCGCACAACTTTTCATTACTTATGGTGGAAACTCTGTAGCTCCGATCGCGCGACTTTTCCTTGCTGGTTGCATGTACACAACTCTGATCATCAACTTACACATTTTACATGATCGCGCGACTTTTCCTTGCTTATTACATGTACACAACTCTGATCATCAGTTACACATTTTGTCTCTAGCTTACAGTTGCTATTACATTGCTTGAGTGTATGGAACTGTCCCTTTAATTGTAGTGGGTTGCAGGTCTCCTTTAAGAGAGCCTTGCTTTCTTTAGCCCAATCCTCTTCTCCGTTTGTGCCACGTGTTGCTCCATCAGCACTGCACCTCGTGGTCTGGCCGAGGCCATCTTTTTCTTCAGCACCTCACCTCGTGGTTTGGGCGCCATCTTTCCTCCATCCATGATGTCGACTGTGGTGATCCTCTTCTCCCCGCGTTCTGCCACCGAAGCCGGGAAGTCGCCTTTGTATCTGATTTTCTTCCTCCGGAGTCCTGCCACTGGAGCCTGGAAGGTGCGTTTGGGTTGTCTCAGCTGGATCATCTCCACGCAGTCGTGCTGAGCGGTCTGTGCCTCTGGTGCTGTGCTGGCCTGCTCTCTGGTGCCGGATCCACCCTCAGGTGAGGGCTTGCTTTGCCTCTGAGCACAGAGCACGTCGATCGCTAGAGGGATGAAGTCTTCCCACTTCCAATGGATCTTCTCCGTCCACCTTCTTCCGAGTAGCGTTGGTCCATCACCTGCAACAATCCACAATGGTAACTTGTGCACCGCGCCATCATGGAGTACCTTTACATCCGCACTAACAACGACTGGGATAAGTTCATCGGTGTAGGTGCGCAGCTTTGCCTGAACCGGGACCAACTTGGGTCGTTCAGCTTGATTGTCCCATAGCCTCTCAAAGGCTTCTTGATTCATTACTGACTGGCTCGCTCCCGTGTCCACTTCCATGAAGACTGGAATGCCATCTATCTCGACTTCTATCCTCAACGGGGAACACTCGGTGGTGCAGCTAAACATGCCATATACCTCATCGTGGGGCTGAGCTGCCTCCCTGCCTATCGTTTTATAATCCACGCTGGATTCATGGCCATCTGCAGACTCTTCATCGACACAGTGAGTCATATTGCTCTTACACATTCGCTGGAGGTGGCCCTTTGTGCTGCAGCCCTTGCATACATAGTCTTTAAAGCGGTACTGGTGAGCCCTGTGATTCGCTCCACAATGCCAGCATGGAGCTACTCAATTAGCCCCCCTCGGCGGACTTTGAGTTAAGGGACTCGGGGGCCTGTTCTCTCTCCCGTGAGAGGGTTCGCGTTCTACAGTCCAGCCTCTAAAAGGTGCCACTAGTTGCACAGTACCTGCCGGGTTTGAGTCCTGAGGGTGAGTCATCTGCCTAGAGCCGCAGGTCGAGGTCATGAATGCCTGGCTCACAGAGATGGCCTTCTGCAGTGTGACTGTGGTATCCACCGACAATAGCTTATGAAGAAGGACCTCATGGCCAATTCCAATGACAAAAATGTCCCGCAGCGCTTCATTGAGGTGGTTGCCAAAATCACATGGTGCCGGCAACCTCCTGAGGTCTTTGGCGTATTTCGTGATTTCCTGGCCTTCGGGCCGTCAGTGGGTGTAGAACCGGTATCTGGCTGTGAGGATGCTCTCCTTGGGCTTGAGTTGCTCGTGGATCAGTGTTACAAGCTCCTCGTATGTCTTGGTCGTTGTCTTCGCTGGTGCCAGCAAATCCCTGACGAGGTCATTGACAGTGGGCCCACAACTGGTTAGCAGGATAGCTCTGCGCTTATCAACCAGTATGACCGGGTCTTCTCCTGCCAAGTCATTTGCTGAAGAAATGGTCAAGCCTCTCCACAAAGGTATCCCAATCATCACCATCGGCGAACGTGAAGCCACACCTGGAATACTGCGTACAGTTTTGGGTTTTCATATTTATGAAAGGATATACTTGCTTTGGAGGCAGTTCAAAAAAGGTTCACTGGGTTGATTCTGGAGATGAGGGGGTTGACTTATGAGGAGGTTTAGCCTCTACTCAGTGGAATTTAGAAGAATAAGAGATGATCTTATCGAAACGTATAAGATTATGAGGGGGCTTGACAAGGTGGATGCAGAGAGGATGTTTCCACTGATAGGGGAGACTAAAACTAGGGGGCATAATCTTAGAATAAGGGGCCGCCCATTTAAAATTGAGATGAGGAGGAATTTCTTCTCTCAGAGGGTTGTAAATCTGGAATTCGCTGCCTCAGAGTGCTGTGGAAGCTGGGGCATTCAATGGATTTAAGACAAAGATAGGCTGTTTCTTAACTGATAAGGGATTAAGAGGTTATGGGGAGCGGGCGGAGAAGTGGACCTGAGTCCATGATCAGATCAGCCATGATCTTATTGAATGGCGGAGCAGTCTCGAGGGGCCGTATGGGCTACTCCTGCTCCTATTTCTTATGAACTCGCCAAGACTTCTTAAACAGCACCTCCTAAACTCACGATCTCTACCACCTCGAAGGACAATGGCAGTAGGCGCATTGGAACACCACCACCTCCAAGTTCCCCTCCAAATCACACACCATCCTGATTTGGAAATATATCGCCGTTCCTTCATCATCGCTGGGTCAATGTCCTGGAACTCCCTACCTAGCAGCACTGTGGAAGTACCTTCACCACATGGACTGCACCGGTTCAAGAAGAGGGTCACCCCCACCTTCTCAAGCTCAATTAGAGATGGGCAATAAATGCTGGCCTTGCCAATGGTGCCCACATCCCATGAATGAATTTTTAAAAAAACACAGCACAGAAAGAGGCCATTTGGCCCAACAGGTCTATGCAGGTATTTATGCTCCACATGAGCTTCCTCTCACCTTACTGCATCTCACCCCATCAACATATTCTTTTGTTCCTTTCTCTCTCATACACTAGCTTCCCCTTAAATGTATCCATGTTATTCGCCTCAACTACTACTTGTGATAGCGCGTTCCACATTCTCATCACTGAGTAAACAAGTTTCTTCTGAATTCCTTATAGGATTTATTAGTGACTATTTTACATTTATGTCCTCTAGCTTTGGTATTTGTAGTGTAATCGTGCCCTTAACTAATAGACAATGAAGCAGTACAATACCTGAGGACGTTGAGTGATGGGTTCGGAGCTTGTTATTGTCGAATAGAATTTGGATTCAAGCAGCTTAGTCGCCTTTTGCTTTTATAATATGCTTATGTCACTCACACTGTATTATATAAATAATTAAAAAGTACAGACAAATGAAGCCCCCTTGAAGTGTTTGTTACAGAGTAATTAATTAAATGATTTAAATTAGCAAGAACATTGCATGTAATCCCATGTGCCGCACTATAGTGCAGTCTCTTGGCCCTGAGCTGTGTTTCAGCTGTCAAGCCTCTGCGAAGTGTCACCCCTGCAACATGGCACTCAAGACAAAATACTTTGCAGTGGAGAATTTATTAATTTACAGCTTTGATAAACTGCTGAGAGACCGTTCGTTGACTTTAACTCCTAATGCAGACACATGATATACCAGTCCTTTCAAAAGGAACATCTCTGGCAATCGTAGTCTATTGGTCTGGTGCTCTCCCCTTCTTTTTCTTTCCTCAATTTTCTCCTATTCGCTCCTGAAACTGCTGGCTTTTACTGGGGTATGGTTCCACCAGCAATGGGAACCCTCTTATGCCTGATCCAAGTGAACATCATTCCAGGAATCCACATATACATTCTATGTCATGGGTCAATGTTTGGTGATCAGGAGCAGGAATCCGAGCTGATACACCCCCACCTCTCCCAGCTTAGACACAGTGAAGCCATTGGAACTCCTCTACCATTTTCTGGTTAAGATTAGCTAATTGAGCACAGATTGAACCTGTTCACCTAGCAGTATAAATAAACTGGACAGTGACCAATAGCAGAGAGCAATGTTGGCTGCCAGCAGTTACCTGGTGGGTAGTTGAGACCGAACGTGACTGCAGTGCACACCAAGCTTCTAAAGTCAGCCAATTAACTGGGTAATTAACCATTCAGCCATCAACCAGCTAACAATATAAGTTAACCAGTAACTAGTTCTCATGATTTCTACAGATACCTGGCACATTAAGGGCTCTTCAAATAAACACAAGTGCAGGAGCTGCTAGGTACCATGCTAGAATTGCCAGATTCACGTTGACTTGAATAGGGTGGCTCAACTTAACAATCAGGTTTTCTAGCCAAGGATGGGTCTAGTGATCCAGAGATTAATTTCTGCTTCTTTCTCTCTTCTGCTACTCCAGGAGCCATTAAAGCAGTGGGAATGGAGCACCTTCCGCTCTTAACACCCAGTCAGTATCAAGCACTCCCATAGCATACTTAGATCTGAGGAAAACTCCTTCTACTCTGCTCCAACAATGTGCCTGGCTCCTTTCCACAACAGTGTGACATTTTCATTTCCCCACACAAGCCATCCTGTTGCCTTCCTGAGTGAGATTGTCAAACTAGATGCCATTTTGAGCTGTAGACGTACATTCAGAAAGAAACTGGATTAAAATTGCCCAAACTTATTTTACACAGGACCCTTATAACCAGCAGATAAGGACATGTTAACGTCTGGCTGGATTGGACTCTCACCCCAGAGGGGAAAGGCCAGTGTCTAGTCCAGTTAGTCTTCAGTGGTCCAGGTTAGCTTCTCGTGGCTGGGTCAACCTGCACTGACCAAGGTTAACATCCAGTGTTACAGGTTAACCTGCAGTTGCATAGATTAACCCGCACTGGCCCAGATTAATCTGCAATGGCCTGACTTAACCTGCAGTCCTTCATCGTTAACGTTGAAAATTTATTGAGTGTTGAAATGTATGCGGCATTTTTCAAGCCTTTGGTAGAATCTTCACCTCCTGTATGTGATTAAATTAATCCCGAGTGTCAGAAATTGTTTCCTTAAACTCCTGTTTTGAGTGTACAAAGCACAATTTTGACACATGCTGCATTTTTACAAAGAAACTATGCTAGTTGCTGATCAAGTATTTCTGAGAAGTGAGTCACACAGTAATGGGGCAGTGGCATTGTGTGGTCAATCAATCCCACTCCAGTAGGTCTGACTACTGTTGGGTTGGCCAGTCACCCAGTAATAGGATTTTGCATTGATGCGCGATCAGGTAGTCACACAGAAGTGAAGTTGCATGGTTGTGGGGTCAGCTAATCACACATTAAGAGGGCTTACACTATTGTACGGTGATAGCCCAACTTTAAATTCACTCTTCCAAAGAGCATAAATTGGTTGTAAATATTAGACAGGTGGGGGTAGAAATTCACCCCCGCTATTAACCTGCTGCACCTACCGTTTTCACAGTGTTTTTACCATCGCATAAAACGAGGTGGACTCTTGATCCACTTTCAGTGCTTTGGCAATTTTTTTGGAGCGGACCGGAAGTCGGTCATAATGGGGGTGGGAGTGTGGCGGTAAGTACACTAGAGGGGCGGAAGTGGGGGCGGGACAGAGTCTCCACCACTGTCGGTCAGCGGCGGAATGGTGCTGACATTAATGCGTATGTGCAGTACCACGGCCCTCCCCTCATTTAAAGGGGAGAGAACCAGCAATTATTTAGCTTCATCCCACTGGGCCACCAGGGAGGGTTTCGGCGGCATCCAAGAGGGGGTGCCAGGCTGCCTGTTGGCAGCCCGGCCAATCCCGATCCATAATTGTCCGGCTGATCGGGAAGTTGGCCAGCGGAAAAAGCATGGCGGTTGCGGCAATGCGCCCTCCCATTAAAGGGCCGTCATGCTGCCAGTGAAAGAAAGGTCACCGACAGAAAAAGCTGCTTCGGGCACCGCATGATGGATCTATGATTTTTCCCGTTAAATTTTGCGGGTGGTGCCATGGAGGTGCGGGAGATCAGTGGTGCGCTCTTTGATGACGCACTTAGGACAGTTGGCAGCAACGGGCTGGAAGTGGGGACTGCCAGAAAACCCCCTCGAACTGAATTTCGCTGGCGGCGGCCATTAGACTGGAAGTCGGCGGCTGCTCGACTCCGTTACCTGGCCGCTGCTTTCTGGCGGTAAGTGGCCTTTTTGGGGAGCTGAATTTTGGCCCGTGGACTTTGCAAAATCTTGCACCAAATTTAATTTGAGTTATGTGCTCCCTTCCGCCATTCAAGAGCAGGTATATTTTTCCACAGCTTTGACAGCAATATTGTTTGAGTATAGTGACAGAAGGTGAGGTGCTCTGTAAACATAACCTTGGTGTAAAAATGGCCTTAGGTTACCCACTGCACACCTGCTGTTGATGTGTGCGAGACTGTGTTTATCTCGAGATGCATTTGCTGCAGTTGGAATACACATTACTAGTTAGCACGAGTTGTAGGATTGTCTAGGAAACAGTCAACAGGAAGTACAAGAGGGCAGCTGAGCTTTCACTTCTGCATAGAACTGAATCCAGTTCAGAGGGTTGAACCTCCCCTCTCTGCTGGATGGAAGGACCCCAAGTGAAATCCGTTTGAGCAGTCTCAAACCAGTTCCGAGTGCACATAATAGCATGCATAATTTGGTAATATTTGGTACTAATAGATAAATCTCACCATAAAGACAATGCAAATAAAATAGTGGAGAAAATGTAAACATTCAAACCTACACAGTAAAGGGGTTCTCGCCTGTGATTAGGTTTAAGGCACACGCACTGAGTATGAACTGAATAGGGACAGACAACAAGCAAGAACTGAGCAAGCACTGGTCAGACAGTGAGCAGGCAGTGAGCGGAGAGTGAGTAGACATGTGAGCAGACAGTGAGCAGGCATTGAGCAGACAGTGAGTGGATACTCAACAGTGATTGAGCAGACACTGAATAGAAAATAAGCAACAACTTAGCAGGCATGAGTGTGCATTGAGTATGTATTGAGCAGGCATCTTGAGTAGGTGTTGAGGAGGCATTTTATGCAGAACATTTATCAGTTACATGACTATACCCAAAGGAACTCACGGAATGATGCCACATCTGTGACTGAATCATAATCTATTTCTGTCAAAATAAATCCGCTGGCATTACTGAAATATTTATTTTATTTGTGTGTGATAAGACTCGAGCCCTCTACTGGACGGAGGGTGATATTACTGCTCAGAACTCAGCTCGGCCACTTGAAAACTAATGAGGCGGCTCTCCATGCAGTTAATATTCCAACATTACAGGGAAATTCAAAAGGCTCAAGTATTTTCCCCTACCAATTAACCAGGCTGCTCCTATTCTGAAGGTGCTGGAATTTACTTGGGTGCAGTTCCACCCTGTCCGAAACACCGCCTGGCTGGCCACTCTTTATGTGTGAGCCTAGACAGCGAGTCTCAACAGGCTTATTCAACCATGAATGACATCGTAGCTGAGCCCAATCCTGTTCCCACTTGATTTTTTTTTTTTTTTTTTAATTCGTAGCCAATCGTTTCCAATTCTTTGTCAAATCACAAACGCCAGAGGTCACCTTGCACCTGTCAAGGATCACTCTGCGCCAATGCTCTTAGCCAAAAGGCCTAGAGCCACTGCACCGTTCCTGGAAGTACTGCAATACCAGGTTCGTGCCATGGAGGTGGATGGGTCAGGTCCCCCACACACCTCCGTGGAGGTGGATGGGTCAACCCTCCCCACCCACCTCCTGTTTCCAAAAATGCAAGCATATACCTTCCTGACCAGGGAGGATCCACCATGAGGTCATGGTGGCTGGTCAGAAACGGTACTACACTTGATCTTAGCCAAAAGGCCGAGAAGCGATAACTGTTCCCACTTGATGCTTGCCTATGTGCTTGGTTTCAACTAACTGATAAATGAATATTCTCAAAACGAGCTAGTGTGCACTCCAGAGCCAGGCTTTTAATGGAGCGTGGTCACAATGTATGACATGGGCCTGGACAGCAGTTTATCCCAAGATATATTTCACAAATACAAAAATAACCCCACTCGATAATTTCAGAAACCAGGGTGTCAACAACATGAGAGCCCTGTGCATCAGTGACAAGGCTTCAGAAATCCATGATATCCTGTACCATCACAAGCACACATGTGCCAAAAATGGCGTCGCGTAACATGAGGCAATGTAATTAAAGGAGACCTGCAACCCTGGGAGGTACTGAGAAAGTATTAGCAATGATTGCACAAGTTAGCCAGTTGCCTTGGGGAGGGGGAAGGGAAGAAATAACTGATTTCAGCTTCTTAATATAATAAAATAAAGCGTCTCTCAAAAACATCTCAAGCCACTCTACATATAGTGAGTTAACTTAAAGTACAATGATTGTTGTTACATTAAAAACATCTTACACACAGAAAAAACAGCAATGAGATGGCGGTGTGAGCTGTGAGGGGGGTGCTAAGAGGCTGCAGGGTAACTTAGACAGGCTAGGTGAGTGGGCAAATGCATGGCAGATGCAGTATAATGTGGATAAATGTGTGGTTATTCACTTTGGGGGCAAAAACACGAAGACAGAATATTATCTGGATGGCGGCAGATTAGGAAAAGGGGAGGTGGAACGAGACCTGGGTGTCATGGTTCATCAGTCATTGAAAGTTGGCATACAGGTACAGCAGGTGGTAAAGAAGGCAAATGGTATGTTGGCCTTCATAGCTAGGGGATTTGAGTATAGGAGCAGGGAGATCTTACTGCAGTTGTACAGGGCCTTGGTGAGGCCTCACCTGGAATATTGTGTTCAGTTTTGGTCTCCTAATCTGAGGAAGGACATTCTTGCTATTGAGGGAGTGCAGCGAAGGTTCACCAGACTGATTCCCGGGATGGCTGGACTGACATATGAGGAGAGACTTCATCAACTGGGCCTTAAAACATTGGAGTTTAGAAGGATGAGAGGGGATCTCATAGAAACATACAAGATTCTGACGGGACTGGACAAGTTAGATGCGGGAAGAATGTTCCCAATGTTGGGGAAGTCCAGAACTGGGGACCCAGTGTTAGGATAAGGAGTAGGCCATTTAGGTCTGAGATGAGGAGAAACTTCTTCAGTCAGAGAGTTGTTAACTTGTGGAATTCCCTGCCGCAGAGAGTTGTTGATGCCAGTTCATTGGATATATTCAAGACGGAGTTAGATATGGCCCTTATGGCTAAGGGATCAAGGGATATGGAGAGAAAGCAGGAAAGGGGTATTGAGGGAATGATCAGCCATGATCTTATTGAATGGCGGTGCAGGCTCGAAGGGCCGAATGGCCTACTCCTGCTCCTATTTTCTATGTTTCTATGTTTCTAATTACCAAGAGTAGGCAATTCAGCCCCTCTAGCCAGTTCCACCATTCAGTTAGATCATGACTGATCGATGTCTCAACTCCATTTACCTGCCATTGTTCCATATCCCTCGACACCCCTTACTCAAGAAAAATGTATTAATCTCAGGCTTGAAAATTTCCATTGACCCAGAACCGTAGCCTTTTTGGGTATGAGTTTCAGATTTTCACTGCACTTTGTGTGAAAGTCTTTTTTTGGTGGTGTTTGTTGAGAGAGGAATCCTGGCTAGGACAACTCTTTGTTCTTCCTCAAATAGTACCACGGGATCTTTAACATCTACTTGAACCACAGCAACAGGGGCTCTGTTTAAACTCAACCATGACTGCATCGAACAGTCAGCCTACATTATTTGCTCAAGTCCTGGAGTGGAACTTGAATTCACAACCTCTGGCTTTGAGACCGGAACACTATCAACTGAACCAAACTGATACGACTCACCTTGTGTACTGTTAGGGTAAGTGATCTGTTGCGGTGCAGCATCCTGTGATAGTTCCCACAGTTTCACTTTAAAAGTCCTGGAGGCAGTGAGAATGACGGTTTCTGAGCAATAACAGTTTACTTGTCCTACTTACTGTTGAAGACAAAACAGACTACTACTTTATACAAAACAAAATCATTTTATTGTTGAGTGCAATAGAACAAAGTAATAAAGAAGTTCTGTCCAACATTCCTCCCTCAACCAACACCAATAAAAAGCAGATAATTTGGCTATTCATTCATTTGCTGTTTGTGGGACATTGCTGTGTGCAACTGGGCTGCTGTACTTGTCTGTAAAAGTAGCATCTCGGTTGCGTGCTGCTTTGAGATGTCCTGGCAACGCTTTACAAATGCAAGTTCCTTCTTTCTTTAAAGGAGAATCTAGCTTTATGAAGGGTTTTAAATATTTCCTACATTGCTACAATTGCCCATCCAAGGAGGCTGCAGGTAGTCACTATGTGTGCCTGAACTGTTTATAGTATACAAGAGTATTGCTAATCCAAATGTAGCAAGTAAGTTGCTGAAAGTAAAGCAAAAAAGAAAAGTCATAAAGATATTTCAAAACTATTACAACAGTCTGGACCTGCTTACTAGCAGTTGAGGGATTGTTTACCTATTCCTATCTAGATAGAACTGACTATACGAAAGTATCACTCTGCATCTCCATCTTCAGCTAGCAAGGTATTTGACGTTTCATTCTACTGTGCTTTGCAATACATACACTGTGGTGTAGTTTTTGCTTTTCTCCACAAAAATCCATCACAAGCAATGCACCTCATCTCTATCTTTTCAGCTGGTAGGGAACGTAGGAAACTCCTTCCCTGCTACGGGTGCATGTAATAGGCTCAGAAGCTGTTCAGGATCTGAGAAACAATGATGTTTGTTAAGACAACAGCACTCTTGCCCTAACGCCAAGCATAGCATGTAGTATCACTGCGCTCAAGCCACAAGCCCAGGAAGAGGAACTTGGCACTGCTTCATCACGTTTACCTCAGCCCTCTGTGCCATTATTTTCAGCGATAAGGGAATAAAGGGTTATGGGGAGCGGGCAGGGAAGTGGAGCTGAGTCCATGATCAGATCAGCCATGAACTTATTAAATGGCGGAGCAGGCTCGAATGGACTACTCCTGCTTCTATTTCTTCTGTTTCTTATCCACATCACTTGAAGCAGGCACTAAATCCGGGCTCACACACTTGTGAGTTTGAGGAGGCAACACAGGTCGAGTCATTGACCATTATGAGTAAGGGGCACAGGTAGTGTGTGAAAAAGGATTGGTTGCTACTGTGCAGAGGTACAGTACAAGCACAGACCCTACCATGTTGCTCTGTGATCCCAACATAAATGGTTAAGCAACTGATTTGTCTCATTGCACAACATGGCCTAGAAATTTGGATGGTTTCCTCCACCCGTTGCCGCCAGGAAATGGCGGAAAAACAGCGGCCGGCGCTCTTTCACCAGCTGGTGGTGGGTTCCGTGGTGGCCGCCATTTTTGGCAGGACGGCAGCACTGCCGTTGCCTACTATCAGCGATAGTACTTTTAATGGGTTGGAGCGTGACATCAATTTGCATGCAATGCCAAGTTGATGCCAGTACATCCATTTTCAACTTCTCCGCTTGCATTTCACCTGCGCTACATCACGCCAGTGTGTGCTGCTGCTAAAAGGTCTTTCAGTAGCGTTAATGGCCATGAGGAGTCTGGCAGGGCTCTCAAGGATGCTCCAACTGATGACATTGGATCGTTTGAGGTCCACGGTGCAAGACATGTCCAAGGCCATTTTTAATGAGTTAGGAAATACTAGTAATTGCTATGCGGAAAGTCAGGGACGCTTCCAGTGTCCCTGATGATTATATTTGCGGGAAGTGCATCCATCTGCAGCACCTGACAGATGCATTGCAGCACCGGAGCTCATCCATGATGCTGAGAATGACATGAATAGCACATTTAGTGAGTTGGCCACACTGCAGGTAAAGGGTATACAGCCAGATAGGGGATGGGTGACCAACAGGAAGAGCAGTGGAAGGAAGGTAGTGCAGCGGTCCCCTGCGGTCATCCCCCTGCAAAACAGATACACCACTTTGGGTACTGTTGAGGGGGATGACTCATGAGGGGAGAGCAGCAGCAGCCAAGTTCATGGCACCATGGGTGGCTCTGCTGCACAGGAGGAAAGGAAAAAGAGCGGGAGAGCTATAGTGATAGGGGATTCGATTATAAGGGGAATAGACAGACGTTTCTGCGGCCACAATCGAGACTCCAGGATGGTATGTTGCCTCCCTGTTGCAAGGGTCAAGGATGTCTCGAAGCGGGTGCAGGACATTTTGAAGAGGAAGGGTGAACAGCCAGTTGTCGTGGTGCATATAGGTATCAATGATATAGGTAAAAAAACGGGATGAAGTCCTACAAGACGAATTTAGGGAGCTAGGAACTAAATTAAAAAGTAGGGCCTCAAAAGTAGTCGTCTTAGGATTGCTACCAGTGCCACATGCTAGTCAGAGTAAGAATCGCAGGATAGCTCAGATGAATACGTGGCTTGAGGAGTGATGCAGAAGGGAGGGATTCAAATTCCTGGGACATTGGAACCGGTTCTGGGGGAGGTGGGACCAGTACAAACCAGACGGTCTGCACCTGGGCAGGACCGGAACCAATGTCCTAGGGGGAGGAGTTAAACTAATATGGCAGGGGGAAGGGAACCTATGCAGGGAGACGGAGGGAAGTAGAATGGGGACAGAAGCAAAAGATAGAAAGAAGAAAAGTAAAAATGGAGGGCAGAGAAACCCAAGGCAAAAAGCGAAAAGGGCCAAATTACAGCAAAATTCTAAAGTGGCAAAGTGTGTTAAAAAGACAAGCCTGAAGGCTCTGTGCCTCAATGCGAGGAGTATTCGGAATAAGTTGGACGAATTAATTGCGCAGATAGCAGTTAACGGATATGATGTAATTGGCATCACGGAGACATGGCTCCAGGGTGACCAAGGTTAGGAACTCAACATCCAGGGGTATTCAACATTTAGGAAGGATAGACAGAAAGGAAAAGGAGGTGGGGTGTCGTTGCTGCTTAAAGAGGAAAGTGATGCAATAGTAAGGAGGGACATTAGCCTGGATGATGTGGAATCGGTATGGGTGGAACTACGGAATACCAAAGGGGAAGAAAACGCTAGTGGGAGTTGTGTACAGACCACCAAACAGTAGTAGTGAGGTTGGGGACAGCATCAAACAAGAAATTAGGGATGCGTGCAATAAAGGTACAGCAGTTATCATGGGCGACTTTAATCTACATATTGATTGGGCTAACCAAACTGGTAGCAATGCAGTGGAGGAGGATTTCCTGGAGTGTATTAGAGATGGTTTTCTAGACCAATATGTCGAGGAACCAACTAGAGGGCTGACCATCCTAGGCTGGGTGATGTGTAATGAGAAAGGACTAATTAGCAATCTTGTTGTGCGAGGCCCCTTGGGGAAGAGTGACCATAATATGGTAGAATTCTTTAAGATGGAGAGTGACACAGTTAATTCAGAGACTAGGGTCCTGAACTTAAGGAAAGATAACTTTGATGGTATGTGACGTGAATTCTAGAATAGACTGGCGAGTGATACTTAAAGGATTGACGATGGATAGGCAATAGTAAACATTTAAAGATCACATGGATGAACTTCAGCAATTGTACATCCTTGTCTGGAGTAAAAATGAAACGGGGAAGATGGCTCAACCGTGGCTAACAAGGGAAATTAAGGATAGTGTTAAATCCAAGGAAGAGGCATATAAATTGGCCAGAAAAAGCAGCAAACCTGAGGACTGGGAAAATTTTGTAATACAGCAGAGGAGGACAAAAGGTTTAATGAGGAGGGGGAAAATAGAATTTGAGAGGAAGCTTGCTGGGAACATAAAAACTGACTGCAAAAGCTTTTATAGATATGTGAAAACAAAAAGATTAGTGAAAACAAACGTAGGTCCCTTGCAGTCAGATTCAGGTGAATTTATAATGGGGAACAAAAAAATGGCGGGCCAGTTAAACAAGTACTTTGGTTCTGTCTTCACGAAGGAAGACACAAATAACCTTCCGGAAATACTACGGCACCAAGGGTCTAGTGAGAAGGAGGAACTGAAGGAAATCCTTATTAGGCAGGAAATGGTGTTAGGGAAATTGATGGGATTGAAGACCGATAAATCCCTGGGGCCTGATAGTCTGCATCCCAGAGTACTTAAGGAAGTAGCCCTAGAAATAGTGGATGCATTGGTGATCATTTTCCAACAGTCTACCGACTCTGGATCAGTTCCTATGGACTGGAGGGTAGCGAATGTAACACCACTTTTTAAGAAAGGAGGGAGAGAGAAAACGGGTAATATAGACCGGTTAGTCTGTCATCAGTATTGGGGAAAATGTTGGAATCAATTATTAAAGATGAAATAGCAGCACATGTGGAAAGCAGTGATGGGATCGGCTCAAGTCATCATGGATTTATGAAAAGGGAAATCCTGCTTGACAAATCTTTTAGAATTTTTTGAGGATGTAACTGGTAGAATGGACAAGGGAGAACCAGTGAATGTGATGTATTTGGACTTTCAAAAGGCTTTTGACAAGGTCCCACACAAGAGATTGGTGTGTAAAATTAAAGCACATGGTATTGGGTGTAATCTACTGATGTGGATAGAGAACTGGTTGGCAGACAGGAAGCAGAGAGTCGGGATAAACGGGTCCTTTTCAGAATGGCAGGCAGTGACTAGTGGGGTACCACAGGGCTCAGTGCTGGGACCCCAGCTATTTACAATATACGTTAATGATTTGGATGAGGGAATTGAGTGCAATATCTCCAAGTTTGCAGATGACACTAAGCTGGGTGGCAGTGTGAGCTGTGAGGACAACGCTAAAAGGCTGCAGGGTGACTTGGACAGGTTAGGTGAATGGGCAAACGCGTGGCAGATGCAGTATAATGTAGATAAATGTGAGGTTATCCATTTTGGTGGCAAAAACACGAAGGCAGAATATTATCTGAATGGCAGCAGATTAGGAAAAGGGGAGGTGCAGTGAGACCTGGTGTCATGGTACATCAGACTTTGAAAGTTGTCATGCAGGTTCAGCAGGCAGTGAAGAAGGCAAATGGTATGTTGGCCTTCATAGCTAGGGGATTTGTGTATAGGAGCAAGGAGGTCTTACTGCAGTTGTACAGGGCCTTAGTGAGGCCTCACCTGGAATATTGTGTTCAGTTTTGGTTTCCTAATCTGAGGAAGGATGTTCTTGCTATTGAGGGAGTGCAACGAAGGTTCACCAGACTGATACCCGGGATGGTAGGATTGACATATGAGGAGAGACTGGACTGACTGGGCCTGTATTCACTGGAGTTTCGAAGGATGAGAGGGGATCTCATAGAAACATATAAAATTCTGACAGGACTGGACAGGTTAGATGCAGGAAGAATGTTCCCGATGTTGGGGAAGTCCAGAACCAGGGGACATAGTCTAAGGATAAGGGCTAAGCCATTTAGGACTGAGATGAGGAGAAACTTCTTCACTCAGAGAGTTGTTAACCTGTGAAATTCCCTACCGCAGAGAATTGTTGATGCCAGTTAATTGGATATATTCAAGGGGGAGTTAGATAAGGCCCTTACGGCTGAAGGGATCAAGGGGTATGGAGAGAAAGCAGGAAAGGGGTACTGAGGTGAATGATTAGCCATGATCTTATTGAATGGTGGTGCAGGCTCGAAGGTCCGAATGGCCTATTCCTGCACCTATTTTCTGTGTTACACTAGGATCATAGTTGAACTGTCGCTGTGCACCTTCAATATAAGAATTAAAATAGAATATTAGCATGAATGGAAGCCAGAAGAACAGAGCAACAATGCTATGAATCCTCTCTTCTTCATTATGCTTCAAATATGGATTGTACACACTGAAAAAGATAAGTATTAAAATAAAGAAGTACAAGTCTGAGTCCAATAGTATTTAGGAAAAACGTCCTTCCTGAAAAGGTGACTAGAACCTTCTTCATACGTATAGCATGAGTCTTCATTGGATGTTGTTTACTTATAATTCAGTTTTAATTTGCATGCTGCACAAATTGGTGAAAACTTTCACAAGTTGTCTGGCATTTCCTCTTCCCAATTTAAGTGTAATTAGTTGAGAATTATCAATAATGTGGAATTTTAGAGAAAGGGAGGATGCTTGTTGAGGCTTGTCTACGTCTGAAAGTGATAGGTGAAAGCTCTAATTACCAGGGACTGCATGCAGCCAGGGGACAATGTGGATACGAAGAAGTGAAAATGAAAAACAGTAAGTGACACTGGCTCGAATACTTTTGCAGCTATCTTTATCTATAGCGCCAACGGCCTATCAGTATCACTGGAAGTCGCTCTTCTCTTTTATAAATTTAATTGGTATCCGGTTGCTTCCAAAATTCAGCCTGTGTCTTCTAAATGCAATCAATTTCTTATAACCAAAAGTGACCACCCACAGACCTCTGTAATACAGACCTGAGTGGAAAACCCCTGGAAATGAGATCAGGTGGGGAACTTCAATTGGTGTTGGCTTCCCTACACTAACTAGGGATCATTATCCAAAAGAAAGAATGAAAGAATTGTATTTATATAGCGCCTTTCATGCGCTCAGGATGTCCCAAAGCGTTGTACAGCCAAATGAAGTACTTATGAAGTGTAGTCACTGTTATAATGTAATCAATGTCACTAAAAACATGCACTGGAAAGTGTGTCTGCATGGATGTGGGGTGAGGACAGGATCAGGCATTGCTGCGAGGCTCTCTGGTTGCCTACACTCAGTGTCTGCACAAGCACACAAAAAGAAAAGGTGATTTGGGAAGATTATTTAATGTTTGCAGCCCAACAAATACGTCTGCCTCTTTCAAAACCAACAACAATGCCTTAAGGTTCTCATTTAATTAACTACAAGATGTTCCCTTATGAGAAACACATACATTAGATGAGTTCATTGATCAATCTAAGCTTCAGCCTGCTGAACCTCAC
Organism: Pristiophorus japonicus; assembly: GCF_044704955.1. Taxonomy (NCBI): domain Eukaryota; kingdom Metazoa; phylum Chordata; class Chondrichthyes; family Pristiophoridae; genus Pristiophorus; species Pristiophorus japonicus. The sequence goes on from NC_091994.1 coordinate 99,924,433, forward strand.
AAATTTCAGTTTTCTGACTCTGAGGTTTTAGCCTAATGGGAATGTACAGTTTCATCTATTGAGCCAATGGACCTTTGGGGTTTCAGTCTGCTGGGTTTGAGGGGCTTCAGGCTGCTGAGCTGGTGGGGTTTCAGTCCACTGGGCCCGTGGGGCGACTGTCCACTGGGCCCGTGGGGTGTCAGTCCACTGGGCCCGTGGGGCATACAAGGTAAATGAGTGTGAAGAGTTACGTGATGATATAGCTTGACAAGGCAGAGTGAGGGGATGGGGGTGATGCGCACAGCAGGATGACACAATTAAATATCAGTGTCACACATGTCATACAGCACTCAGTCATGTCGACTTGATTTCAACAGCGAGTGTAATATGATAAGTTGCAACATTCAGACCTTGCCAGTACTAATTCATATCCTTTATCTCCGCTCGGGACTTCACGCATGCAGCAGCAGTCGATTGGCCTCACGCACAATGAATCCTCAGAGGAGCGGATTCTTTCTAAAGGTGCACCGTCACAGGACTCATGCTTACAATGCATCAACATAGATACTCGCACTTTGGTGGGACCAGTAAGACTGATAGTTGGGTTTTCACCTGGTGACTCACATTTCACAAGTGAGCAAGAGCAGTTAGTGGTGGCAGGGACAGCAATGGAGTGTCCGCGTCAGAGGGCGCAGCCCCCTCCAAGCTCTGCTCGGCTGGACATAGATGCTGTACCCCAGTGGCCGTCGATGAAAAGGATAATCATTGAGTAGCAGCAGAGAATGTGTGATGTACTGACAGGCCTTCCAAGCACACTGATCACGATTGCAGAGAGAATGGAGGTGTCCACCTCAACCATGAGTGTGTTGATTTTGTAGGGTATTGCAATGATGTCTTCTTACATGGATAAAGTAGCCAACTCCGTGGAACATCAAACATAACAATCACGGGTCCATGCATGCCTTAATATGGGGGCAATATATTGGCATGGATAGAGGATTGGCAAAGAACAGAAAACAGAGAGTAGGGATAAATGGTTCATTCTCGGGTTGGTAATCATTAACCAGTGTGGTGCCACAGGGATCAGTGCTGGGACCCCAACTATTTACAATCTATATTAACAACTTGGAGGAAGGGACTGAGTGTAACGTAGCCAGGTTTGCCAATGATACAAAGATGGGAGGAAAAGCAATGTGTGAGAAGGACACACAAAATCTGCAAAAGGACATAGACAGGCTAAGTGAGTGGGCAAAATTTGGCAGATGGAGTATAATGTTGGAAAGTGTGAGGTCATACACTTTGGCAGAAAAAAATCAAAAAGCAAGTTATTATTTAAATGGAGAAAGATTGCAAAGTGCTGCAGTACAGTGGGACCTGGGGGTAGTTGTGCATGAAACACAAAAAGTTAGTATGCAGGTACAGCAAGTAATCAGGAAGGCCAATGGAATCTTTGCCTTTATTGCAAAGGGGATGGAGTATAAAAGCAGGGAAGTCTTGCTACAGTTGTACAGGGTATTGGTGAGGCTACACCTGCATTACTGCATGCAGTTTTGGTTTCCATATTTATGAAAGGATATACTTGCATTGGAGGCAGTTCAGAGAAGGTTCGCAAGGTTCATTCCATAGATGAGGGGGTTGATTTATGCGGAAAGGTTGAGTAGGTTGGGCCTCTAGTCATTGGAATTCAGAAGAATGAAAGGTGATCTTATCGAAACATATAAGACTATGAGGGGGCTTGACAAGGTGGATGCAGAGAGGATGTTTCCACTGATGGGGGAGACTAGAACTAGAGGGCATGATCTTAGAATAAGGGGCCGCCCATTTAAAACTGAGATGAGGAGGAATTTCTTCTCTCAGAGGGTTGTAAATCTGGAATTCGCTGCCTCAGAGTGCTGTGGAAGCTGGGGCATTGAATGGATTTAAGACAGAGATAGGCTGTTTCTTAACTGATAAGGGATTAAGAGGTTATGGGGAGCGGGCGGGAAAGTGGACCTGAGTCCATGATCGGATCAGCCATGAACGTATTAAATGACGGAGCAGGCTCGAGGGACCGTATGGCCTACTCCTGCTCCTATTTCTTATGTTCTTATTAACCATGGCCGTGCAGACTCTAGATGTCAACATGTCTGCCACCTTCATTAGGAAGACAGATACCTTAGCCTTGGCCTTCCGGCGCCACACTGATCTGCATCAAAGTGCTCTCCAGCAGAGTTGTCGAAGTGATATGCGGCTGGGCCATGAGAGGGATGATGGCGAAAAGGGACATGGAAGTGTTATCTCCACCGAAAGCGTAGGAGCGGTAGGAAGAGTAAAGCTGTGTAGTTGCACAAGTGTATGCACGTGGGTGTATGAGAAAATATCATCGGTTGTGAAGTTTCTGTTCTTTAGTTCAATCATGTAAATTTTATTCTATTTCAGCATTTTTCCGTCTTGCCCACTCTTGGTTTCTGGGGATGGAAGTCACATTTTAACTTGTTTGATGATGAATGGAAGACATGAATTGACGGGGACCAATTGGTAGATGTACAAAAGATGGTTGGTTGTTTGCAGGACTGCTTGTGTCAGTGGCATTGGGGGGGGGGGGGGGGGGAGGGGCGGGGTCAAAGAGTGGCCATTGCATGTGATTCTGACATCGGTGCAACCTTGTATTAAGAACAGCATTCCTGGCAGCAATGTGAGCAGCTGGTGGTGTATTTCCCTCACCTTCCTTCTCCTCCTCGGAATCATCCAAAAAGGATCCGCGCTCTGCACCTTGTTCCTCCTGCAGGTCTAAACCTCGCTGCTGCGCAATGTTGTGCAGAGCGCAGAATACCACAACCATCTGGACACCCTGGCTGGTGCGTACTGAAGGGCACACCCAGATCCGTTTAAGCACCTGAAGAGCATCTTCAGCATGCCGTTGCCTTGTTTGGTCACATATTTGGTGGTCATACAGCATTCATTGTAGCGCTGTTGGGCTTCATTGGTCGGGTTTCTGATTGGTGGTTGTCCCTTGAATCCATGCAGCCACCACTTAAGTGTGCTTCCAGCTCCACAGACTTCAGGGAGCTTATCCTATCGCAGGACAAAAGCATCATGGCAGTACCCCAGGAGTCTTATGCATATCTGCAGAAATATCTGTTGTAGTTGCACACTGGTTGCACATTGATGGAATGGAAGCCCTTGCAGTTGACAAATATTCCTGGGTGATCTGGGGGTACCCAATTTGCCACGTGTGTGCAGTCCATGATGCCCTGCACCTGTGGGAAGCCAGCCAGAGATGCAAACCCGAGCGCCGCCTGTTCACACAATTGCCTCCCCTGGCAAACAACCCATCATTCACCTGTCTTACGCATTTGTGGGCCGCCGACTGAGAGATCTTGGATATGTCTCCGGTAGAGCCATGGAAGGATCCAGAGGTAAAAACGTTGAGGTGACTTTGACAGCCATTGGTAACATGTGGCCACCAGGTCCAAGCAAAAGTACTGTGAACAAACCCTTTCCCACTAGTAGCTAAGAATGCAGCCGTGAGTATGGAGTAGTTATTGCAGTATTTCCATGAGTATCAATCAATTGCCACTGTGTTCTCGCTTTGCTTTCACTGGCAAGTTTTAGAAAGCTTTGGAAACCTGTGAACGCGCCATTAAATTTTAAAGCAAGTTGAAATATCACTTCAATTGAGTGATAAGCTTATGTTAATAGACAACCCGCCCCTCCTGAGGGGGTTGCGTGCAAACAGCCTCACGCACTCCAGTTAAACGTGGAAATCAACAGGTTGGAGCCAGCTTCCCAGCATGCTCGCATTTTCCCCAGTTTTCACCCCACACCTGCATCCAAAACCACAGTGCTCTTCAGGGTTACAATTTCCCCCCATGTCCATTCACTATCAGTCAGTTTAAATGACAGGAGAGATTTACTTTGAGATTTCATAAAGCAGAAGTGTTAACTTGGTTAAGCTAGTAACACTCTAGTCTTCTGAGTTAGAAGTCACACTCCAGGATTTATGTACATTATTCAGGCTGACACATAGTTTTGAGGGAATGCTTTATTGTCGGTGTTGTGTATGCAATAACTGTTACACTGAGTACTGGTTAACTCCAAGAGGTATGATCTTGGCTCTGCTTTATTAAGGCCCAAAGTGACTAATGTACAAAATGGCTGGCCTTTTATACTTGGGCTGCACACATGTGCGTGCAGCCCAAGGGCCTCCAACAGTGAAGCCATCCAGTGCTAGTGAATTCAAAAGTACATACATGACGATACCCCCCTCTGAGATATTAACACAGTCTGTTACAAATTAAGACGGTTCAGTGTTTTACGCTCCCGGGTTGACTGTCTCAGTTCAACTCTGAGTATTCAGAGTCTGTTGTAACTGGTGGTTGACCTAGTGGGAGTGGCAATGGCCATGTCAGTGACTGAAAGTCCTGATTCACTGATGACCACTGAGTCCTCTGATGACTGGGGGTAGATTGGTTGGTCGTCGATTGTCTCTTCTTCTGACTGTTCCGGTTCGTCTGTGTGCTGCAGCTTTGTCTGATCCATGTTTCCTGCATGTTTGCCCATTGTTGAGCTTGACAATAAATACTCTGTTGCCCTCCTTGGCCATGACAGTACCAGCGATCCACTTGGGACCCTGACCATAATTCAGAACATATACAGGATCATTTACAGAAATATTGCATGACACAGCTGCGCGATCATGATACCCTTGCTAACTTTGTCTTCTATATGCAACATGATTATTCAAGTCAGGGTGTACAAGAGATAGCTTTGTCTTAAGACCTCTCTTCATCATTAGTTCAGCAAGTGAGACCCCGGTAAGAGTGTGTGGTCTTGTCCTGTAACTCAGCAGTATGCATGACAGGCGGGTCTGCAGTGACCCTTGGGTTACTTGCTTCATACTCTGCTTTATGATTTGGACGGAACGTTCTGCTTGCCCCTTGGATGCAGGTTTGAACGGTGCTGATCTTACATGTTTGATACCATTGAGTTTCATGAACTCTTGAAACCCCTGACTGGTGAAGCACGATCCGTTATTGCTAACAACGATGTCAGGCAGACCGTGTGTCGCGAACATGACACTGAGATTCTTGATGGTAGCTGTGGATGTGCTGGATGACATGATTATACACTCTATTCACTGCGAATATGCATCAACCACAACTAAAAACATCTTCTCCAGGAAGGGACCTGCAAAGTCTATGTGGATCCTGGACCATGGTTTGGACGGCCTCGACCACAGACTCAGTGGTGATTCCGCTGGTGCTTTGCTGAGCTGCATGCAAGTGTTGCACTGATGCAAACATGATTCCTGCTCAGAGTCAATTCCTGGTCACCATACATGAAACCTGGCGATGGCTTTCATCATTACAATGCCAGGATGTGTGCTATGTAGCTCATGTACAAATTTCTCTCTCCCTTTCTTGGGCATAACAACACAATTGCCCCACAGTATACAATCTGACTGAATAGACAGTTCGTCTTTGCGACGAATGTAAGGTTTGGTCTCCATGCACATTTGCTTGGGTATGGCAGACCAATCGCCTTTGAGGATGCAACTCTTCACCACCGATAAAATCGGTTCCTGGCTGGTCCACGTCTTAACTTGTTGAGCCGTCACTCTTAAAAGGATCCATAACTAACAATAGGTCCGCCGGTTGTGGCGTTGCCACCTCCGGTGTGGGCAACAGCAGACGGCTCAAAGCATCGACATAATTCTCGGTGCCAGGTCTATGGCGAATGACATAATCAAAACTGGATAATGTCAGTGCCCACCTCTGGATGCGGGATGAAGCATTGGTATTGATACCTTTCTTTTCAGAGAACAGTGAAATGAGTGGCTTGTGTTTAAACCGAAGACCAAACAGGTACTGATGCATCTTTTTAACACCATACATACAGACTAGTACTTCTTTCTCTACCATGCTGTAGGCTCGTTCCGCTTTAGACAAACTTTTTGAAGCATACGCGACTGGTTGAAGTTTACCTGACTCATTAGATTGTTGGAGTACGCAAACAATTCCATATGACGAAGCATCACAGGCCAATACTAAATGTTTACATGGGTCATAATGTACCAGAAGCTTGTTAGAGCAAAGCAGATTAGCGGCTTTCTCAAAAGCTCTGTCTTGAGACGCACCCCACACCCAGTTGTTGCCTTTTCTTAGCAGCATGTGCAGTGGTTCTAATAAGGTGCTCAATTTAAGTAGGAAGTTACCGAAGTAGTTGAATAGACCCAGGAACGAATGCAGCTCCGTCACATTCTGCGGCTTGGGTGCATTCTTGATGACCTTGGTTTTGGTGTCCTTGGGCCTGATGCCATCAGCAGCAATTTTCCTCCCCAGGAATTCGACCTCTAGTGCCATGAAGATGCACTTCGAGCGTTTCAGTCTGAGTCCCACTTTGTCCAGACGATGTAAAACCTCTTCCAGATTGTTCAGATGTTCCTCGGAGTCACCTGTGATCAGGATATCATCTTGGAACACGACGGTTCTGGGAACGGACTTCAGTAGATTCTCCATGTTCCTCTGAAATATTGCTGCAGCTGAGTGAATTCCAAAAGGGCACCTGTGATAAATAAACAGTCCTTTATGTGTGTTAATGCACGTAAGTCTCTTTGACGTCTCGACCAGCTCCTATGTCATGTAGGCCGACGTCAAGTCCAGTTTGGTGAACGACTTCCTCCCGGCTAGCATTGTAAACAAGTCATCAGCCTTTGGTAACGGATACTGATCCTTTTTCGAAACCTTGTTGATCGTAGCCTTGTAGTCTCCAGATTCTGATTGTTTCATCACTTTTCAGCACAGGAACAATGGGGCTGGCCCATTCATTAAATTCAACCGGTAATATGATCCCTTCACACTGGAGTCTGTCCAGTTCAATTTCGACCTTCTCCCTCATCATATACGGAACTGCCCGAGCTTTATGATGGATGGATCTTGCATCCGAGTCCACGTGGATCTGCACCTTGGCTCCCATGAAGTTGCCGATGCCTGGTTCGAACAGCGAGGGGAAATTGCTCAGTACTTAGGCACATGTTTCTTTCTCAGACGACAACGCCTTGATGTCGTTCCAATCGCATCTGATTTTTTCAAGCCAGTTCCTGCCGAACAGCATTGGGCCATTGCCTGGGACAATCCATAGTGGTAACTCGTGCACCGCACCATCATACTACACTTTAATTGTGGCACTGCCAATCATGGTTATGAGTTCTTTGATGTACGTGCACAACTTGGCATTGACTGGACTCAGCCTGGGCCTCACAGCCTTAGTATCCGACAGCTTGTCGAATGCTCTCTGGCTCATTATTGATTGCCTTGCTCCCATGTCCAGTTCCATCGATACCAGCATCCCATTAAATTTCACGTTGATCATTATCGGTTTGCTCTTAGTTAGGAACGAGTACAGTGCATACACTTTCTCCTCTGGTATCTCAGATTGCATATCTGGATCCGTGCTAGTCTGATCATCATCCTCCACGTGGTGTGTTGCAGCACGCTTGCTCATCTGCGGACACTTGCGCTGGAGATGCCCCACTCTCAGACAGCCTTTGCAACTATATTGCTTAAATCGGCACTGCTGGTGCCGGTGATTTCCCCCACAACGCCAACACTGAGAAGTCGGTTGCATTCCCGCTGACGGACTTTGGGCAGATACAGGTTTCGCGTTCGCAGTTGGGTAGGCCCTGCCATGTGCCGCTCTGCCGAACGCCGAATCAATCATATTTACAGTACATGCTGAGTTTCGATTTTTCACTGTTATCTGCTTTAGACTACTATCCGTCGTCATGCATGACTGAGCAATCGTGATGGCCCTGTTCAAGTCCAACGTCTCCACCACCAGTAGTTTACGCAGGATCACCTCCTGGTTGATGCTGATTACAAAGAAGTCCCGCTAGATGTCTGACGGCAACGAATTCCGCCACATTCTGGCCTTCTGAGCGAATGTGTGTGTAAAATCTGTATCTCGAGATTTGGCTTAAGGTGGTCCTGTACCAGTGTACACAATTCTTCATATGTCTTCTCTGTTGGACTCACAGACAGGAGTAGATTCTAAATTTTTGGACCACAGTGAGGAACACCGCCCGTCGCCGATCTGCGTCGCTGACCTCCTCCATTTTGTTGGCCACGAAGAACTGGCTCAAATGGCTCACAAAGTCTGCCCAATCTTCTTCCATGGATCGCTCCAACAATCCAACTGTGCTCATTTTTGCATGCAAAGGTTCTTGTTGCGTCGTCGCCAAATGTTGTGTATGCAATAGCTGTTAGACTGTGTACTGTTTAACTCCAAGAGATATGACCTTGGCTCTGCTTTATTAAGGCCCAAAGTGACTAATATACAAAACGGCTGGCCTTTTATAGTTTGGCTGCACACACATGCGTGCAGCTCAATGGCCTCCAACAGTGACGCCATCTAGTAGCTAATGATCCCAAAAGTACATACATGACAGTCGGAGGTGTTGTTCTTCAGATGAAATATCAAATGGTGGTCCTATCTGTTCAGGTAAATGTTAAAAGATCCCATGGTAGTCTCCTCTCTAGCCTTGCATTACCCTGCAAGAAACATGCTCCACCCTGTGCCACTCTCCAGCCTGTTCATTATTCCATTTGTAACACTCTACAGCCTGTTCATTATTCCATGTGTAACGCTCTCCAGCCTGTTCATTATTCCATGTGTAATTCTCTCCAGCCTGTTCATTATTCCATGTGTAACTCTGTCCAGCTTGTTAGTTATCCCGTGTGTAACTCTTTCCAGGCTATTTATCATCCATATGTAACTCTTTCCAGCCTGCTGATTGTCTCATGAAGTGATTAAAAGTTCGGAGAGCTATCTGATGCAGATCATCTACACACCTTACGTCAAATATGGAGTGGAATTAGGAGGAATTGGGAGGAGAGTAAGAGCTCTTTGATAGAAGTGGGAGTATGATACAAGGGTGGGAGGGAGAACCTTACATGTGGAAAAAATTCTAGCAAACATTAGTGGGCTAAAGAAATAATGATAAATAAACCTCTTTAACTATTGAATTATGGTAGAATGTGACAATTTTTGATGAATAGAGAAAGGTCATTACGCCACAAACTTATGGAAGTACTTGTTGGCCCCAATAGCCTATATTGGTACTCAATACACTCACACCACACACGTAAAAGCAACCATTTCCAATATTAATTTGCAGCTAGCTATGATTATGTTCCACACAGCTGCCCAATTACACCATCACTTTCCCCAAGTAATTGCCCTCTGGAGAGACACAGGCTGGGCCAGCGCAGCAACATGACAATTAAATAACAGCGATTCCTGTAGGTGATGAGAGCAATTGAATTTCCATTTGGACTTAAACCGAGAAACATGTTGTTCCAGAATGCCGAGTGTGTTGTGACCTCACACACTGGGTGTTGATTCACTTAACCCTTTGTGTGCAACAAAGCACTCAGGAATTTTCATATTCTGGTAATTTTACTCATAAATTTCAAAAACCTATTTTTTCCATTTCCCCTCAGTTAATTTTCCTCCCCCTCCAATTTCTTCTCCAACCCTCCTGAAGGAAGTACGGTCGGGGAAGGCCATTCAATCCATGTTAGCTCATCCATCTGGAAGAATCCATAATCCATCCCATCACAGCATCCAATTATCTCTCAAAAGCTCCATAAGTGTCAGCCTCCTCTACCATATTGAGTTGGCCACTGCAACTGTGGTGATGGGGCTGATTCCAAGGCTGCTGGAAGTCCTCTGATGGCCTATGTAAAGGGCTATACTTCGTATAGTCCTATACTGTAAATGTGGATAGACTATTTCACCATGAAAGGCATCATAGCTAAGTCCTATCTTGGTCTCACCCAAAGTCCAAATATAGGAGACAGTCAGGAGTGGGAACCATGGTTGATTTTTATTCTTTTATCCTTAACCCAGTGCCACTGCGTCAATTGTAGCATCCCAACTGCTATTCCAGTTGAGGTCAGCTACCTCAGCACAACCAAGAATTAATTTGTGACCTTCTACTCTGTATTGTTGAATATCGCACCTTTAATCACTAGATAATTAGAGGTCTTTTGGTAAGATTTTATATCAGTGAGTGGGCAGTCCTGATAATTCATGAGCACTAAAGTCACATGTTGGTTATGGTCAGCAACTTGTATGGAACATAATTTGTACCACACAGGTCCGTTGTTTGTACAGGAAACTCTTGTTTATCCGGATCGCTCGGGCATTCGGCAATTCCGGGTAAATGAATTTTCCGATAGGGACAGTTTACATTTTAAAGTTAATATTTGTATATGTATTTAACAACTCATTGGAAATCAAAATTCCCACGGGTATTCTAGTGATCGCCTACTTAATAGTCGCTGCATCTGAAGTAACTAGTTGCAAGACGAGTTCTGAGTGGTTTCAATGTGAGAACGTGCGAGGCAAACGGTTCATGAGCGACAATTGTTTCTGCAGAAGAAAAGGGATCGAGTTGCCAGCATGCATATACTTCCCCCGGACAGTAATCACGGAGGGACGAATGCTGCACTGGGAGTGGCTCAGGTGGCTTTGAGGAGATGGTCTAGCTCCAGGGTTCCGGAGCGCGCTCTCCGGGCTGCGTTCTGTGCCTGGAACCCGGTGCTGGCACTGCCCCCGTTCCCAACGTCAGCGGCGGCTACGAGAGACAGCAGCCGCAGCAGCGTGCGCACACACACGCCAGCAAAGCAAGGGCAGAGGAGGGTGAACTTGTGTATTCAGTTTTTCGATTTTTACGGTAGATTTTCTGAGTTCTTGCTCATGGTGAGTGTCAGGTTGTGCAATTGTTAGTGATTTTGCAACAGAAGGATCTGGATATGATATATGGCGAAGTGTTACGTGCAGGGACGCCAGCCGGTGAGAAATGGCGACGCAATATTTTAAATTCTGTTACGGCGGGTTTTCCGTTAAATCCGTATCTGGATAAACGAGTTTCCTGTATTTAGAAAGTTAGATGAAGGACCAAGATCCATGGTGCTCGACACACCAAGTGAAGGTGAGATAAATCAAAAGTAGTGGTTTGATGATGACTAGCCTGTAGGTTGTAGGAGGAAGAGAAGTGAAGAAAAGATAAGGCAATGCAGTTTTGAGATCCTGTGAAAGACGTGTTAGTCTTGATTTCCGCACAGCGAGGTAACAGGGAGCAGGAAGAACTTGCAGATTCCATGCTATGTTTATACTGCCTGTTCAGAAATGAAAATGATGAATTGTTAGGTATAAATATTCATTTCAAATCCAAACTGTACAGGTGCAGGCATTGCAGATTTCACTATACATTTTTTCTCTTCCATATGTCGGTTCCCGACAGTGATGCCACCTCCTACTTCCAGGCCTCTGTCAGTGCTGTTCCTTTACCAGCCTGTAGGGGGTGAGCAACATCAACCTCGGGGTAAGTCCCAATTCTCCTGCCTGTGTGGAACCGAGGGGCCAAAATTGATGGCCTTGTCGCCCACTGCCGCCAAGATTCCTCCTCGGGTTCCGCCCTGTGCGAGTTTCCAATTGGTCTGGAGCGGGTGGGAGGGGAGAACCACCGGGAACCGCCGCTGACGGCCAAGTGGCCTCCCGCCCGCCGAGATGTCAGATTGGTGCGGGTGGGAGTCGGTGTCAAGACGGGGAAGGACCGCTGCGAAGAGACTAGTCTATCCCCGACGGTAGGTGTGAAGACCTCAAGAAAAGATTAGTAAACATTTTTTTAAATTTTTCTTTACAACGACTTACCTGGATGGAGTGCCCTGAAGGTGTTCCGCTGGGTTTTTTTTGGATAATTTTTATTTCCAGTTTGACCCTCCCTGAGCCCGATTCCATCCACGGCGGCACTTGGATGGCAAGCGCCTTTGCCACCAAGAATGAGAGCTCCCGCCCGCTGCCATCCAGATTGACAGCGTAAGACGCTCTTTTGCCGCCGGGTGCCCTTTCAAAGGACTTTTTGCCGAAACTCCCGCCCAAAGTACCGTCAGGTATCTCGCTGGCCATCGGCAGTCCTTTGCACGGCACTTAGGCAGCCCTTGGCCTTCACCAATTTTGGCCCCCAATGGTTGGGAGGGAATGGAGGCATTTATACTAAAAGAGAGGAAAAAGAAAGAAAATTGAAAACTAGAATGATATATGTATTTAAAATAATTCTACGTGTAAATAATGGGATGATGCATGTGTCTTACCTACTTGTTTGCTGACTGCACAATTATCAGACTGAAGAGTTTTATCAATATCAATCAAGGAATCCAGTTATAACAGAAAACAGACATAACAGTTCTGCACATTTGTACTATGCAGCCTCTGGGCGCCAAATATAAACTTTAGATCCATGATCCCATTAATTTGGATATATCTCAAGTTGCTGATACAAACAGATCCTGGTGCTCTGAATTAGGATTTATCCACCAGTGAGGCAACAGCTTTTTCCAAACCTCCAGACCCACAAGATTCAAACAAGACAAGCGTTCCAGATTTCCAGGGCTTGGGATCCGCAGGTTGGACATTCCTAAATTATAGAATTTAAAATGTTTCCAACTTCCTAGTATTCTTAGATTAAGCTAAAAATAAAATGGTGGAGTATTAGCATAATTTCTTAGCTATAACACACAAAATGTACATTTTTCCCCATGTGCAACAATCTTTGCAGGAAATGGGCAGTTGCTAGTTTCTCAACTTATTTTTAATAACAAAATAATGCATATTATATGTGAAAATGAATTCATGGTTTGTTTTTGTACAATTTTCACAGGAAACACATACTCACAGTTCAGCACACTTGGGTTTCAGACCCTCTTTGCAGTGTAAAATACTGTGTATTAAATGCAAAAATAAGGTAGAAATCGCAGTGCAGGAAATGCTACTGTGGTCGTCATTACTTTAAATGCTTTTTTCACTTTTTAAAGGGCTGCATGGTAACATTTTCACTGTGTCCTGATTTTCTGTTACTGGCCACTTGCATCCAGTAAGACTAACAGGGCAAAAGTTATATTTTAGCTAACCTTTTTAACCAACCCTGTTACACTTTTAGCTTGGGTTCACCTGCTCCCCTCCTAGTTAGTTATATACATCTCCCTGGTAACATCCATAGTAACATAACACAACTCTGTCCACTGGGGTCACCTACAGAGTCTCAGAAGATCCGTAGGGAGCATCAATGTTGCAATTTCAAGTTCATTTATGGAAAGGAAAAAAAAAACAAAATAGTCCGCTTGTATAGAAACATAGAAACATAGAAAATAGGTGCAGGAGTAGGCCATTCGGCCCTTCTAGCCTGCACCGCCATTCAATGAGTTCATGGCTGAACATTCACCTTCAGTACCCCATTCCTGCTTTCTCGCCATACCCCTTGATCCCCCTAGCAGTAAGGACCTCATCTAACTCCTTTTTGAATATATTTAGTGAATTGGCCTCAACAACTTTCTGTGGTAGAGAATTCCACAGGTTCACCACTCTCTGGGTGAAGAAGTTCCTCCGCATCTCGGTCCTAAATGGCTTACCCCTTATCCTTAGACTGTGACCCCTGGTTCTGGACTTCCCCAACATTGGGAACATTCTTCCTGCATCTAACCTGTCTAACCCCGTCAGAATTTTATATGTTTCTATGAGGTCCCCTCTCATTCTTCTGAACTCCAGTGAATACAAGCCCAGTTGATCCAGTCTTTCTTGATAGGTCAGTCCCGCCATCCCGGGAATCAGTCTGGTGAACCTTCGCTGCACTCCCTCAATAGCAAGAATGTCCTTCCTCAGGTTAGGAGACCAAAACTGTACACAATACTCCAGGTGTGGCCTCACCAATGCCCTGTACAACTGTAGCAACACCTCCCTGCCCCTGTACTCAACCCCAACCAAAGTATCTGTAACACAGTAATTCCTCTTGACCGAGGCTCTTTTTCACAACATTACACACCAATTTAACAACGTTATACTTGGAGGACGAGTGTCTTTTCCAGTAACAAAGGACTGTTTCCTTACACCACAGTCGACTGTATTTCCTTACGCTTATTATATTTAATATGACAGTCGTCATATTAAATATAATAATCCCGATTTATGTACTGACGGTGGAGAGCCTCACCTGCTGGGAGCCCGTATCAGAAACCGGGCACATGTCAAGCATGATTTTCATACCATTTGGGCATCAATCCCAGGCCTCTGCCGGGACAGCTCTGGGAGCACCCGCTGGGAGATGCTCGTGTTCAATGGCAGTCCTGTTCTGATTTTCCCTCCCGACAAGGCTGGTGTTTGAGCTTCAGCAGGTATGAAGCCACATCCTACCACTACACGGTGCATCGTAATGTTGGCCCAACGCACTGCTCCGCCATTTTAAAAAACTGTTTTAAACCAGACAGAAAACAAACACTGACGTAATTGGTGAAATGGAGTATGCTGTTAGTCCTTAACATACAGAAGTTATTCAAATTGGAGGCCAACAGAATTGGACTTGTTCGTCTTTATGCTATTCAAAAGGGTGACTGGGGGCATGATCCATGTCTTTTAAGGCTGTATTTACACTGCAAGCACTGCATCAGTGCGAGGCAGTTTCACTTTGTACTACAGGGTAATGCTAAAATAAGGGGTTATTTTGTGAGGTTCTCCTCTCTCTGCGTAACCTTGGTAGACGGGAGGCGGATCAAAGATAGAGTTATAATGCTACAGGATATAAGGGCAGTTTCTGCTACCTGAGCTCCGGGCTAGCATGCGAGCCTCAAATAAATACCTCTATAATGTAAATCCAGAGTCGGAGCTGATCTGGCTCTAGAGGGAAGCAGCACGGCAGCGTGACACTCCCAGGTCAGACGCTGCAAGGTTAATTTTGCAAATCTCTGCTCCCAACATATAGCCTCATTAGATGGGGTGTCAGGTTGCAGAATCTGCTATACAGGGTATAAAGTTATAATCACATCTGTGCTCCTGTTTAGCAAAACTCCACAAGTGAGAGTGCAGCCTCACAAAATCACCTCTTTAAAACTTCCTAGCATTGCTGCAGAGTGAAACTGCCTGGCACCGATGCCACAATCGTATTGTAAATGTAGCCCTAAAGGTTGAAGGAACTGTATGTTAGCAAGCTAGTTAGCACAAATGGCAATCATTAAATTAGCAAGCCTCAGGTGAGAGGAGAGATATTTCCCCCTGAGGATTAGACATATGTGAAATAGTTCTCATTGAAAATAATTAAAGGAGGAATCTGTAAGGGGAGTATTTTTCATATAAATATTACACCGTATTTAGGTGAAAAGGTTAAAATACTAATAGTTTCTGGTACTGTATTCATGCCCATATCTGCATGTCACATCAGATCAACCTGCTTGGCTGATCAACTGTCGGAGCATCAACAAGCATGGGAAATCTGATGGATCAGAATCCTTTCAGGCCTCGATCCTGATTAGAAGACATTAGAGCCTGGAAAGTCTAGTGCTTATATAGCTCTTTCAGAGAGCCGACATGGGTCAGAGGTGGGTCAAATGGCCTTCTTCTGGATGGTAAAATGTTATAATTCTATAGAATGTGCTCCCCTCCACATTTTTTTTGAAAGGGAAGTCAACTGGCTGCTTGAAAAATGAGCTGGGTTAATATCTGGTTATCAACAAAATTAAAGGTTAAAGAGAGAAATTAGATAAAGTGTGTCAAATGTTCTGAGGTCAATTTGGATTTTAGCTCTGCGAGGACTTCAGGGGTGCTACTGGTAGAATGCATTTGGTCAGGGTTGAATAACATGGCCTGTAAATTTATATTGACACCCAGGTGTTTTTGCTCAATTATCAGTTTTCTCTCTTTGACAGTTTCCCTGTGGAAGCAGAATTTCTTCAGGGGGTTCAAGTTGGGAAGAGCCTATAAAAATGCAAATTGTATATGAACAGATGGAAGGAGCAGGTTTGATGGGCCAAATGTTGCATGATTTATGTTTTTATGCTTTCAGACTTCAAAGCACATTCTGCTACTGAAGTATCAGCCTTGGCTCAGTCGTACCGCTCCTGCCTCTGTGTCACGAAGGTTGTGGATTCAAATCCAGCTCCGAAGACCTGAGCACATAATCTAGACTGACACTTTAGTGCAGTACGGAAGGAGTGCTGCCTCCGTTAAACCAGGTGGACATAAATGATCTCACAGCACTATTTGGAAAAAGAGCAGGGAAATTCTCCTTGTGTCCTGGTCAACACATCCCCTCAACCAACATCACCAAAACAGATTATTTAGTCATTTATCTGATCGCTGTTTGTAGAACCTTGCTGTGTGCAAACTGGCTGTTGCATTTGCCTACTTTATAACAGTGACTACAGTTCAAAAGTCCTTAAAAGGCTGTGGGAATCTCTTGAGGATGTGAAAATTGCTATATAAATGCAAGTTCTTTCTTCCTGTTCCTGTTTAAAAGTCCTCCCACACATGCAAATGTACCACAAGTGAGAATGTAATATTTGAGTTTCCTAACGAGGGAAAGATTTCCTTTGGTTACCGTGCGTTGGCAACATCATAAAGATCGTGGAAAGATGCCCCCATTAGCTATCTCTAGCGTAATCTTAAAAGCATTCATTAGAAATACCAATCAAAGGAAATCTTCCCACTGAGTGTTCGATGTTGCTAACACAAATGACCAGAGGTCATCATCCCTTTTTGTTAGTAAAACCAATATTGAGATCCACATTTCACCCTTCCCCTAATGCAGCATACAATTGTTTCTTAAATGCATTCAGGATTTGAACCTCCACCATTTTAACAGGCAGTTCATTCCAACTGTTGATAACCTTCTGTGGAAGAACTTCTTGAATTACATAAGTGAGGCTCTTTTAAATCAGGCCCAAACGAGATGATGCAATTGTGACTCTAATCCTAGCGTATGGGGGTTTAACGCATCTGGATGCAATCCAATGCGATCATGGATAATGCTTATAAACCACCTCCTCAATTGTCAGAGAGAAATGGGGTTGCCTAAACCAGACAGCAGGGAGTAATGGAGGTGCATGTGCTAGGAAGTACAGCATTGTGTTAATTAACACTCACTTATTTGTTGTTCCACATGCCCAAGCCTGATTAAAAATACCACAGCTTTAATTGAAAAGGCCTTTGATTCCGATAGAGGGTCTATGTTCTGAGTTACAACATTAGTCCCAAACATGATCTTAATCTCTTGTTGATCAGTGAAACCAAACCCAGTCACAGAAAAAGACCCACATCTCTAGTACAGTCTTCTAACAACAATAACAGCAACAATTTGCACTTACATAGAGCCTTTAATGTCAAAAAAACATCCTAAGGTACTTCACAGAGGTGTAATCTGATAAAAATGGATGCTAAGCCAAAGAGGGAGATATTAAGAGAGCTGACCAAAAGCTTGGTCAGAGGTGGGTTTTAAAGAGTGGCTTAAAGGTAGAGAGGGTGGTGGAGAGGCGGAGGACATTAGGGAGGGAATTCCCGAACATGGGGCCTAGAAGGCTGAAAGTATGGCCACCAGTGATGGGGAACATAGAAAATAGGTGGAGGAGTAGGCCATTCGGCCCTTCGAGCCTACACCGCCATTCAATGAGTTCATGGCTGAACATGTAACTTCAGTACCCCATTCCTGCTTTCTAGCCATACCCCTTGATTCCCCCTAGTAGCAAGGACTACATCTAACTCCTTTTTGAATATATTTAGTGAATTGGCCTCAACAACATTCTGTGGTAGAGAATTCCACAGGTTCACCACTCTCTGGGTGAAGAAGTTTCTCCTCATCTCGGTCCTAAATGGCTTACCCCTTATCCTTAGACTGTGACCCCTGGTTCTGGACTTCCCCAACATTGGGAACATTCTTCCTGCATCTAATCTGTCTAAACCCGTCAGAATTTTAAACGTTTCTATGAGATCCCCTCTCATTCTTCTGAACTCCAGTGAATACAAGCCCAGTTGATCCAGTCTTTCTTGATATATCAGTCCTGCCATCCCGGGAATCAGTCTGGTGAACCTTCGCTGCACTCCCTCAATAGCAAGAATGTCCTTCCTCAAGTTAGGAGACCAAAACTGTACACAATACTCCAGGTGTGGCCTCACCAAGGCTCTGTACAATTGTAGTAACACCTCCCTGCCCCTGTACTCAAATCCTCTCGCTATGAAGGCCAACATGCCATTTGCTTTCTTAACCGCATGCTAACCTTCAATGACTGATGTCCCATGACACCCAGATCTCGTTGCACCTCCCCTTTTCCTAATCTGTCACCATTCAGATAATAGTCTGTCTCTCTGTTTTTTACCACCAAAGTGGATAACCTCACATTTATCCACATTATACTTCATCTGCCATGCATTTGCCCACTCACCTAACCTATCCAAGTCACTCTGCAGCCTCATAGCATCCTCCTCGCAGCTCACACTGCCACCCAGCTTAATGTCATCCGCAAATTTGGAGATACTACATTTAATCCCCTCGTCTAAATCATTAATGTACAATGTAAACAGCTGGGGCCCCAGCACAGAACCTTGCAGTACCCCACTAATCACTGCCTGCCATTCTGAAAAGAACCCATTTATTCCTATTTTTGCTTCCTGTCTGCCAACCAGTTCTCAATCCACGTCAGCACACTACCCCCAATCCCATGTGCTTTAGCTTTGCACATTAATCTCTTGTGTAGGACCTTGTCGAAAGCCTTCTGAAAGTCCAAATACACCACATCAACTGGTTCTCCCTTGTCCACTCTACTGGAAACATCCTCAAAAAATTCCAGAAGATTTGCCAAGCATGATTTCCCTTTCACAAATCCATGCTGACTTGGACCTATCATGTCACCTCTTTCCAAATGCACTGCTATGACATCCTTAATAATTGATTCCATCATTTTACCCACTACCAATGTCAGGCTGACTGGTCTATAATTCCCTGTTTTCTCTCTCCCTCCTTTTTTAAAAAGTGGGGTTACATTGGTACCCTCCACTCGATAGGAACTGATCCAGAGTCTATGGAATGTTGGAAAATGACTGTCAATGCATCCGCTATTTCCAAGGCCACCTCCTTAAGTACTCTGGGATGCAGACCATCAGGCCCTGGGGATTTATCGGCCTTCAATCCCATCAATTTCCCCAACACAATTTCCCGACTAATAAGGATTTCCTTCAGTTCCTCCTTCTTACAAGACCCTCTGACCCCTTTTATATCTTGAAGGTTGTTTGTGTCAGGGAGCACAGAAGGCCAGAGACAAAGGTATGGAGAGTTTGGGAGAGTGGGGGTTATAGGGTTGGAGGAGGTTACAGAGATAGGAGGGCAAGTCCATGATGGGATTTAAACATGATGATGAGAATTTTAAATTGGAGGCTTTGGAGAATCAAGAGCCAATGTAGGTCAGCAAGGACATGGATGATAGATGTGAAGGACCCGGGGTGGGTTAGCATACAAGCATCAGAGTTTTAGAGCAACTTAAGTTTACGGAAAGTGGGAAATGGGTGAGGATTGGAATAGTGCAGTTTTGGGGGTGACAAAGACATGGATGAGGGTTCCAGTAGGCTCAGACAGGAGCGAAGGCGGCAGATGTTAAGGAAGATGAAGTTGGCGGGCTTTGTGAGGAGAGTGTATGGGATCGGAAGCTCAACTCGGGGTCAAATAAGATGCCAAGATTGCTAACAGTCTGGTTCAGACTGAGACAATGGCTGGAGAAGGGTATGGTGCTGAAGGTACAGAGTTTGTGCCAGCTGGCTTCAGTCTTACCAATGTTTAACTGGAGGAAATTATGGTCATTCATGACCGGTTATCAGACAAGCAGTTTGACAACAAGAAGCAGTGAAAGAGTTGAGAGAGGTGATAAGAATGTAGATCTGGGTGTCATCGACATACATGTGGAAGCTGTCTCCATGCCTCCAGATAACATCACCAAAGGGCAACATGTAGATGACGAAGAAAAGGGTGGCAAGGACAGATCCTTGGGGGATAACAGAGGTAATGATGTGGGGTAGAAAAAGAAGCCATTGCTGCAGATGCTCTGGCTCCGATCAGATAGGCAAGTGTGAAACCGATCAAGGGTAATCCCAGTGAACTGGACAATAGAGGAAAGGCTTTGGAGGAGAGTGGTGTGGATAACTGTGTCAAAGGGTGCAGATAGGTTGAGGAGATGAGGAGGGATAATGTTACCACAGAGAGGACATGATTTCAAACTTTAGTTAGGCAGGTTTCAGTGTTGTGGTAGGGATGGACACCTGTTTGGAGAGATTTAGATGGAATTGTGGGAAAGATGGGCATGAATTTGGGAGGGGACAACACATTCAGGAACTTTGGAGGGGAAAGGGAGGGATACAAATGGTGTGGTAGTTTGCAAGGACAGAGCGATAGATGTTTTCTTTTAGGAAGTGGGTGATGACAGCTGTTTTGAAAGGGAGGGAACCAATAACAATGTCAGAAAGAATGGGTGCCAGCAAGGGAAGTTGGGTGGCCAGCAGTTTAGTTGGAATGTGGTCAAGAGAACAGGAGGTGGGCTTGTGGACATGATGAGCTCATAGAGAGCAAGAGGGTAGATAGGAGAGCAAATAGAGAAAGAGGTGGGTTCAGGGCCAGGACAGGAGGGAACATGGAGAAGATTTGGCTTGGTGGGCAAGGGAAGGGGTGAAAGTAGCAGGTCTCATTTTTTCTATTTGTCACTCACTGTTTGCCTCGCTGTCCCACTCTCTTATGTATTCAAGAAGTTTCTAGTTAAGCCAAATACTTTACTAAATCTCTTGGTATAAATATTTATGGGTTCTGGGCTGCAGAATAGTCTGATAAAGTTTCAATTAAGGAAATACTCTCTCTTTTAATCCTTTTCCTACTCTGGAAGTTGATGACCAGTGCATTTTCCAATACCGATGCTCTGCCAGCCCTTTGATGTTATGCCTGCCCATTCCATCATAAAGCCAAATTTCTCTCCGTCTCTTGGCTATTACCTAATCAGCCTTGGCTCAGTGGTACCATTCTCGTCTGAGTCAGAAGGTTGTGGGTTCCAGAGACTTGAGCACATATTCTAGACTGACACATCAATGTAGTACTGAGGGAGTGCTGCACTGTCAAAGGTACCATCTTTCGGATGAGGCGTTAAGCCCTATCAGGTGTGTGTAAAAAATTCCATGACACTATTTGAAGAAGAGCAGGGGAGCTGTCCTGGCAACATTTCTCCCTCAATCAACACTATAAACCAGATTACCTGGTCATTTATCTAATTTCTGTTCGTGGGACCTTGCTGTTTGCAAATTGTCTACCACGTCTCTGACATTACAACAATAACTATACCTTAAAATTATTTAATTGCCTGTGAAATGCTTTGGATGTCAAAGATGCTACATGAATGTAAGATCGTTCTTTTTTCTTTGGAAAATGTTAAATATTACCAACAATAGGGAAGGGGTGGAATAAAGAGATTGCTGCTGCCGAACTGAGCCGAGGGAGAAAGTTAATATTTATGCGCTTTTGAATTGAGCCAAAAATAAAATAAAAATTTTAATTGGTGTTTCTATCGGCTTATGTTGAATTTCTATCGGCTTATGTTGAATTGGTGTTTCCGACAAATTTATGAAAGTTTGAAAGATGACATTCATGCACAGAATGCTTCTGTGCAGCTTCTGTTAGCTTCCAGTTTGTTGGCAGCAGTCACTCTGTTTTGGACTCTTTCAACAGAAAAAAATTCTTAATTGGCTGTGAACAATTTTGAGATGACAGAAGGTGCTGTACAATTAAAGTTCTGTCTTTCTTTACTTCATTTTCAGTTATAATTCCAAAACTTTCTCTGTGACCCTCACAGAGCCTTTTTTCTCATCATAATCCATCTCATTACTTCTATTTTATCGCATATAAACTCAAATGCTCTCTTATTTGTCTTCCTTCAGTAGCAACATACCTCAGTCACAATATTTTTCTTACTTCCACAGCAGAAGTCAAATTTCCATATCTATACATTGTCTTTGATGACACATAATACTTAAGCACCTCACTTGTTAATAACAGTCCACAGGTTGGGAATTCCACCCATGGACTTTGCCATATCTATACTCATAACACACCTTGAAAAAAATGAAAGGGCACAGAATGTGGACAACTGTGGTATGATGATTCTCATGAAGTGCACTGTGAAAACTATTAAAAATCATATCATAAAGAATAAAAAGGAAATAGATCTGTGAATTAAGCATGAAACAGGCTGGTTTTAGAAATAAGGAAGGAACATGTAATGGAATATTTGGTTTGAGATGGATTTTTAACAAGGCAATAGAAGCAGAGTGAAGTGTATCTGTCCTTTATCGATTCTGAGAAAATGCATGACAGGATAAATCAAGAAAGATCAATAGATATCTTGCAATGAGTTGGAATTGATGGGAAATGCATGAGACTTAGCAATTTCTACAAGAAACATGTGGCAGTAAAAGTTAATGAAACGTTGATGATTCATACTAACCAACTGTTTCAATACATACTGTACTCCAAATTCATTGCGAGGTAGTCTGGATAACTTAGAAGTTGGATTCAAGATCAATGAAAGATTGCTAAACAACCTAATTGTACCCCAAATATACAGTACTAACTGCAGATCCAAAAAGAGAGATTATGAGCAATATTTGAGGTAAATGAGTCAAGTTTGGAATATAGATTTAAAATAAATGTATAGAAATAAAGTCTATAAAAAAAGACAAATCAATGATAATGACAAAGAAAGATGGGCTCCCAAAAACTCTTCAGAGTGAATAACATGGAAATAGAGCAAGTTGATAAAATTGTTTATGGGGTGGTTGAGTAATGTCAGGTGGCTGAAGCAATAAAGAAACTATGGATAGTGATTAAAAAAGAGATGTTTAACAACATAAAGCAGCTTCTGTGTAACTGTAAAACTCACTGGTGATAATTGACAACAGAACTGTACAAAGAAAAATACTAGTGAAGCATAACATCAACCTTTTATATGAATGGAAGTATGTAGGAAGATTTGTTGTATTAGCACTGTCAGTACACGTCGTTGGGGGGCGGGGGAGTGGCACATATCAGGAAATTGTGTACCCCGGACCATGATTTTCCATTTGTTAAAATGAATACAGCAGAAAATCTTCCCTGTGGTTTAATTTCACCTAACTCTTACAGTGCAAAACATCACAAAAAAATCTGGTGCCTATTTTTATTTAGTTATATAACTAAGATAGGACCATCTGTCCTTTTACCATTAGTATAACACACCTTTCCTGGTCCCAAAATTACGCAACAACAATAAATACTGAACCACACCTAATCTCAGCTTTTCTGCCTGATTAATAGGCTGAGTCTGGCATTACCCCAAAGATCAATCACTTAAGCTACAGATTTCAATTACAATTAATGTGTATGGAGCATTTACTTTTTTTGCATCCATATAACAAAGTTATCTGCAATATTTCAATGCATTGTTAGACCTCTCCTAGTATAGGTAAGGTGTGTACTGTGTGAGACCTGTCGCAGTGCAGGTACTGTATGTACTCTGTTTGACATGAACAAGGAAAGAAACTGCAGACAATGTGTTAGACCTGTCCTAATATAGGTACAGTGTATACTGTATTAGTCCTCACCCATACCAGGTACTGTATGTACTGTATGAGACCTGTATACCCTGTTCCAGTACAAGTTCTATACCTACTGTACTTGCTGGATTTGAAGGTATGATTTGTGAATAGGCAAAACAAACATGGATTAATTTCAGAATGTCTATTCCAACAATATTGTGCAATAATTAAAAGTTTTGGATTCTGATCAATTGATTGGATAGGGTCATTGAAGAGAGCCACAGATCCTAATGTCTGTACTTTGTCCTACCTTCTCACTATGCTTCTGGTGGCACTTATAGATGTAGAGACTGAATAAAGATGGAGAAAAAATCAGATTAGACCTAACAATGTTGGGTTAGTATTTGAACATTTATTTACAGTTGCAAAAAAAAAAATTGTCTGCTACTTGTAATCAAATTAGTTTTACTGAGGAGACTTTGTAATTGTATTGTACCTTGGCATTTGTACTTGGGGTTTTCTTAGACAGCGAATCTTCCTTTAACATTTCTTGAGGGCGTGAGAGAGAATATGGTGAAGTTTCTTTGATTGCTGAGGTCTGCCTCCTGATTGGTTGACTATGGAGAGGCTTGATGGTGTCTGGGGAGACGTCAAAAGGCTTCAACCATTCAATAGTATGAATGTGAAGGATTAACTTTGGGAATCATCTTATCCCTTTAGAACCTCAAAAGTCAAGAAATGTATATTTCATCAGGGGGACAAGCTAACTATTTTCAGTGTTCTTCTTAAGAAACAAGTTCAATAAATCAAAAAATCAGTCATGAAAGATTAACCCAAACCTTTTCAGTGTATGATGACACATAACAGCTGTTTGATTTTTATTCTGAATTAGGGACTGTTTCGTTTAACCTTTACTTTAAAGATACATTTCACATGGAACAATTGTTGACTTCTGGAGATGCTTTTCCCCCAAATGGTGTTTTATTTTACCCCCGCTTCACCTCTTGATGGTCTCCCCAAGCCACATACCATCGACAACCAAGGTCAGGAGACCTGCAATTATAGAACTGTGGAATTCTACAACACAGAAGAAGGCCATTCAGCCCCTTGCAACACCACTGCCTCTCAATTCCTTTTGCCATACACTGTTAAATTTTATTTTTCAAATATTTAACCACTTTTCTTTAAAAGCTGTTATGGATTTAGCTTCTACCACTGTTGGATGTCCAAATCTGTGGCTTAACCAATGATTTGTATTATCTGGGTAGATGGGCTGGATTGCCAGTGTTCATGGGTCACATGTAGTCTGCAAACCTCGGCTTTTACACCTGCACTTATGCCTCGGCTTATGCTGAGAGTTTCCAAACTATGGTTTGCAGACTACATGCGACCCATGAACGCTGGCAATCCAACCCACCTACCCAGACAATCCAATTCTATTTGAGCTTGCATTTCTGACTTACTGTTTTGTCCTGCAAATTTTATGGGCTTGGAGGTTTGGAAAGGCCTTGTCGGTGGATAAATCTTAAATGAGAACACCCAAATCTGTCAGGATCTGCAACTCGAGATCAAAATTAATGGGATTGAGTGTAAACTTTACAGCCCTGATTTTGTGAAAATGGCAACAACAAAAACGTCTGCCCATCGCACAGACGCAGGTGTGCTGGCAGCTCAGAGGATGCACTGGACCTAAGTTTTCAATGGGAATCCCTTCTCTGAATGTGAAAGAGTACTGGCATATAAAAAGCTTTCCCACAGAACTTGGACTTCAGCACACTTAGCTGGGGAGTGCAAAATCCGGCATGGCAGCAGCTCTCAAAGGGGTGCAGCTATCCAATAAAGGGGAAGTCATGGTAGCAAAAGTAGACTTAATTATTTTCATTGGTACAGCAGAGACGTATGGGCAACACTGCTTCCTTTGATGCTAAAGAGATGGAGGTCTTGCTGCAGGAGGTGCATCAAAGAAAGGTGACCCTATTTGGGGCTGAAGACAATCCTCCAATAAATGCAAAGATGCCAGCTAATTGGAGTAATGTCACCAAGTGAGTCAATGTAGTTACCCTTGTACCTGGTGTAAATGAAGTACAGGTATACATTTTTTGTAAACCAGAGTAAGGCGAAGAAGCTCCTCACTGTTGCACACATTTCTTGTGGGGCCCATCAATTAAGAGGAAAATTTAAGTTGGAACCTGCCATTCTCTCTAGGGGGTACAATTTCCATGACCATTGCCTTTTTGCATGTACTTTTCCATTGTACATGTTTCTTGAAGGTGCAGTTGACAACTGAAAAACATAGAAACATAGAAAATAGGTACAGGAGTAGGCCATTTGGCCCTTCGAGTCTGCACCACCATCCAATGAGTTCATGGCTGAACATGCAACTTCAGTACCCCATTCCTGCTTTCTCGCCATACCCCTTGATCCTCCTAGTAGTAAGGACTACATCTAACTCCTTTTTTGAATATATTTAGTGAATTGGCAACAGTAAACAGATGCTGAGATGTCTAGGCCAAAGCTGTTGTTAGGGGATTTCACAGTGGGATCAGCAGCTATGCATGCAGAAGATGGTCCTTTTCTCCTAAGATCGAATTACCCAGCATTTCTTCTTCAAATAATGCAGGCACTGGAGACTACTGCACAACGAAGACAGTGTGGCTAATGCTAGTCAAGGCCGGTCCATATCTGTTGTTGGGAAGTGTGTCACTCAGGCCCGAGATGACTATTTCTATAATTTTCCCTTACTTCCATGGGAGAACGCAGCAGGTTCTTATTTACAAAGAAAGCATGTCTGAAATTGGAAACATGGCATATTGGAAATAGGAGCAGGAGTAGGCCATCCTGCCACTCGAGCCTGCACCACCAATCAATAAGATAATGGCTGATCTGTGACCTCAGGTCCACTTTTGTTCCTGATCCCCATATCCCTCGATTCCCTTAGAATCCAAACATCTGTCCATCTCGGTCTTGAATATACTCAACAAGTGAGCATCCACAACCCTCTAGGGTAAAGAATTCCAAAGATTCACAATCCTGCGTGAATCTCTCCTTATCTCAGTCCTAAATGGCCGACCCCTTATTCTGAGACTATGCCTCCTAGTTCTAGACATTCCAGCCAGGGAAAGCAGCCTTACTTCTGTTATGAATTATTGTGAAATTGCTCTGTGTCAATTTTTGTTTGATTATGTTCCTATGAAGTGCCTTTGGATGTTTTCCTATATTAAAGGCGCTATATAAATGTAAGTTGTTGTTGTTTCCATGATGGTTGTCAATGACAACTTTGTGTATCTCTTTAGGTTTCTTTCCCTCCCACTTTTAAAAAATCTCAATAATACTCCTGTGAAGCGCCTTGGGACAGTTCACTACGTTAAAGGCGCTATATAAATGCAAATTGTTGTTGTTTATGCACTAGTCCTTGACTGAAAAAGCAACTCTCCAACCAAGGCTCTGCCAATCTCACTGTCAGAATGGAGTGCCAGTGTACAGAACCAAGACGTAGTACGATTATGAGTTATTTTCCTATGATTTACCACTTGCCATATCGCCATGTGGAGGATCATGTTGTGTATCTGTAAAGCATGTACTCCCACGTTCCGTCACCAGGGAGTGCATCCCCTGAAGTCCCAAGGGATCCCAGCATCCCTTGGGAGCACTGTATATAAGCTGGCCCCGAAGGCTTGTTCCTCACTCTGGAGTGTCTTAATAAAGACTGAGGTCACTGTTACTTTAACCTCCCTGTGTGCAGTCTCATCTGTGTTAGGAACACAATAACTGGCGATGAGTATACGAATCCAACGCAAAGGTGCAGCAAACTGTGGGCATCTTGCAGAAGTTCTCGGAGGGTGAGGACTGGGAAGCCTATGTCGAACGGCTAGACCAGTACTTTGTAGCCAACGAGCTGGACGGAGAAGGAAGCGCTGCAAAAAGGAGAGTGGTCCTCCTCACGGTCTGCGGGGCACCGACCTACAGCCTCATGAAGAATCTTCTGGCTCCAGTGAAACCCACAGATAAGTTATATGAGGAGCTGTGTACACTGGTTCAGGAGCATCTTAACCCGAGAGAGAGCATGCTGATGGCGAGGTATCGGTTCTATTCGTGCCAGCGATCTGAAGGTCAGGAAGTGGTGAGCTACATCGCCGAGCTAAGGCAACTTGCAGGACAATGTGAGTTTGATGGCTACCTGGAGCAAATGCTCAGAGAATTTTTTGTACTGGGCATTGGCCACGAGACCAGCCTATGAAAACTTTTGACTGTAGAGACACCGACCCTCAGTAAGGCCACTGCGATAGCACAGGCGTTTATGTCCACCAGTGATGACACCAAACAAATCTCTCAGCACACAAGTGCTAGCAATGTTCATAAATTAACTGGAACTGTGTTTGCGAGCAGAAATGTACAGAGCAGAAACCACGAGTCTGCAACTGCCAGCAGGCCTCAGGTGACCCAGATGACTCAGAATCCACAACAAAGGATGAATGCAAGGCAATTCACACCTTGTTGGCATTGTGGAGGCTTCCATTCAGCCTATTCATGCTGCTTCAAAGGGTATGTTTGCAAGAGCTGTGGAACAATGGGGCACCTCTGCAAAACTTGCTAACCACCACGTGGCAGAGGAAGATCGGTCCATGGTGGATCAAAGCAATTTCGAGCCTCAGAGAGAGGAGGCAGATGCTGAAGTACACAGGGTGCACACATTTTTGATGAAATGTCCACCTATAATGCTAAATGTAAAATTGAATGGCTTACCCGTGGTCAAGGAACTGGACACTGGCGCTAGCCAATCCATCATGAGTAAAAAGATGTTTGAGAGACTGTGGAGCAACAAGGCATTCAGACCAGCCCTGAGCCCCATCCACACAAAACTGAGAACGTACATCAAAGAGCTTATCGCTGTCCTGGGCAGCGCCATGGTCAAGGTCACCTACGAGGGCACGGTGCACGAACTGCCACTCTGGATTGTCCCGGGTGATGGCCCCACACTGCTTTGAAAGAGTTGGCTTGGCAAAATCCGCTGGAACTGGGATGACATCCGAGCGCTATCACATGTCGATGAGGCCTCATGTACCAAGGTTCTTAACAAATTCCCTTCCCTTTTTGAGCCAGGCATTGGAAACTTTTTCCGGGCGAAGGTGCGGATCCACTTGGTCCCAGAGGCACGACCCATTCACCACAAGGCGCGAGCAGTACCTCACATGATGAGGGAGAGAGTGGAAATCGACTGGACAGGCTGCAACGCGAGGGCATCATCTCCCCAGTGGAATTCAGCGAGTGGGCCAGCCCGATTGTTCCAGTACTCAAAAGCCATGACAGAGGCTATCAGGAACGCGCCCAGGCCACAGAACGTCACGGAGCTGCGGTCGTTCCTGGGACTCAACTATTTTGGTAACTTCCTACCGGGGTTAAGCACCCTCTTAGAGCCCCTACATGTGTCATTGCGTAAAGGTGAGAATTGGGCATGGGGAAAAAAACCAAGTAATTGCTTTTGAGAAAGCCAGAAACATTTTATGCTCCAACAAGCTGCTTGTATTGTATAACCCGTGTAAAAGACTTGTGCTAGCATGTGATGCGTTGTCGTACGGAGTCGGGTGTGTATTACAACAAGCTAACATTGCGGGGAAGTTGTAACCTGTCGCCTATGCCTCCAGGAGCTTGTCGAAGGCCGAGAGGGCCTACAGCATGATTGAGAAAGAGGCATTAGCGTGTGTGTTCGGGATAAAGAAAATGCATCAGTGCCTGTTTGGCCTCAAATTTGAGCTGGAAACCGATCACAAGCCCCTCATATCCCTGTTCGCTGAAAACAAGGGGATAAATACTAATGCCTCAGCCCGCATACAAAGGTGGGCACTCGCACTATCAGCGTATAACTATACCATCCGCCACAGGCCAGGCACCGAGAACTGTGCGGATGCTCTCAGTCGGCTACCATTGCCCACCACGGGGGTGGAAATGGCGCAGCCTGCAAACTTGTTGATGGTGGCGCAGCCCGCAGACTTGTTGATGGTCATGGAAGCGTTTGAAAATGATAAATCATCTACCACGACCTGCCAGATTAGGACTTGGACCAGCCAAGATCCTCTGCTGTCCCTAGTAAAAAACTGTGTACTGCAGGGGAGCTCGGCCAGGATCCCCGTTGAAATGCAAGAGCTAATCAAGCCCTTTCAGCGGCGAAAGGACAAGCTGTCCATTCAGGCAGACTGCCTGTTGTGAGGTAACCGCGTAATGCTACCCAAAAAGGGCAGGGAGACGTTCATCTCGGATCTCCACAGCACATACCCGGGTATAGTAATGATGAAAGCGATAGCCAGATCCCACGTGTGGTGGCCCAGTATCGACTCTGACTTAAGAGTCCTGTGTATAGCAATGCAGCGTATGTGCTCAGTTGAGCAATGCGCCCAGAGAGGCACCACTAAGTTTGTGGTCCTGGCCCTCCAGACCATGGTCGAGGATCCAGGTCGACTATGCGGGCCCGTTTCTCGGTAAAATGTTCCTGGTGGTGGTGGATGCTTTTTCAAAATGGAATGAATGTGAAATAATGTCGGGAAGCACTGCCACCGCCACCATTGAAAGCCTGAGGGACATGTTTGCCACCCACGGCCTGCCTGACATACTGGTCAGTGACAACGGGCCATGTTTCACCAGTGCCGAATTTAAAGAATTCATGACCCGCCAAGGGATCAAACATGTCATCTCGGCCCCGTTTAAACCAGCCTCCAATGGGCAGGCAGAGCGGGCAGTACAAACAATCAACCAGAGTCTTAAACGAGTCACAGAAGGCTCACTCCAAACCTGCCTGTCCCGAGTACTGCTCAGCTACTGCACAAGACCCCACTCGCTCACAGGGGTGCCCCTGGCTGAGCTACTCATGAAAAGAACACTTAAAACCAGACTCTCGCTGGTTCACCCCAACCTGCACGATCAGGTAGAGAGCAGGCGGCAGCAACAAAATGTAAACGATGATCGCGCCACTGTGTCACGGATCTGAATGACCCTGTGTATGTGCTAAACTATGGACATGGTTCCAAGTGGATCGCGGGCACGGTGATAGCTAAAGAAGGGAGTTGGGTGTTTGTAGTCAAACTAGACAATGGACAAATTTGCAGAAAGCACCTGGACCAAACAAGGCTGCGGTTCACAGACTGCCCTGAACAACCCACAGCAGACACCACCTTTTTCGAGCCCGCAACACACACCCAAAGGATCAACGACACCACCCCGGACCAGGAAATTGAACCCATCACGCCCAACAGCCCAACAAGGCCAGGCTCACCCAGCAGTCCTGCAGGGCCAACAACATGCCAGCCCAGCGAGGGCACAGCCAATACACCAGAACAGACATCTGTACCGAGGCGGTCCACCAGGGAAAGAAAGGCTCCCGGTCGCCTCACCTTGTAAATAGTTTTCACTTTGACTTTGGGGGGGGGAGTGATGTTGTGTATTTGTAAAGCATGCACTCCCATATTCCGCCACCAGGGAGTGCATCCCCTGAAGTCCCAAGGGATCCCAGCATCCCTTGGGAGCACTGTATATAAGCCTGTTCATAAGAACATAAGAATTAGGAACAGAAGTAGGCCATCTAGCCCTTCGAGCCTGCTCCGCCATTCAACAAGATCATGGCTGATCTGGCCGTGGACTCAGCTCCACTTACCCACCCGCTCCCCGTAACCCTTAATTCCTTTATTGGTTAAAAATCTATCTATCTGTGATTTGAATACATTCAATGAGCTAGCCTCAACTGCTTCCTTGGGCAGAGAATTCCACAGATTCACAACCATCTGGGAGAAGAAATTCCTTTTCAACTCGGTTTTAAATTGGCTCCCCCGTATTTTGAAGCTGTGCCCCCTAGTTCTAGTCTCCCCGACCAGTGGAAACAACCTCTCTGCCTCACTCTGGAGTGTCTTAATAAAGACTGAGGTCACTGTTACTTTAACCTCCCTGTGTGCAGTCTCATCTGTGTTTGGAACACAATACCAGGCTTCCCCCACAAGAAAGAAGCAAAAAGCACAGCATCCCTATGTCATTGCTGGGCTGCTATATGAACCTCTTGGTTTCACAGATAGATGCTTGGGAACAAGTTGTCAATCTGGTTAGTGATATGGTATAGGGAGCTCCAAGAAAGTAAACAAAGAGAAAATACTTTAAAAAAAGTTGAATGTCGTCTTCAATAAATGATCTCGCGCTCCTCTGCACTGAGTAAAAGAACCAATGTGCAAACGAGTCATCCCTGAGCCAATCCTTGGTCTTTGCTGAGTTACCTCCGCTCAGCCAGGTAGTGCTAGAGGGCTAATAATTGACCTCTGGCTAGGGAAGGGAAAAGCAAGCCAGGGTTCCTGCTCCTAATCGCTATCTACTGACTCCCCAGTGGAAAGTGTGCCTTTGTCGACATCAAGCAAGAACAGGATCAGGCTCAGTTTTTATGCTCTCCATCATCAAAAAACATCCCAATGCTCACTGTCTAAGAAAGAACTTAAATTTATATAATGCCTTTCATAGGATATCCCAAAGCGCTTCACAGCCAATGATTTACTTCTGAATATGGTCACTGTTCTAATGTAGGCAAATACAGCAGCCAAAATACACACAGCAAGGTCCCACAAACAGCAGTGAGATAAATGAGCAGTTTTGTAGTGTTGGTTGGTCAGGTCACCAGAATTTCCCTGCTCTTCGAGTAGTGAAATTAAATCTTTTACCGAGAGGACAGACGTGGCCTCGGTTTAACATCTGATGCAAAACACAACGCCTCCGACAGTGCAGCACTCCCTCAGTACTACACCACGGAGTGTCAGCCTAGATTATATGCTCAAGTTTTTGGACTCAGAGGTGAGAGTGCTACTACTGACCTATGGCTTACACTATAAGACTCAGATATGAAGAAAGGCCACTTGGGCTACGTACTGGACGGCTCCTGGCCCCAGCAAAAGTCATCATATTCAGGAGAGAAGGGGAGAAAGATGACAAAAACAAAATGACTTCCATTTCAGGAATCCCACAACAGCATTGACAACGTAAAATACAGAAGAATTAAACGTATAGTAGGACAAGAGGCCACAGATTCAAATCAGTAAAAGGCAAACTTAGGATTGATATTAGGAAGTTCTTCATCACAGAAAGAGTGATTAACAGATAGAATGAACTCCCAGATACAGCAGTGGAGGTGAAAACCAGGTAATAATTTAAGAACAAATTGAAAGTTGCAATGGAGGGACTTCTGGATCATTCTAGAAAGATGAAATAGAATGCACCAAATGGTCTTCTTCATCCATAATTATGCTGTGATTAGCTGATCTACCTCGGTCCACTTCACCTACTGATGAAGCTTTATTTCTACTTTAAGCTGTCATCCTTGGCTCTGAGTCATTAAGGTTGTGGATTCAAGTCCCACGCCAGAGACTTTGAGCAAATAATTCAGGTTGACAGTGCAGTACTGAGGTTGTATTTTGGATGAGACATTAAACGGAGGCCCCGTCTGCCATCTCAGGTGGATATAAAAGATCCCATGGCACTATTTGAAGAAGAGCAGGGGAGTTCTTCCGGTGTCATGGCCAATATTTATCCCTCAATCAACATCACTAAAACAGATTATCTGGTCATTTATCACATTGCTGTTTGTGGGACCTTGCTGTGCACAAATTGGCTGCTGCCTTTTCCTACATTACAACAGTGACAGCACTTTATTGGCTGTAAAGTACTATTGGGCGTTCTGAAGTCGTGAAGGGAGCTATATTGCAAGTTATTTCTTTCTGCCCTGCTCGCAAACAGATTTTCCTGTTCACAGACTCCCCTCCCCCTCCACCCCATCAACCGCCTGGAACACAAACTAAATTCCTACAGCTGGCAATCTTACAAGTGCAAATTGAAAACTAATAAAAGAGGAAGTTTACAGCAGCATTAGCAGAAAGAAAATAAAGCCGTTTAGTGACTGTGACAGTTGAAGCCTCCTGCAGACAGCCCTTCGGGAGGTGTCGGCAGACTCTGCATTTTTAAAGGGAAACCGTCTTCATGAAAAAAAACGTTTGCAAACCTATTTTCCATTGTTGGGGAGTGTGTGAAGCAAGATGTGCCATTTTTATCATGTTGATGCCATGCAGAAGTGAGGAGGTGATGTGTTTTGACATAATTTATGTCATTGCGCTAAAATGTTTGCAAACAAATTTTTTTTAAAGTGTTTCTCAGATACTTATTTTTTAAATGAAGACAATGCCCCTTTAAAAAAAACCTGAAGGTGCAGTCTGCAATTATTGAAGGAATTTGAAGTTATTATTAGTTGGCTGGAAGGAATAGCCAATGCTATTCAGGTGTCATTTTCATATTTTAGCAGTACTGTACCGATCATGCTCCCACTGTTTCAGTGCTTTCATACATGATGCTAATTGTCCGCTAATCCCCAGTTCTGTAAGGTAAGGAACGCCATTCTTATGGAAAGATACAGGGAAGAATAATGTTCTGTAATATACAATAGCTGGGATCACGGGGTTCCTTAGCTCAGCCAACCTCTTAATAATACGCGGAATGGCATTTGAATAGGATCTGTTAATAAAATTGTTCGCCAATGTCTCGTCGAATTTAACAGTCACTTTTGCAACACTGATTGTTAGAAACATAGAAATTTACAGCGCAGAAGGTCATTCCGGCCCATCATATCAGTGCCGGCCGACAAAGAGCCACACAGCCCTTGGTCAGCAGCCCTAAAAGTTACATATAAACCTATGAACAATGACGGAAAGGCAAAGAGCACCCAGCCCAACCAATCCGCCTCACCACAACTGCGACACCCCTTATACTTAAACATTCTACACTCCACCCCAACCGGAGCCATGTGATCTCCTGGGAGAGGCAAAAACGAGATAAAAACCCAGGCCAATTTAGGGAGAAAAAATCTGGGAAAATTCCTCTCTGACCCATCCAGGCGATCAAAACTAGTCCAGGAGATCACCCTGGCCGTATTCTATTCCCTGCAGTATTTACCATTATATCTGCTCCGTCCAATAAAAGGTCACCCGGTCTAATCCCAATTACCAGCTCTTGG
This sequence comes from Pristiophorus japonicus, assembly GCF_044704955.1. Lineage (NCBI taxonomy): Eukaryota > Metazoa > Chordata > Chondrichthyes > Pristiophoridae > Pristiophorus > Pristiophorus japonicus. The sequence goes on from NC_091994.1 coordinate 99,958,832, forward strand.
TCCGTAAGCCTGCAGGTTACTGCACTTCAAATGCCCATCCAACTATCTCTTAAAAGTGGTGAGGGTTTCTGCATCCACCACTCTTCCAGGGATCCAGAGTTCCAGTTCCCCACAACCCTCTTGCAGTATTTTTGACACATCAATGCAAAATGCATAATATATATGATGATGATATGCTATTGATACATATATAATCTAAATATGAAAGACTATATTTTCAAATACGCCGGGGAAGCCTTTAATTAAATGAGATTCTCTAGGTGAGATTTAGCGTTCAATGCATGAAAGGTCAGAAACAATGTAATTAATTTACAAACGAAAGATTACATATATAAAGAATTATCAACTTGAGTGCTACAACTGTTCGTACTCGGATATTATGGCTTATTTAGAATGCTAATATTAAATAATTAATAACCAATATGCAACGACACTTTAATGAGATAAATGGCCTTTGTATTTAAAGCAAATTAAACGAAACCGCGTTATTCTGCAATCCAACGGAAGCTAAAATTATGCGTGTAATTTAAACCCTCGAATGGTTTGAAATCGAGCACTACTCGCACTTCGACAAGGAAATAAAGCACTTTTTTCTGCCGTCGTCAAATATATATATTGCATTACAAATATACACACAATCCATTCCACATCGGAGGAAATAATTTCGATATAAACTGTAATTGCGACAAAATACTGAATGTTACTATTAAGTATCCTGAACAGTTATAGGGAACCACGGAGGAAAATACAATATTATTAATATTCATTACTAGAGAACGAACCAACTTTCGAAGTTTAAAAATACCACAGGCTGTTGTAATGTTACGTGTGAAAAACGGGTCAAAGACAAAGTGGAATATTTCACCTCCGATCTCCCGATATCTGGTGCAGAAACCGGGTGGTAAAATTCGTTTCCTCACCTGGAGTTGGACGAGTTGCCGCGGTCGCCGTGTGAATGTGCAAATTCAAGCCACCGTCCGACTCCCTGCTGGTCGCAGGCGGCGTGTGTGTTGCCCGGGGTTCAATCGACTAACATTGTCCGATTGCAAGCGTTGCTGGCGCGCGTCTCCGTCGCTTCAGCAACCGGGGAGTGCATTTGAGATGGGTTAGCGTTACCTGAGCTGGAAAGAGAGAGAGCGGGTAGAGACTGACAGCTCCGCCTGGCTGGGGGGCCAGAGGGAGAGTCTCTTGCCGTTTGTGTATATAAGGGCTGATTCATTCAGAGACAGGAGAGAGAGAAAGAGAAAGTGGGAGAGTCCCGTCTGCCAAAGGCACAGCCGCCACTCGGGCGCACACAGGCGGGAAGAAAATACAATCAACAGGGGGAGAGGCACAGCAAAGAGCAGTCGGGGGACAGGAGACACTTTCAGCAGTGATTCTGAAAAGATTAAATCCAAAGACCAAATCATGGGGAAAAGAAACAAAGCAGATCCAAACAGGGAGGCACTATAAACATTAATCCTTAGAAACTCTGGGCTGTTTTTTAATAGTCCCAAAGGCAGTTTGCAAAATGGAAGCAAGCAAGCAATACTTGCATTTACATAGCACTTTATCACATCGTCCAAAATGTCTGACTGCTTCACACAATGGATTGGTTTTCAAGTGCAGTGATTGTTCTAATGTAGACACATGGGGCGGATATCAGATAAATAACACATTCATCTATTTAATTTTAGTGCTGATGGTTAAGGGAATGCTGGTCAGGGCAATCCCCGCTCTTCTTCCAATAGTGCCATTAGGTCTTTAACTTCCATCGGAACAGGCAACCAGGACCTCAGTTTAATGTCTCATCTGAAGGAATGGTACTTCAACGATATAGCACTCTCTCATTATTGCACCAGAGTCAGCTTCGATTATAGACAAATCCTGGATAGCAACTAAGCAAAGCTTACACAAAAGACATCACACAGACCAGGGAATATTGAAGTGCTAAGGCAGTAACATAAACCTGTGCAGAAAAGAGTAATGCAGGAAAGAAGATTGTAAGAGAAAAAGCAAACAAAATAAATGTCTATATATAATAAAAGTCTTGCACAAAGTGCACACTTCCTGTCAACATAAATGTCAACATTTGGAATGGATAAAAAGCATGTTAACTGTTTTATAATGGAAAGAGCCCATCTGCCTGCCACAATGTAATTTTTCAAATTTCCATAATTTTGGCTGCTGTCTTTTACATGGCCTCCTATCCCAGCACATAGGCATCCTGATTCCTACAGGGCCACAGCCCTGCAATGCTCCTCTTCCATTAGGATAGGGCCTGCTGTCTCCTATACTTTTTTTTTGTTCACAGGATGTGGGCAACACTGCATTTGTTGCCCAGCCACAGTTGTCCTGAGAAAGTGTTGGTGGGTCTTTTCCTTGAACTGCTACAGTCCTTGTTGTATTGGAACTCCCACAATGGTGTTAGACCAAGAATTCCAAGATTTTGATCCAGTGATGATGAAGGAACAGCGATATACATCCAAGTCAGGATGGTGAGTGACTTGAAGGGGAACTTGGGAGGGATGGTGTTTCTATGATATTATTACAGCTATTCTCTTTGTAATAGAGCTCATGTGGCTGCCAGAATAAGCTTAGTTAGCTGTTGCATTGTATCCTGGAGACTCAGTTTACAGTATCAAATCATTCCTACAAATAATAACAACTTTTATTTATATAGCGCCTTTAACGTAGTAAAGCGTTCCAAAGCGCTTCACAAGTCTTACAACATGTTAGATATTGACCAAGGAGGGAAAGAAAGAAAAAGCGAGAGAAGGAAGTGTAAAAGGATGACACTAAGTTGGGTGGCAGTGTGAGCTGCGAGGAGGATGCTATGAGGCTGCAGAGTGACTTGGATAGGTTAGGTGAGTGGGCAAATGCATGGCAGATGAAGTATAATGTGGATAAATGTGAGGTTATCCACTTTGGTGGTAAAAACAGAGAGACAGACTATTATCTGAATGGTGACAGATTAGGAAAAGGGGAGGTGCATCGAGACCTGGGTGTCATGGTACATCAGTCATTGAAGGTTGGCATGCAGGTACAGCAGGCGGTTAAGAAAGCAAATGGCATGTTGGCCTTCATAGCGAGGGGATTTGAGTACAGGGGCAGAGAAGTGTTACTACAGTTGTACAGGGCCTTGGTGAGGCCACACCTGGAGTATTGTGTACAGTTTTGGTCTCCTAACTGGAGGAAGGACATTCTTGCTATTGAGGGAGTGCAGCGAAGATTCACCAGACTGATTCCCGGGATGGCGGGACTGACATGTCAAGAAAGACTGGATCAACTGGTCTTGTATTCACTGGCGTTCAGAAAAATGAGAGGGGATCTCATAGAAATGTTTAAAATTCTAACGGGTTTAGACAGGTTAGATGCAGGAAGAATGTTCCCAATGTTGGGGAAGTCCAGAACCAGGGGTCACAGTCTAAGGATAAGGGGTAAGCCATTTAGGACCGAGATGAGGAGAAACTTCTTCACCCAGTGAGTTGTGAACCTGTGGAATTCTCTACCACAGAAAGTTGTTGAGGCCAATTCACTAAATATATTCAAAAAGGAGTTAGATGTAGTCCTTACTACTAGGGGGATCAAGGGGTATGGCGAGAAAGCAGGAATGGGGTACTGAAGTTGCATGTTCAGTCATGAACTCATTGAATGGCGGTGCAGGCTCGAAGGGCCGAATAGCCTACGCCTGCACCTATTTTCTATGTTTCTAAGAGGTCAAAGGCTCGCGTCTGAAATGTTGAAATGATAATATTATTGTTTCATAATATTGCGCACTGTGCATTAAGATGTATTTCATACACTGGGGATTTAGGATTTTTCTGTAAGAAGTCAAATTTTTATCTTGTGTGGTAATGTTATTATGGTTTGTCATAAATCAGGTGAGCCCTGGGTAAAAAAAGAGACTGAACAAATATTAAGGACACATTGTTGTACAAATATTAAGGACACACTGCTGTAAGGGGATGGTAGTGTAGTGCTTATGATATCAGACATGAGTTCAAATCTCACCATAACAAGTTGTGAAATTGGGCAGTTACCAAGGGAAAAAAAAGTATCGTTCTGTAAGATTCTATTCTATTCGATGAATTTGCAATGACTGTTTTTCCTCATACTTTACCTTTGCTGGAAGAATCATAGGACGGAACATATCCATTTAGCCCCTTGAGCCATTCAATGATGATGTGTGACCTAACTCCATATACCTGTTGTTGCCCCATATCCCTTAATATCTTCGGTTAACAAAAAATTATCAATCTTAGATTTAAATTAACAACTGATCTAGCATCAACTGCTGTTTGTAGACGGGAGTTCCAAACTTCTATTACCCTTTGTGTGTAGAAGTGTTTCCTAATTTCTGGCTCTAATGATGCCCCCTAGTCCCAGACTCCCCAACCAGAGGAAATAGTTTATCTCGATCTACCCTATCTGTTCCCCTTCATATCTTGAAATCATCGATCACATCTCCCCTTAATCTTCTAAATTCCAGGGAATACAACCCTAATTTGTGTAATCTCTCCTCGTAATTTAACCCTTGGAGTCCACATTCCCAAATGCTGAAATCCCTCTCACAAAACCGCTGCTCCCGATAAACCGCCAACCCCGAGAAACTACAGCTCCCAGAATGCAACGGTACCCGTTTCCTTTAGTCCAGCGATTCTATAGGTGGTTGCCGCTGTCAATCAGAGTGGGATGCCCGGCATTTCCGGTGGCCTGCTCGAGTTTAGATCCCGCCCCTCAGTTGGAGGTTGAAATCGTTTTCGGGAAGGTGAGGCGTGCGGCCTGGATAGCGAGTCAGCGAGCGGGGGCAGGGATCCGGCCCAGACCAGACCGGGGGGCAGAGTGAGGGCCCGGTGCGGACAGGCCGGGGGGCAGAGTGAGGGCCCGGTGCGGACAGGCCGGGGGGCAGAGTGAGGGCCCGGTGCGGACAGGCCGGGATCAGTTGCCATGAATTTTTCGGAGCTGTTCAAACAGTCGAACCAGCTGTGCAGGCTGTCCCCTGACGGGAGATACTCGGTAAGTGCCTTGATCGCCACACGGTCAGCGATTGTCCTACTGTCGACATCTCTGCTTCCCTTTAAATAGCACTAATAACCACACAGATCTGTCACCTCATTCATTCAGTACTTGTTCAGTACTGTGGCTAGTACTCCAGTGTAATGCTGGGTGTGTGATATCTCCTACTCTGCCCATAACTACAAAACAGATTTTGTTTTGCCTTTCTATCTGACACTGCCAGAAAATAGATTCGTTGGTTATTCATCTCTTTACTGTTAATAGGACCTTGCCATGATGGCACGTTTGCCCAGTAATTCATTGGCTGTGAAGTGTTGTGGGACTGGAGGGGTTGCTAATGTTGTACCACTGTTGAAGAAAAGGGAGAGAGATAAACCAGGAAACAACAGGCCAGTCAGCCTAACATCAGTGGGGTGGGGGGAATTATTGGAAACTATTATCAAGGACAAAATAAACGTTCATTTGGAAAGGCATGGGTTTATCAAGGAGAGCCAGCATGGATTTATTCAGGGCAAATTGTGTCTGACTAACTTGATTGAGTTCTTTGTGTCACTGGTTATAACTTTATAAATCAGTTGGAGTATTGTGAAAATTCTGGGCACCACATTTCAGGAAAGATGTAAAGATCTTAGGGTACAGAGGAGGTTTACCAGGATGTTACTAGGAATGAGGGACTTCAGTTATGGAAAGAGGTTGAAAAAGTTGGGACTATTCTCCTTGGAACAGAGAAGGTTAAGAGGTGAGGTTTTCAAGATGAGAGGTTTTGATAGAGTAGATAGTGTGGGTCAATAATAACTAAAGGTCATAGAATCAAAATCATTGGCAAAATATCTAAAGGGAAGATGAGGACAACTTTTTTCATTGAGAGTTGTTGGGATCTGGACATCTTTATCTGAAAAGGTGGTGGAAACTGATTCCATAATAATTTTAAAAGGGAATTCGGCAGGTATTTGAGAATGAGGAGCTCGCAGGGCTATGGACAAAAAGCAGGGATGTGGGACTAAGCATGGCTGCTCTTTCAAAGAGCCAGCACAGGCACGAATGGCTGCCACCTGTGCTGTAAGTTTCTATGATTTCATGCATCAAGGATTTAAATGATGAGATATAAATGACATTTCTTTTATAATGTTGTATATCACTGGTGCTGGTAGTAGCAGTACCAGCAATTTGAGGTGGACTGCAGTGCCACCAATGCCCTTGATAAACTGAGTAATAGCACTGATGCTCATTTTGGTTTAAAATGTTGATCTGTTGTTAAACTTCTTGATCCGAAACACTATTCCATTTCTTTAATTTGGTTTGTGTTGTGTCTCATTTCTCAAAATCATTTAAACTTAATGGTTGCTTAGTATTGATGGTCCTAATGCCATTGAAGGTAAGTGAGCCAGTGTTGGAGCTGGTATTGATTATCCAATATCTCTGAATATATAGTAGCTGAATAAAATATCTATATTCCCTGTTACAATTGTGTATCATATGGGAACTCTGTGCTGTGTGATATGGCTATGAGTATTTGTTTTTCCATAGCAAGTCTTGTGTGATTCAGGAATCTCATTGGGTATTCGTTCTTTCAATCCCCTTTTTTTTTGCCCTATTGCTGTTTTCCAAATTAAATTGATGAACATAGTTTCACTGATCTGGAGAGACTGCCTGGTTTAAAGAATGTGCATGTCTGGAAGGGTCACAAAAGTCATCAGATTTCTGTATTTGCTGACTTAATAGCATGTTTATTTTCTGTTGCTTTACACCAATAAAATCTTTTTGCAATGAGAGCACGGTTTTCCTTTTGAAAAGCTGACAGACTTTTGAAAATTAGGACAAGTGTCTGTAACTATCAATATTTGCAGATGGTCAGCCACACAGTCAAGATGGAAACTTTGTTACATGACATAGAAACATAGAAAATAGGTGCAGGAGTAGGCCATTCGGTCCTTCGAGCCTGCACCGCCATTCAGTGAGTTATTGGCTGAACATGCAACTTCAGTACCCCATTCCTGCTTTCTCGCCATACCCTTTGATCCCCCTAGTAGTAAGGACTACATCTAACTCCTTTTTGAATATATTTAGTGAATTGGCCTCAATAACTTTCTGTTAGAGAATTCCACAAGTTCACCACTCTCTGGGTGAAGAAGTTTCTCCTCATCTCGGTCCTAAATGGCTTACCCCTTATCCTTAGACTGTGACCCCTGGTTCTGGACTTCCCCAACATTGGGAACATTCTTCCTGCATCTAACCTGTCTAAACCCATTAGAATTTTAAACATTTCTATGAGATCCCCTCTCATTCTTCTGAACTCCAGTGAATACAAGCCCAGTTGATCCAGTCTTTCTTGATATGTCAGTCCCGCCATCTCGGGATTCAGTCCGGTGAACCTTCGCTGCACTCCCTCAATAGCAAGAATGTCCTTCCTCAAGTTAGGAGACCAAAACTGTACACAATACTCCAGGTGTGGCCTCACCAAGGCCCTGTACAACTGTAGTAACATCTCACTGCCCCTGTACTTAAATCCCCTCGCTATGAAGGCCAACATGCCATTTGCTTTCTTAACCGCCTGCTGTACCTGCATGCCAACCTTCAATGACTGATGTACCATGACACCCAGGTCTCGTTGCACCTCCCCTTTTCCTAATCTGTCACCATTCAGATAATAGTCTGTCTCTCTGTTTTTACCACCAAAGTGGATAACCTCACATTTATCCACATTATACTTCATCTGCCATGCATTTGCCCACTCACCTAACCTATCCAAGTCACTCTGCAGCCTCATAGCATCCTCCTCGCAGCTCACAGTGCCACCCAACTTAGTGTCATCCGCAAATTTGGAGATACTACATTTAATCCCTTCGTCTAAATCATTAATGTACAATGTAAACAGCTGGGGCCCCAGCACAGAACCTTGCGGTACCCCACTAGTCACTGCCTGCCATTCTGAAAAGTACCCATTTTCTCCTACTCTTTGCTTCCTGTCTGCCAACCAGTTCTCAATCCACGTCAGCACACTACCCCCAATCCCATGTGCTTTAACTTTGCACACATGCTGCATAAATTTAATTTTTTTTTAATAGTTAAAGGGTCGTACACTCAAATTTTAAAACAAATAAGGCGTTCTAGTCCTTTTTAACTTGGAAGGGAGGTTATCATCCCCCTTCTCCCACCGCCGCTTGCAGGCAGGTTTTATGCATAGATCGGCGATATGAAAGGACAATGTACTCCCACAGAATCTCATCTTAAAGAGTGGAGGTAATATCTTTTAGTCTAGGGCCAACAAGACTAAATAACCAGTCCAAGTAGTGTATTAAATATTTTTTTGAGGGGGGGGAAATCAAACTATCAATTATTAAAAAAAAAAACAAATTTAAGTTTTGGAGAGTTAATGTATTTCATCTTTTTGTGCAGGCCGTTTGCGCCCAATACCGACTGGTAGTCCGTGATGTGCAGACCTTGCAGGTCCTGCACCTGTACACGTGTTTGGACCAGATTCAATATGTCGAATGGTCCGCAGACTCTCTCTTCATCTTGTGTGCCATGTACAAACGTGGACTCATACAGGTAACATGTATATGTGTGTGAGTATTTTTCTTTCTTAAGAATGCCTTTCACTGCCATTCATTTTACTTCAACAGGAAAATTAGTATTGTCCACTCCAGTACACGTCTGCATTTAGCTAATGGGAGGCCTGCTGCTGAGCACTGAGAACATAAGAAATAGGAGCAGGAGTAGGCCATACGGCCCGTTGAGCCTGCTCCGCCATCTAATACGATCATGGACTCGGGTCCACTTCCCTGCCCGCTCCCCATAACCCCTTATTCCCTTATCAGTTAAGAAACTGCCTATCTCTGACTTAAATCCATTCAATGTCCCAGCTTCCACAGCACCCTGAGGCAGTGAATTCCACAGATTTACAACCCTCTGAGAGAAGAAATTCCTCCTCATTTCAGTTTTAAATGGGTGGCCCCTTATTCTAAGATCATGCCCTCTAGTTCTTGTCTCCCTACCAGTGGAAACATTCACTCTGTCAAGCCTCCTCATAACCTTATACGTTTCGATAAGATCACCTCTCATTCTTCTGAATTCCAATGAATAGAGGCCCAACTTACTTAACCTTTCCTCGTAAGTCAACCCCCTTATCTCCAGAATCAACCTAGTGAACCTTCTCTGAACTGCCTCCAAAGCAAGTATATCCTTTCTTAAATATGGAAACCAAAACTGTACACAGTATTCCAGGTGTGGCCTCACCAATACCCTGTATAACTGTAGCAAGACTTCCTTGCTTTTATACTCCATCCCCTTTGCAATAAAGGCCAAGATTCCATTGGCTTTCCTGATCACTTGCTGTATCCGCATACTAACATTTTGTGTTTCATGCACAAGTACCCCCAGGTCCTGCTGTACTGCAGCACTTTGCAATCTTTCTCCCATTTAAATAATAACTTGCTCTTTGATTTATTCTTCAAAAGTGCATAACCTCACACTTTCCAACATTATACTCCACCTGCCAAATTTTTGCCCACTCACTTAGCCTGTCTATGTCCTTTTGCAGATTTTGTCTGTTCTCCTCACAAATTGCTTTTCCTCCTATCTTTGTATCGTCAGCAAACTTGGCTATGTTACACTCGGTCCCTTCTTCCAAGTCATTAATATAGATTGTAAATAGTTGGGGTCCCAGCACTGATCCCTGCGGCACCCTACTTGTTACTGATTGCCAACACAAGAATGAACTATTTATCCCGACTCTATAGGAATCAGAAAGGGTCATTCAACCCATGTGTGCGCATGACCCAGTCTGAATATTTTCCATTTCTTTCCTACTCTGTGGTGTATTTAGTGAACCAGTGGAATGTGACTATTTTAGTCATTACATTAGCTTAAACCAACACGTAGGTGTGAACAATACATTTAATTGCCTTGGGACATTTTTCTATGTTAAAAATGTATATAAATGTAAGTTTTTGTTGTGTACTGCTCATTTTAGATGAGTTATATTTCACCATTTTTGCACCATAAAAAAGGAGTTAGTTAGGACAAATGGTTGACTTATTGTAAATTAGTGAGGATTGTTGTCAGTAGAATACTTGCACCAAGGACCCACATCTGGTGCTTTCTCTCGCTGTCAAGAACTATGTGAAAGCAGTTCAGAGTCTAATAATTTGGGGGAAGGAGCACTTGATTAATTTTTGCCCATTGTTTTATGGTGTTAGCCTTGGTTCAGTGGTAGCACTCTCCTTCTGAATCAGAAGGTTGTGATGTTCAAGTTCCACTCCAGAGACTTGAACCCATAATCTATGCTGACCCTGAGGGGGTGCTGCACTGTTTGAGGTATCATATTTTGCATGAGACATTAAACTGAGTAATAGCACTGTTAGATGGACAGATCCCATGGCACTATTTGAAGAAGAGTAAGAGCGTTCTCCTTGATTTCCTGGTCCATGTTTATCCCTCAACCAACATAATTTAAACAAATTATCTAGTCATTATCCCATTGTTGTTTGTCGGACCTTGCTGTCTGAAAATTGGCTGCCGCGTTTCCTACATTACAACAGCGACTACGCTTCAAAAAGTACTTCATTGGCTGTGACGTGCTTTGAGATGTTTTAAGGTTGTGAAAGATGTTATATAAATGCAAGTTCATTTGTTCTTGTTTTATTGGCCTGATAGTTAATCCAACTCACTTGAACCAATCATTGCTTCAGCTAGATAATGCTTACCTTGCACAGTCAGTGGCAAGTCATTGTGCACGTCAGTATGTGCCATGTCTTCTATATGGCTGCACACGCAAAGTGGAGCTTTGAAGGACACTTGAGCCTGATGTTTTGGGCGAGTATTGCTTTTCGTATGCACATTATAGCTACCTACTGGATCTAGATAAAACTATTCAGAAATTCTCCCCCTTCCTTATGCTTTGGAATGTCTCTAACTTGCACTCCAGCTCAATGACTCTGAGCCGGATTGACTGACGGCAGAGACACTTCCTGCAGATGTGGGAATCTGGAATCTCGCTGTCCACAAACTCCCATATACCTGCCATCTCTAGTATTTTATTTATTTGCTTTTCGATAGCCTGAATTAAAATTAGGTAGATTACTTTTGTTTTTTAAAAAAGCAATTATTTATTTATTATTTATACGTCGGATTTTAATTTAATGAAAATTCAGCACCCTTTAATGTTAGTACCCTCTATTTAGTTCATTTTAATTTTGTCCCCTTAGACCGGAATAATTAATAAATTGTACACTTGACTTGTTTAGAAAATAAATTAATCACTTAGCTGTAGTTCCTCGGGCTCCACCACTCCTCAGACGTCACTTTTTCAAATTTAGAATTTTGCTTTAGATTCTTCCCTGCGTCACAGAGAGACTACTCCTCTCGGCTGCTTCTCCCACTCTTTATATATCTGAGGCTGAACGAGACTGTTTGCAACCCTGGTGTCATATTTGACCCCGCGATGAGCTTCCGACCACATATCCGCGGCATCAAGAAGACTGCCTATTTCCACTTCCGTTACATTGCTCGACTCCACCCCTGCCTCAGCTCATCTGCTACTGAAATCCTCATCCATGCCTTTGTTACCTCTAGACTTGACTATTCCAATACACTCCTGGCTGGCCTCCCATCTTCCACCCTCCATAAACTTAAGGCCATCCAAAACTCTGCTGGCCGTATCCTAGCTTGCACCAAGTCCCGTTCAACCATCACCCCTGTTCTAGCTGACTTACACTGGCTCCCGCTAAAGCAACACATTCATTTCAAAATTATTATTCTTGTTTTCAAATCCCTCACCCTTCCTTTTCTTTGTAACCTCCTACAACCTGCCGAGGTATCAGTGCTCCTCTAATTCTGGCCTCTAGTGAATTCCCAATTTTAATGTTTTAATCGCTGCACCATCAGTGGCCGTGCCTTCAGCTGTCAAGACCCTAAGCTCTGGAATTCCCTCCCTAAACCTCTCCGCCTCTCTTCCTTTCTTTCCTTCTTTAAAGCGCTCCTGAAAACCTTTTGGTCATCTGTCCTAATGTCAAATTTTGTTTGATTATACTCCTGTGAAGCGCCTTGGAATGTGTTACTACTTTAAAGATGCTATTTAAATATACGTTGTTGTAGCAATGAAAATTGGAAGGGAATATTTCATGCATGGATAACTACAAGAAGCAATTTTACTTCTGATGTAAATTACAAGTAACGTTTTTTTTAACGTTTGCATGGAGACAGGGAGTTGACAACCTCGTGTGGGAAGAGTAGAAAACTGGAGTGGGGAGTTACCTCAAAATCAAGGTTAAAATCAGCAGCATGTTAGTACCCCAAATTTTCAGTGTCAGAAAGTAATAGGTTATAATTTTGTGCCAATGATGCTAAAGCTGTGGCCATCAGGGAGGGATTTTTTTTTAAACCAGAGTGGGATAGAAAATGTCTAGGTGGGCAAATTCTTTGCACCTCTTAGCACTGAAAATGGACCGAAACAAATTAGCTCCCCATTCACTAATGCATTAAGATGGGGAAGCTTGTTAATTGCCCAGCTTCCACTTTGTGTCTCCTTGCTATCCATCCACATTGATGTCATGGTAGGGCATAACATAAGAACATACAAATTAGGAGCAGGAGAAGGCCATACGGTCCCACGAGCCTGCTCTGCCTTTCAGTAAGATCGTGGCTGATCATCGACCTCAACTCCACTTCGTTGCCATATCCCTTAATTCCTCTGGAATCCAAAAATCTATCGATCTCATCCTTGAATATACTCGCCGACTGAGCATCCACAGCACTTTGGGGAAGAGAATTCCGTAGATTCACAACCCTCTGTGTGAAGGAATTCCTTCTCATCTCAGTCTTAAAAGGCCAGCCCCTTATCCTGAGACTATGCCCCCTAGTTCTAGAATTTCCAGCCATGGGAAACGATCTCTCAGCATCTTCTGCTCACTGACCTAAATGAGCACAAAATCTAGTCCTGCAGCGTCATGTGGAAAATCAGGTTTCCATTCTCGGTAACATTTTATAGTTTATCATCAATACGCTTTGCCACTGCTTCACTTAAAATCCTAGCTGAAGAAGTTACACATGCGCGGAGGCGATCGTAGTTAGAACATTTTGTAGTTACTGGATACTCGTAATAAAATCAATAGATTAATATGTAACATTTAATGTGCTAAGTTGATCTGTTTACATGTTTATCAAGTGTGCCATCAATTCGGCAATGTTCTGATGTGAGCATCTCTGCAGTTGAGCAGAATTAAAAATGTTTCAGAACAGAAATGTTATGAGAAGTTTTTAAATATAATGTATATTGTATTAAAATGCAAATTTAGGGAGAAATTGCAGCTTCAAGCAAACCCGAACAATAATCTAACTTTATTGATCTTTTTAGGAGAGAGTAACTTTTATTTTTACACTGTATATCATTTGTCTTTTTCTAACTTGCACTTTTTTCTTCCCTTTACCAACCACTCCCTCCCCCATCCATCCCTTAGACCTGTACTGGGGTACAGTTCCACAGGTACTGGCAATGCTCTGCTGTCTCACGCAAGTGGTCATTCTTTGTGTGTGAGGCTTGACAGTAGTTGTTAGACTATTCAGCTAACTCAGTAAAGACAAGGGACCTAACCTGGGGCGTTTGCAGTCATTATGCCACAGTTCTACATCAGATAGTGAATTTATACACTAGGCAGCTCAGTTGTTGTAATTTTCTTGAAATTATCGCTGTGAATATTATAAAATACAGTGCGAGAAATGCATACAACACAGGATTTTAAATTTTTTTAATAAATTGCAGATATGTGATTTTGTCAGACTTGATTTTTGGAACAGAAATGGTATCACCAGGCAGTCCTTTGCGAGTTGCAAGTGTTCTTTGGAACAGCTGCTGTAATGTGGGTTTTACATTTTAAATCGCTGATGTATTGCAGAATTTGCAACTTCTGCCTAAAAGAAGTTACTGCACAATTGGGGTGGGGGGGAATTGACTGCTCACGCTGATCAGTTTTGTACTCCGCAGCTACCTTGTATGTGCATTTCAAGCCACATTTTGGGTATTAATTAAGTTTTTAAAGTTTAGATAATTATCATCCACAAATGAATGCACCATATTCATCATTGAGTGACAACCCCACACACAAGTTTATTTGCCTGTTGGCCAAAGTGAGTAAAATTTAGAATTATCAACATTCTACTGCAAATCATGATATGAAGAAAGGCATAATAGGTAAGGATGCCATTACCTTTGCAGAGGTATCCAACGCCAGTCTTTCATGGTCCAGCTTGTTGTCTTCTAAAATGTTCTGTGGTTTTAAATGTTGGTTGAATAGCTCTTCTCTATCTCTCTCGAACGGACTGATGGGAGCTGCCTGTTTTATGACAGATTGTTTGCGTAGTCTGAGAACATATTTAACTTTTCTAAAAACAGGTCTGGTCCTTGGAGCAGCCTGATTGGCACTGCAAGATTGACGAGGGATCGGCTGGGTTAGTGGCCTCGCGCTGGAGTCCAGACGGACGTCACATTCTCAACACTACAGAGTTCCATGTAAGTGAGGTTAACGCCCCCCAAAGCAAAGCATCAACTGTTGCTGTCTGTAGTCTTGTGCTGAAATAGAATTTAAAGCTTAGCAGTTGTTTGACTACCACTTGCTCTGCTTGTGTTACACAATATCATATGGGTGCGAGGGAGTTAAAAGGCTGCTGTACAGTGACGGTATTCAGATACCACAATAAACTGATAAAGTAGCTTGAACTGTCAAGTGTCCTGGATCCTAAAATATGTATGGGACTTTGTAAAGCAAGTTGCTTTCTCAATGGTGTGATAAGTTTTGGAAAAGCATATAAAGTACAACACTGCAGGGTGTCTTTAGTAATAGATATTTTTAAAATATTCTGCTTTATTCTAATATCATTGAAATTTGGTCTCTCATTGAAGTGGCATGGACATGATGGGCCAAATGGCCTCCTTGTGTCGTAATTTTCTATGATTCTAAGTATAAGGCATGTGGTGTAACCACAGTTATTTTTTTAAGTTGTAAGATCTAATTGTGGGTACCTGCTGTCGAGGAGTTTGAGTGCTACTTTCAGTGCCAAATCAAGTGCTGCTTTATATACAATAAGGAATAATACAAAGTAGAAGTGTGTTTCCAGTGCTCTCCTGGCCAGCCGCCCATTCTCCAGCATTCATAAACTTCAGCCCATCCAGAATTCTGATGCCCGTATTCTATCCTGGACCAAGTCCCACTCACCCATGAGCACTGTCCTCGCTGACCTATGTTGTCTCCTGGTCCCCCAATGCCTCATTTAAAATTTTCATCCCTTTGTGCCTTTACCATTCCCTATCTTTATAGACTGGAGAAAGTTATAATCACCCCTTCACCCAAAACTCTCCATTCCTCCGTCTCAGTTCCTGTTGTGCACACTCCCTTTGCTCACCATTGGTGATTCCTTCCCTTAACACATCCACCCCATCTCCTCTCTCTTTTTAAGACTGCCCTTAAAACCCACTTCTTTGACCAAGTTTTTGGTCATCCACCTAATATTTCCTCCTTTGGGGGAGGTTTTCTCAATGTCAAATCTGCAGTATAAATGTGGAAGCTGTCGTCGTTCTGGGAAACTACATATCGAGAAATTTAGACGTTTTAAATAAGATCAAAGGTAGGTTGGAGGTACCATCCTGACCCAGTCTACATGTATATGTGCACTTTCCAACTTTGCTTGCTGGGACCCTGGTTGATTATTCCCTCCCCATGTCCTGAATCATTGAAGCTGATAGCACCTATCCTGGCATGTTGACTGAGATCAGTTAACTTGGCACAGATCAGATCCTGTACCATGCTGGCTGGTGCAATTGTTCATGAGCAATCCGAGAGCCTGCAATTGCTGTATTTATGGATATCTATGCAGATTCATTCTAATTTGAAGTGTTCTGGAAGGGAAAATCCAAAAGCACATTCCCCCTGTGAGGGCTACATTGTGTTCAGTTACTGTGTTTTTAAAACACACAGTACCCAGTGTGTTGATGAACTTGTCAGTTCCATAGGTCTCTTCCTTCTAATCTGTTTACTGGGTCTAGTCTGAAAAAGACGAAGTGCACACTTTGAGGGTTAAATTCCACCAAACAGCCCTTGTTCCCTTCCAATGCACTTTGTTAAATGAAAGGAGGAGATGGGAGGGTGGAGTATTAAATTTTACCTTTTTGATTAAAAAAGGATTAGAAAACTCTGATGACCCTTTTTACAGCTGCTCTGCCTCAGGAATGACAAAGCCCACTTGAACATTTCAAACTAAAATCTGCTACAGGTATTCACAAATTGCATTCAGTACAGATTTTCAGATTGTTTCTGCTCTAATACTATATCATTTATTTGTTTTCTCTTGAGGGCAGCTGAGCAGGCAGGCAGCTTGCTTTGGCAATGCTACTTTTCAGCTAAGTGCAAGGTTGTGTATGATAGTTGAGACAAGGAGTGGATCTTTCCTTTTTAGATTACCATCCTCTTGTGGAGGAATAACTTTAGCTTCAGTCTGTACCCAAGTTTTCTCTACAAGTAATCGTCCCTGTATACAAGTAGGGGCTACATAAGCTTAAAATGTACCAACAGCATCAGATTTGTATTTTATCTTGCAAATTTACAGCTATGATCAACATCAGTGTAATAAATGGTTTGTTCTGTCACTGATCTCTTGTCTGGTTTGGGTACTACTAATTCCTGCACACAAACCCAACCAACACGAGTATTACTGGAGGAACTTTATTTCAAAATGGTGCAGTCGGCATCGTGCTTCCAAGGCATCTGATTTATGATGTCTTTTTGTAGAGTTTGTTTTAATTATGTTGCAATTTGAGATTTAATCAGAGCCCCGAATGGGTAAGTCATGCGTGTTACTCACTAAATTGTGATGACTTCAGTCATGTGATTCTTAGAATCTCCGAAGCAAGCTGACAGACTGTTGTATGACTGAGGTTATCATGGTTCACAAATGTTGCCAATGCAGAGGAATCATTGATCCTCACTGATTAAGTGCTTTGAATGATGTGTAAAACGAGCTTTTCTACCCTCTTCACAATTTGTAAATGATGCAGCATTTAGGCACATTCCAGAAAATTTTGAACAATGTTTTATGATCATGTAGTCTGCTCTGTTATTGTTTGCAGGAATCAAATTGTGCCAGTCCTCGAAGTGTACAGTGTGCAGGAATTTTTTTTTTGCTTCTGTCAGACTGTTGAATGGATTTAGGCAGGGTGCCAGGGAAGTTGTCTATCTTATGACCTAGAGTAGGCTGAGTCGCAAACAGGTGCTCTTAGCAAGTCTTTAGTGTAACTGTTTTCCGAAAACGTGGGCCGCAACGTCCTGATGCATGTGGTGTGAAATTCTTCCAGCTGGTGGGGTTTGGAGGCAGTGTGTCTGCTGTAGCCTGTACTTGCTTTGACCTCCCGCATCTAGACTCGCTGAAGTGGTATTGGCATGTGCGTCAGAATAAAGCCCTGTGCTTATTTTATGACATTAGCTCCGTTTGAGATGTAGGTAGAGTACAGGGACCCTAGTGTTTGGTAATTTAGACAACCCCAGCTTTTTTCCTTTTGAACCCCTCACATACTCTCACTATTTCAGAGCTATTGGAAACGCTCCACATAAACCCATGCTCAAGGTAGGTATTGTGTGACGTTTGCAGAACTTTGCATGTAGTACTCATGTACTGCTTTTGTACCATACTTGGCTTTAATAAATGATGAAACTGGATTTTCTTCAGAATATAAATTGACCTGAAAATGATCAGTAATGCTGTGCCCCTTGAATTCACACACACATTCCTGTTATATGGGAAAGGGGTAACACCTCTAAAACATTCAATGGGGCTCCATAGCTAAATAAATAGCTTCGAACAGATCTGTGTCTCTTGTTTTCCATGCTTGATTTTCACGCTTTGTTTTTGCAGGATCAAACAGTAGTTAGGAACATTCTTTTTAGACTGTTAAAACATGCACTAATTGAATAATTTGATTATAATATTCTCAGTTTATCAGACTCTAGGAAATACCCTGGCCCTCAGGTCTGGTGTGTATAGGAGAGTGGGGTGAGGGTAGATGGGGCTGTTGGTTGTGTTGTAAGCTGTTGGTCCTATGGTGCTGTACTTACAATGGTGTCACCAATGGCCAGTTCAGATAGCATTGATGGTGAGATGAATGCCTTGGGGAGAACTGAGATGGGGACAAGTGGAGGAAGTCTTAACTGGAATGCATATACTTCCTGTTTTCTCTGGCCCACCCCATTCTCAGTCTTGCAAGTGCAATAAGCTTTCTGTGTGGATACATGTAGACCGTGGAATGTATTCACTGTACTTTGGATTAGTCATGCACACTCTTGCTGGTCCTTTCGGATGTCTCCGTCACTGACTTCGTCTCTCTTTCTCTGTCTGTCTCTTTTTCTCGTCTCACTCTCACACGCAGACACACATGCGTTTTATCGTCTTTTTTTTGGTTTAGTGGCCTCGTATTCCGAGCCCTGTTGTGACCTTTTCTATAATTGCATTTGAAGTCCAATTATATTCCGTACACTGGAATATCGAATGCAAGCTAGTGAGTTTCACCTTTTCTTTGGTCTTCATGACTTTATAATTCTGGGTGGTATTTTGCTTTGAAATGTTCAGCTTGTGTTTTAGTTGTAGTAAGGAGATATCCTGTTTAGAATGATGCAATTGAAAATGGTGATTCATGTCTGAAAATATGCAGATTGTCCCCTCTCTACTGTATTCTAAAACGAGCATCACATAGACGGTATTCCGAGGATCTTGCATCCAGTTAGAGCCGACTGGTCTGTGACTATCAGTTTATTTTAGTCCACCTCCTAATAATTGTCTGAACTTCTTTGTGGCGTGTGTGATTTGTCTGACAGGCAAATACACATTGTCTAATAAACTCCCTTCAGAGCTGCATCACTACCTTGCAATAAGAACTGTGCACAAAAATCACAATTCTGAGTTCTCTACTGTCTGTCCTGTCCCCACCATTTGAAACACGTGTGTGAGGCATTTTAAATGGGGTGATATTGTAAACCTGGGCAATGACGCCAGAATTGTTTTTATTTGAAGATATTTCACTAGATTGAGGGTTTAAGATCCACAGATGCTCCCTGAAAAGTGTATGATAACTGTAAAATATGAAATAAAGCCCTCTTGGGTGGATGTAAAAGATCCCAGGGCACTATTTGAACAACAGGAGAGAAGTTCCCTTGTGTCCTAGCCAACATTTATTCCTCAATCAGCACCAAAAATAGATCTGTTCATTTATTTTAATTGCTGTTTGTGGGACCTTGCTGTGTGCAAATTAGCTGCCACATTTCCCACATTACAATTGTGACTACAATTCAAAAGGTATTTCATTTTTTCTGTAGCATTTTGGGACATCCTGAAGTCGTGAAAGGATCTACATCAATGCAATTTTTTTTCAGAACCTGTAATTTTGCATCCTTGCTTGGATAGACACTGGGAAGGTGGGGTTGAGCTCAGACAAAAAGAGGTACTGTACCATAACTGCTTTTTCTTAATACTAAAATTTAATTTAAAAAACACAGGAAATTTTCACCAAACTTGTATGGAGATATTGATTTGATTTATTTTCTCTCCCCCTGCATAGGAACACTGAGATCGGCTAACTTAGTATGAATCTGGGAAGGTGGTGTGTATGGCTGGGTGCTGCAATATGCGGTGTATTTACCTAATATGAACCTTTATTCCTGTTCGGGGGAGGGGGAAATCAGCTGGTTATTTCCTTGTCTCACAGGATTCTGGTTATTATAGCCCTTAGCCCTCATAGTCCAGTAAGTATTGAAGAGATTATGGAAGAGCTTCCTGTGTGTAAATTCATTGTGATGGAATTAAGTATCGTTGTGATAGAAACTTGCAGAAGGAGGGAGAACTGGCGAGCAAGTCATTCTGGGATAACCTGACTTCGCTACCAGGAACTGGCTACAGATGCTCAAGGGTGTGGGGAAAGGTTTCTGCTGCCTGTTTGATCAATTGGCAGTGGTGAGAGAGGGGATAGAAAACAATGTTTATGTTCTCCTTATTTGGATGGCTGTGCTCTGTATGCAGTGAAGGACTCAGTGTTAAATATTAACTATCTTTTGAAATATATGGCCCTTTTTGCCATTTTATTGACTTTTATTTGTTCCATCCCTCTTAGAAGGTACATACTCCTGTTGGGGGATGCTTCCAACAGTGCTAGGCATGTTAGTATTTTACCTAGTTGCTAATGTTCATTTTTGGACCTAGACACTGAGTGCTTGGCAGGGGGGGGCTGCTAAGCCAAGCCTGATCCTGTCCTCACCTTGCACGCATTCATGTTCCAGCAAGCACCTCTACTGCCAGTCGGGCTGAGATCTAATTCAGCCAAAGCCGAGGACTGAACCATGCACCTTCTACGAACATACAAAATTGACCAGCAGGAAACGGGCAAGGTGGTCCATCGAACCGACCCCACACCACGATGGTTGGAGCAACATAACTATAGACACCTACCTCCTCCCGCAGCCATGTAATAATTGCCATGTAATTCCAGTCTGTGTTTGCCTGTTTAAATACTGACTTACCAACTGAGCCATCGGAGAAACCTTATGTTTAATATTGTACAATTAGAGCATTACTTTCAGCATTGCAATGGAACAAAATTAACTTCTAGAATACCTTATTGGTATACCCTATACGCTCTTGGGATCTTTCAAAATTGAAACAAATTTGCAGTAGAAAGGTGATTGATTCTGGATGTGATTCCTATCTTCATTCAAATGCTTTCTGTTGTGGAATGTGTACTGAATAATCCTGCAAAATCCCGTGTTGACAGACATGGCTATGAAAAGAGCCCCTCTGACCGAGCAGAGTCTGCATTCAAATTGAAGGCTATTTGAGCTGGTATTTTTTTATTGTTGTTTTGTACAGTGATGGTTACCAACACTGCACCTGTTGAAATGTTTCTCCAACCAGCCCTGGAGTACGATTAGCCAACTGACGTTTTTTACAGATGGTGCGAAACCAGATTTTTATTTAGAGTTTTTGAAAGTTACAAGCTCAAAATGAGCAAGTCCGACTTGTGTGAATGTTTGATTTGGCTAAAGAGGGAGAATTTCGATTTGTGTGCTCCCTGTGCCAGTGTTAAATTTGTTGATCTAAGGCTAAGTCTGTTGTGTTGTACATACGACATTGGCAATCTGCATATAGGCTCTATTGAATTTAATGGAGCTGTGTAGGGCCGCACACAGCTCCTCCCTTCGTCCGAGCGGCCTGATGGCCGGTGGCTCGGCGTGGCTGGTCTCCATTTAACAAAGAAATTCGCCTTATTTTAAAAAGTCGTCGTGGCATTTTATTTTTTAACACTTTATTTTTAAATAAAACACCCCACCCGGCTTTCTGTCGTGCAGTGTGCAGGTGCAGGCGCTCTCTGTGTTCCATAGAACATAGAGGCCTTCGTATATAGGCAGAGCGCTGGTGTACAACGAGCGATTGCTGAGCATTTTGGAGAACTAATAACCTTCAGTACCCAGGTTCTTCATAGATGTATAACATTAACCACAGGTTTAGTGTTGCTGTGCAAAATAAGTTTTTTTTAATAGTAACTCTTGTCAAAGTTGCCAGTCAGATTTTTGAATCTCCTGTGACAGTACTGGGGGTGGAAGGAAGAGAATGAGTTTGTTATGGGTGTGCTGTCTTTAGGCACTGACATATTACATAGGAGGAGGCCATTTAACCCCTCGAGCCTGTTCGCCAGTCAATGAGATCGTGGCTGATCTATAACGTAACTCCATATACCCACCTTTGTCCCATATCCCTTGATACCTTTCTTTAGTTTACGAAAACCCATCAATCTCCAATTTAAAATTAACAATTGACCTAGCATCAATTGCCGTTTGCGGAAGAGAGTTACAAATTTCTACCACGCTTTGTGTGCAGAAGTGTTTCCTAACTTCACTCCTGCCTCAGCCAATTTCCTAACTAGGTCAGTAATTTGCCTTTAATTTCTTGAGCTTCAACTTTAGCTACTGGGGGACTTTTATCAAATGCCTACTGGAAGTTCATATAACATCCATAGACATTTCCCTGTCAACTACTTTAGTCACCTCTTCAAAAAAATTCAGTTGCGATTGTCAGGCATGACCTACCCTTTAGAAATCCATGCTGGCTCACTTATGATCAGCTGAAAATTTTCACAGTGTTCAGTCACTCTGTCCTTAATTATAGACTCTAGTAATTTCTCGACAACAGATGTTGGGATAACTTGTCCATAATTCCCTGGTTTCTCCCTCTCGCCTTTCTTAAATAGCGGAGTGACATGCGCAATTTTCCATTCCAAAGATATGGTTCCCGAATTGAGAATTTTAAAAGATTATAGTTGGGGCATTTGCAATGTTCTCGCCTACTTCGTTTAAAACCCTGGGATGGAAACCATTTGGTCCTAGGGATTTATCATTCTTCAGTGCCATTAATTTCTTCATTACTGTTATTTTGCTTAAAAAACATTGCCTGATTTCTTTACCTTGGTCTAAATTAAAATTGGGGATTATTTTTCATAGCCATGTATCTGAATGTAAAGTTCTTGCCTTATAGTGTTATGTTAAATAAACTTGACTAGTTCCTTTGTTTGTAAAGAGGGAATCAATCTGTTACTAAATCCATGCTTGGCACAGTGAAATAAATGAGCATGTGTATTTTATAAAGGCAGAGGGAACTACATTAGCATCAAGTTTATAAGTAATGTTTGATTGATCAATTCCACAAAACAAACTGGGAATTGACTCTCTTGCATTCATTTGTTCATCGATCCAGACATTTGCCATCAAGTGTTTAAAAAAAATTTTTAAAAAAATTTTGCAAAAAAAATGCAAGACGTCCAAAAGTGCTTTTTGTGCCAGAAGTGAAAAACTTATTGGGCCGGATTTTTGACTTTTGGGGTTTTTCGGCGAAAACGGTAGCGATACATAAAACTTACCATTTTTGTTGCGCTACCGTTTTTAGCCTGAACTTTCGGCCTTTACGTCTGGTAAGGGAGCCGTTGCACACTCATTCCCTGCAACTTTAGGCCAGGGCTGGGAGTGCTGCGAGAGAGGCCTTGGGTGGGGGGAAATTCCCCAAAACATTCCAAAAACATTTACAAGACCCTTAACTAAGTAATCGCTGCAAAAAATTAAAAACTTTAACTTGCCTTTTTTGCAGGTTTTCATATTTACCGCTGCTGGCAGGGCTGCACCGACACGTTTGACCTGTTATTCTGGGTGTGGTGTATGGGTCGGGAGAGTGCCGAAAGGCAGTCGCAAACTCAATCCGTGTTGTTGCACATCGGCGCACCTCTCCCCGGCGGTACTTGGAAGCGCTGCTGCAAACAGGTACCCGAGGACCCCGCTCGGGCTTTGTGACTGGGTTTTCGCCGCGGAGGGTCAAACCACGGCGAAAACCCGGTCACAAATCTGCTGAAAATCCGGCCCTCAGTTTTTTTAGGAATTCAGTCAATTCTGAGGTGTGGCAACAAACTTCAATCCTAAATCCTGGTTACTGTTTACTGAGGCCAAGTGTCTGAGTAGGTACAGGTACAGCGGCGAGAATCCGGAAGCCTGGGGACCAAGGCCACTCTGGATTCTGTGTATTTTCGGACTTCGGTCTTTAAAATGTCCCGAATCCAGAAACGCCCGAGCCCAGGTTTGTTAATTTCCGGACTTCGGAACGTCTTTCTGATGTTCCGATTCCGGAAACGCCTGGGCCAAGGTAGGTAGGGAGGAGGGGCAGGGGAGGTAAGGAGGAGGGTGGGTGAGGTGAGGGGGTGGGGGGGGGTCAGGCCGAGGTAAGGGGGGGGGGGAGGAGGTAGGGGGGAGGGGTTGGGAGGTCGGGCCGGGGCCGAGGGGAGTCTGGACTTCATAACATTTTCCGGATTCCGGATGACCCCACCACGGATCGTCCCGGATTCCGGAACAGTACGGATTCCAGAACTCCGTATTCTCGACGCTGTACCTGTATAATTAAAGGGGATCTTTATTGTTAAGGCACATATTAGGAATGGTAAATCTGAGATATGTTAACTTAAAAGATAGCTTGTTCAAATGGCATTTACAGGTTTCTTTGCACATGGCGGGAAAAATAGCATCTGAGGTTAGGAGTTATCATTAGCACTGCCTCCTCGACACTCAATCCTTCTGTAAATCAGTGATTTTATTTTAAAACAATGGCTGCAGATGAAGCCACTCGATATGGCTTTGTGGAGCAGTTTCACCCATACTTGGGGATTTTACGTTTGTATCCCAATCTGCAGCCACGATGGCAGGCCACAATGGAGACTGAAACATACTTTAATTTATGTAGAATCTCAAAAATAAAATGGTAATGGGACCAATGATTTATGACGACTGAATAAGTCCAGTTTCATTTGAATCAGTTGGGATCCCAGGACTTTTACGGGTGATTTTGGGATTGCATTCCATGATTCTGTTCATTTTTCTATGAAAATGGAAAATCAGTGATCTTTGCTACTGAACTTAATGAAAATTGAGGCTTAATCTTTCCTTGGTTGTAATAGTCAGAGTTTGGTATCCCTCAAACTGCGCCCAGTCTTGCCTTATCGAGTTACCCTGTTCAGAGAGTCTCAGCAAGTTGTATTCTATTTTAAAAGTGGCTGTATAGTGGCAGAATTCAGGATCAATTTCTGTTACAAAACAACAGCTGAGAGATGCCTCTTCTACAGATGGAACTAAAAGGTTCTTTGTATGCTCAGCTTTATATATATAAAATACCAATAAAATCTTTGGGATCAGGATATCTTGAAATCTTAAAAATGAGTCACTTGACAGCTTTTATACACTAGGCATGGTCTTACGAATTTTTTCTCATTTGAGGTGTTTGGCTAGCAAACTCCATATTACATTCAGATTTTTCCCCTGCTTGCCCATCTCTCATTAAGTTGCTGATCCTGCAGGGGAATGGATTCCATGGGTAGAAGTCACTCAAAGACTGAAGCCTTGGCTAAATTGGCATTCTTCAAAAATGAGCCTGGGCACTGAGCCTTGGGGGTTATTCACAGTTTCACCTTCACCTGATGCATTTCTCACTTTGCAGCAGGCGGATGCTGGACCAGGACCAGGAGCTGTCTGCCCTTGCGGCAACCCTGGCGGAGATTGGCTAGCTCGGCCCATGTCAGGAATGAACTCTGGAATACGTGGTCTGTTTTGATACACTGCCATCTGTAAAGTGTACCTGCTGGAGGAGAGGGGAGGGGGAGAGCACCCCTCAGATGTTTTAACAGTTTTATTTTTAATCAATATTCCTTTTGTGTTGCTTGCTCTGTCCTGGGACTGAAACATGCTATGTCTTTACTCCAATCAATCCATCAATATTCTGTATCTATGCCTATTGTCTGGTCTGGTCATCTTTGTATACCAGTTCAGATAAATAGAAATACTGTGCTGAAAATTAAATCAAGGGAGGACTTTTTTTTAAGTATGTGCTGCCACTAATCTTTGAATAAGGTTTAAAAACTGAGTGAGTGACTCACCAGGTTACTCTACAGGATCCCATGTTGTTTGGTAGAAGTTTTTGAGCCTTCACCTAGCATTATTTGTTTTCTGCCTCTTTCCTGAATGCACTGATGGTCTGTCCACCCTTTGGCATCTCGCCCAAGTGGCCATTCTTCATGGATGAGTGTGCCAATTGTGGAGGGTCATCACAGCCAAATCTGACGCTGTCTTCACCTGATGCCCCCAAGTATACATTTTTCAGTGGGGACACTAGGGTAGTTGCCAGAAACAGAAACCCCAACCACTTCATCTGCTTCTCTTTCCCCTTCCCCATTCCCCGGCCCAAGATTGCTGAGGTCATTTGTAGCGCACTTTCTGCTGCTCCAGCTCACTCGGCATGGGTCATTCCTGCTATTCTTTTATGTGTTTGGCTAAAAACTATACCTTTACCCACTGAACTATTGGGGAAGCTTCCTTCCAATTTAAACTTCTGTTTCCCCCTCCCACCCATCACACTCAAAATCCAGTATGATATTGTTATCAAACTTGTTGCAAATGATGAGCTCCAAAGATCTGTAACAAGATCAGAAAGGGACTTAAAAGTTGGAGTGCTTGAGTTAAGAGAAAAGGTAGTCATTAAAAATAAGTCTCAACATTGATAGACATGACTGGTGTATGTCTTTACATTCGTTACTGTAAAAATATGTTGAATTTTTGATCAAACTGTACAGTAAGGTTAATAGTTTAATGGGTTGGGTGCTGTAAATTACATTCTTGCATACAGTTCTTGTAATTTCAGCTGCTGAGAAGGGATTTGTTCAGTGTGGAAGTGTAGCCTGCAGGCTTGCACAGATTAATTTCTGAGGGGTCACGTTTGGGTCGGAGTTCCGGCGTTCTACGCATGCTGCGGCAACAAAATAAATAAACGTTTATCTCTCCCGACAGCTGAGAATCACCGTCTGGTCGCTGTGCACCAAATCTGTATCTTATATCAAGTATCCCAAGGCCTGTCAGCATGGTAAGTGGACAAGCAATCTTGTTTTGAAGGATAATACGATAAGAAGTATGAATTAAGCAGAATTGAGAAGGACGTGTTGTAAACCAGTTATTGATTCTGCTTATATCTGCAGTCCTCAGTGTGTTCATTATTTGGTATCATTCGCACAACAGTTTCTGGTTTCTTATCCCATTTTGTTTTGTGGTGCGGGGGGATTACCAAAGATCTTTGCCCAGTGAGATCAGCTGAAAAGAAGTGAAACTTGAAAGGTAGTTTCCCAGAACGGCACCCTGAATCCTAATATGTCACATCACAAAACAATGGGGCACTTTTTTTTTCTTGCAACTTTGCTGATCTTAACCAGGCTGCTTTTTGAGAAGACGGGTTTCCGATATAGAGGAGAGATTAAGTACCTGCCTATTCAGGCTGCCTGTGCCTCTCCTAGAGACTGGTTACATAGTAGAGTTGGCAGGCACGAGGGAAAGAGGAAGAAACAGCCCGTCTAACTGTCCTGATTGGCTGAAAAGGAGAGAGAATTATTTAAGAAAACAAATCTAGATTAATAGAATTCACTAGTAGGATTTTATGATTCTAATACACTGGAGCCCATGCAATCAATTTTCACTTCTCTGAGAAACCAGTCAATCTCAAATAGTCTTTCATCTTCCATATTGAGTGACAAAGGAAGGATTGTACAATACTGACTTTAGCCACTAGGTGTAGCTGGCGCCTATGAATGCTGTGGATTATGTTTCAGCTTTGAAAGATATGTTGAGCAGAACTTGATCATAACAATTACATAGGGTCTGTGGCACAGATACATAGAATGTACTGCACAGAAACAAGCCATTCAGCCCAACTGATCTATGCCGGTGTTTATGCTCCACATGAGCCTCCTCTCACTCCTCTTCATCTAACCATATCAGTATATCCTTTTATTCCCTTCTCCCTCAAGTGCTTATCTAGCTTCCCCTTAAATGCATCCATGCTAGTTGCCTCAGCTACTCCTTGCGGTAGCACATTCCACATTCTTACCACTCTTTAGGTAAAGAAGTTGCTCCTGAATGCCCTAATGACAATCTCATAATTTTGGCCCCTAGTTTTGGACTGCCCACAAGTGGAAATATTTTCTCTACATCTGCCCTATCAAACCCTTTCATTATTTTAAAAACCTCTTTTAGGAGCCTTCTCTATTCTAGAGAAAAGAGCCCCAGCCTGTTTAGCCTTCCCTGATGAGTATATCCTCTCAGTTCTGGTATCATCCTTGTGAATCTTTTTTGCACCTTCAATGCCCCTGTATCCTTTTTAGAATACAGCACTTGGAGTACGGCCTAACCAAGGTTCTGTACAAGTCTAACATAATCTCTCTGCTTTACAATTATATAGAAACATAGAAACATAGAAAATAGGTGCAGGAGCAGGCCATTCAGCCCTTCTAGCCTGCACCGCCATTCATCGAGTTCATGGCTGAACATGAAACTTCAGTACCCCCTTCCTGCTTTCTCGCCTTGATCCCCCGAGTAGTAAGGACTTCATCTAACTCCCTTTTGAATATATTTAGTGAATTGGCCTCAACTACTTTCTGTGGTAGAGAATTCCACAGGTTCACCACTCTCTAGGTGAAGAAGTGTTTCTCCTCATCTCGGTCCTAAATGGCTTACCCCTTATCCTTAGACTGTGACCCCTGGTTCTGGACTTCCCCAACATTGGGAACATTCTTCCTGCATCCAACCTGTCCAAACCCGTCAGAATTTTAAACGTTTCTATGAGGTCCCCTCTCACTCTTCTGAACTCCAGTGAATACAAGCCCAGTTGATCCAGTCTTTCTTGATAGGTCAGTCCCACCATCCAGGGAATCAGTCTGGTGAATCTTCGCTGCACTCCCTCAATAGCAAGAATGTCCTTCCTCAAGTTAGGAGACCAAAACTGTACACAATACTGCAGGTGTGGCCTCACCAAGGCCCTGTACAACTGTAGCAACACCTCCCTGCCCCTGTACTCAAATCCCCTCGCTATGAAGGCCAACATTCCATTTGCTTTCTTAACCGCTTGCTGTACCTGCATGCCAACCTTCAATGACTGATGTACCATGACACCCAGGTCTCGTTGCACCTTCCCTTTTCCTAATCTGTCACCATTCAGATAATAGTCTGTCTCTCTGTTTTTACCACCAAAGTGGATAACCTCACATTTATCCACATTATACTTCATCTGCCACGCATTTGCCCACTCACCTAACCTATCCAAGTCACTCTGCAGCCTCATAGCATCCTCCTCGCAGCTCACACTGCCACCCAACTTAGTGTCATCCGCAAATTTGGAGATACTACATTTAATCCCCTCGTCTAAATCATTAATGTACAATGTAAACAGCTGGGACCCCAGCACAGAACCTTGCGGTACCCCACTAGTTACTGCCTGCCATTCTGAAAAGTACCTATTTACTCCTACTCTTTGCTTCCTGTCTGACAACCAGTTCTCAATCCACGTCAGCACACTACCCCCAATCCCATGTGCTTTAACTTTGCACATCAATCTCCTGTGTGGGACCTTGTCGAAAGCCTTCTGAAAGTCCAAATATACCACATCAACTGGTTCTCCTTTGTCCACTTTACTGGAAACATCCTCAAAAAATTCCAGAAGATTTGTCAAGCATGATCTCCCTTTCACAAATCCATGCTGACTTGGACCTATCATGTCACCATTTTCCAAATGCGCTGCTATGACATCCTTAATAATTGATTCCATCATTTTACCCACTACTGAGGTCAGGCTGACCGGTCTATAATTCCCTGCTTTCTCTCTCCCTCCTTTTTTAAAAAGTGGGGTTACATTGGCTACCCTCCACTCGATAGGAACTGATCCAGAGTCAATGGAATGTTGGAAAATGACTGTCAATGCATCCGCTATTTCCAAGGCCACCTCCTTAAGTACTCTGGGATGCAGTCCATCAGGCCCTGGGGATTTATCGGCCTTCAATCCCATCAATTTCCCCAACACAATTTCCCGACTAATAAAGATTTCCCTCAGTTCCTCCTCCTTACTAGACCCTCTGACCCCTTTTATATCCGGAAGGTTGTTTGTGTCCTCCTTAGTGAATACTGAACCAAAGTACTTGTTCAATTGGTCTGCCATTTCTTTGTTCCCCGTTATGACTTCCCTTGATTCTGACTGCAGGGGACCTACGTTTGTCTTTACTAACCTTTTTCTCTTTACATACCTATAGAAACTTTTGCAATCCACCTTAATGTTCCCTGCAAGCTTCTTCTCGTACTCCATTTTCCCTGCCCTAATCAAACCCTTTGTCCTCCTCTGCTGAGTTCTAAATTTCTCCCAGTCCCCAGGTTCGCTGCTATTTCTGGCCAATTTGTATGCCACTTCCTTGGCTTTAATACTATCCCTGATTTCCCTAGATAGCCACGGTTGAGCCACCTTCCCTTTTTTATTTTTACGCCAGACAGGAATGTACAATTGTTGTAATTCATCCATGCGGTCTCTAAATGTCTGCCATTGCCCATCCACAGTCAACCCCTTAAGTATCATTCGCCAATCTATCTTAGCCAATTCACGCCTCATACCTTCAAAGTTACCCTTCTTTAAGTTCTGGACCATGGTCTCTGAATTAACTGTTTCATATCCCTCTACAAATGAACCCCAGTGCTTGGTTTGCTTTTTTATGACCTTATTTATTGTTCATCTTGGTTGTCCTGATGCAACAGAATGACTTGCTAGGCCACTTCAAAGAGCGATTAAGAGTCAACCATGTTGGTGTGGGACTGGAGTCACATCGGCCAAACTGGATAAAGACGACAGGTTTTCTTCTCTACAATGACTAGTGAAGCAGTTAGGTTTTTGCAACAATCTGACAGCTTCATGTTCACTTTTACTGATATCAGCTTTTTATTTCCAGATTTTTTTTAAGCTGAATTAAAATTTTCAAACTGTCCTGATGGGATTTAAACTCACTGTCTCTAGGTTATTAGTCCAGGCCTCTAGATTATTAGTTCAGTAATATATTTCTGAGTAGCTCTGCAACATTTTGTTTTAACGTGCATTATCATTAAAACAAAATGTGGCAGAGTTTCTCAGGAATAATAGTAACAGCATTTGTGCTGACGGTGCTCTGTATTTTTTTTTGGTTTGAGAGGCTTGAGCTTAAAGCAGGATACACGAGGCATAGCTTTTCTCAATATTTTTGGATTGTTACAATTTGAAACTCCAAAAGACAAAGTGATTATTTTTTTTAAAGGCACACAGATTTTGAATACAGGTCCAAAAAGTAAAATGAAATCCTGAAGTTTGACCCTGATCCTAATTTGCAGTTGGGGCATCATAATTGGTTTCAGTGCCCCTGGGCTAGGGAAGAGAGAAATCAGTCAGGGTCCATAGTGACCTCTGCTTAAAAAGTGTGTGTGAGGATGCTGTGCGCGGACAGAAATGGACTTGGTTGTGATGCCCTCCATGGTTCAATAGCCTGCTGACACTCTGTAATTGTAACCTAATCTGCCTGGCAGGAAACTGATGGGATGGGAGTGGATTGGCCACCTGTTTTACACTTCCATTGGGGAAAGTAAAATCGAGTGAGGTGTAAAACGGGCGGCAAATCCGATCCCATCAGATTCTCGCCGGGAGGATTAGGTTAAAATTGCACCCTCAATGTTGAGGCCGATACATTTAGAGTGGCCAATTAGGTGAGATATCGGGGTTGCCAGTGCCAAGTGTATCTCAGTGCCTCGGGAAAGAAGGGGTTAAAATTGGGGAAGGTACAAATATGTGTTTGAAAGCTTGTTTTTAAGAGGTTTTATTCAAAGTTTTGTCCCTCAAATGGTTTTAGTTTAACCAGTTTAACTGTAGATGATTATATTGAGGATGGATTTCCCTGAGTAGCTTCTTTAAAATCCTGTAAGATTTTGACAGTCTGATAAAATGCCACACACTCAATGCTTGTTTATGGCCTCAGGGATGGATTTCACCAAGGACGGCCGCTACATGGCACTGGCAGAGAGACGAGACTGCAAGGATTACATCAGTATCTTTGTGTGCAGCGAGTGGCAGCTGCTGCGGGTAATTAATTTTATATTTATAAAAAAAACACACATGCATTGTTCCTCATCGAGAACGGTGTGACCCAGTACTGATCCTTACACTGTGCATGCTGTTCCGGAACCTTTCCATTAAAATCGTGCTCGGTTTCAGGAACTTCAAAAAGTGCGCTACGTCCGCGGAATACTATATTTCCAAGCACTACATTGGTGGTATGCCAGGAGCGAGGTCTTGTTCATTGAGGTTAAGGGTTTCTCGTGTTGGGGAATGCAACATTTTTTATCCCCATTTTGCACCCAGTGCTTGTGTCGAGCAATTTGAATCATGTACAGAATGGGTTAGATGACGGGTTAAGCTGCTTTTTATATTGTTCCAAATGAATGGACTCCCTATTACACCAAAGGGAAATGTTAAGTTCCTTCCCCAGCCAGCCATCTGAGGAAGTCTGCGAATCCATGTGAGCTGTAGATCCGTATACTCCAGAAACTGAGCTTAGCCTGCAGCCAGTACAGAGAGATTTTTATGTCGTCATTCTGGACTGAGTTTGAACCCGTCTCAGAAGAAAGAGAGATGTACTGTAAGCCATCATACTGCCTGCTGCATAGTATGATGCAGCATTATATTTGCCTTTCTAAAATGCACCTCTCGGCATCTACATGTTGCAATGCCCAAAATCCTGGGGTCTATATATAATAACCTAGAAATTCGGTTCATCCTGTTAGCGTTCCTGGGGGTGGGGGGGGGGGGGGGGGGGGGGAGACGACGCGACCAGGTACGGCGCAGCTAACGACTCCTGCTAAATTCGGTGGGAATTTAGTGGCGCAGCGGAAACCTGTAGCACCTGCTCCGCCGGTGATGCTGACATGATTTTACTGAAACATATAAGATACTGAAGGGACGCAACAACGTAGATACAGAGAGGATGTTTCTACTCGTGGGGGAATCTAGAATTAGAGGGCATAGTTTAAAAATAAGGGGTTGCCCATTTAGAACTGAGATGATGAGAAATTTCTTCTCTTAGACGGTCGTAAATCTGTAGAATTCTCTGCCCCAGCAAGCTCTGGAGGCTGGGTCATTGAATATATTTAAGGCGGAGATTGATTTTTGAACAATAAGGAAGCGGGCAGGAAAGTGGAGCTGAGCCCAAGATCAGATCAGCCATGATCTTATTAAATGGCGGAGCAGGCTCAAGGGGCCAAATGGTCTACTCATGCTCCTATTTCTTATGTAATATTCTTATGTCATCACCATGCGCAGCGACCCATTAGCGCCCCGAACCCTGAATTGGGTATCGCCCCTTGAAGCTGCGCCGGGCGATGACGGCGACAGCTTCAGGGGACGCGTACCGGGCGGCTGGCCACTCGCAGAGCGAAACGTAAAGGGGAGATGTGCCGTTGGTGCTTTGAACGCGAAATCCGTGCTGCGATCGGTCAGATCAGCACTCTGCTTGAGTGCTGGGTTTTTGGCACGGCACCTCACCCCCCAGTGGTCCAGACAGGACCCTTTTTTTGCTGCAGAGTATGCAGCTTTGGGTCCTTCCCTTTAATTGGGGGAAGAGCCCCTCCTACGCGGCCCAGTGCATAGCGCTGCACCCCGTTCCTGAGGCATCGTCCCGCTACTGTCCCAGAAAGGAAGTGGAGCGCTTTATTTTTCCCCGAATGTTTGTTGTCTTCTATTACCTTTTGGCGTGTTCCTGTACGTGATCTGAAATAAATAACTGTTGTTTAAAATCATATGTCCGGCTTTTCTAAAATTGATTTGGTAGCTGTTTTCTATTCATGATGATTCTCTTGTGTGTAATTTGTTCAGCATTTTGAGACTGAGACCCAGGACCTGGCTGGTATCGAGTGGTCACCCAACAGCTGTGTGCTGGCAGTCTGGGATTCCTGTTTGGAGGTGAGTGGCAGC
This sequence comes from Pristiophorus japonicus, assembly GCF_044704955.1. Lineage (NCBI taxonomy): Eukaryota > Metazoa > Chordata > Chondrichthyes > Pristiophoridae > Pristiophorus > Pristiophorus japonicus. The sequence continues at coordinate 99,992,225 of NC_091994.1, forward strand.
TCTGAAAAGGGATATTGCAGCTTGAAAGATTCCTGTCTTTAAAATATGTTAATTCTTTTGAAGTAAATTTGAAGTCCAAGGTGTTTATTGTTTGACAAAACACAGGGTTATGACTACAGTATTATATGGTGAGTTCTTGGCGTTTTGTTAGAGCAGGGGATTTTAGAATGCTAAAATGAAGGGGGATTGATCTGTGGAAGTGTCCATAAAATTAGACTTGCAGTCTCTTCAAATGTCAACCTTAGTTCACTTGTAGCACGCTCACCTGAGTCAGAAGGTTGTGGGTTCAGGCGCCAAACCCAGAGATTGGATCACATAATCTAGGCTGACACTTCAGTGCAGTACTAAGGAAGTGCTGCTCTGTCGAAGGTGCCATCTTTCATGAGACATTTAACTGAGGCTCCATCTGCCCCCTCAGGCTGACATAACATGATATGAATTGTTATGACATGAGTTCTCCTGGTGTCCTGGCCAACATTTATCCCTCTACCACAGACTGGTTAGTTATTTAGCTTGCTGTTGTTTGTGAGACTTTGCTGTGTGCAAACTGCTTCATAGAAACATAGAAAATGGGTGCAGGGGTAGGCCATTTGGCCCTTCGAGCCTGCACCACCATTCGATAAGATCATGCTGATCATTCCCTCAGTATCCCTTTTTTGCTTTCTCTCCATACCGCTTGATCCCTTTAGCCGTAAGGGCCATATCTAACTCCCTCTTGAATATATTCAATGAACTGGCATCAACAACTCTCTGTGGCAGGGAATTCCACAGGTTAACAACTCTCTGTGTGAAGAAGTTTCTCCTCATCTCAGTCCTAAATGGCCTACCCCTTATTCTAAGACTGTGTCCCCTGGTTCTGGACTTCCCCAACATCGGGAACAATCTACCCGCATCTAACCTGTCCCGTCCCGTCAGAATCTTGTACGTTTCTATGAGATCCTCTCTCATCCTTCTAAACTCCAGTGTATAAAGGCCCAGTTTATCCAGTCTCTCCTCATATGTCAGTCCTGCCATACCGGAAATCCGTCTGGTGAACCTTCGCTGCACTCCCTCAATAGCAAGAACGTCCTTCCTCAGATTAGGAGACCAAAACTGAACACAATATTCCAGGTGAGGCCTCACCAAGGCCCTGTACAACTGCAGTAAGACCTCCCTGCTCCTATACTCAAATCCCCTAGCTATGAAGACCAACATGCCACTTGCCTTCTTCACCGCCTGCTGCACCTGTATGCCAACTTTCTACATATAATGACTATCTTTAAAGTTGTGGTTAAAGCATTGGTTGTGAAATGCTTTGGATATCCTGAAGATGTGGGAAATGCTACATAAATGCAAGATTATTTATTTTTCTTTCAACATTAAAGAAAAGGGGGTGAAGGGCAGAGGTTAGCAGCACGAGTATACAGGTTACCCAATATTGATCTCCTCTAGAGGAAAATCAGAGCTGGTCTTGTGCTGCTCTCAACTCTATATGGAATGCCTCTTATTTCTGCCCCTTCTAAACACAAATTAGCCATGTATATTTTAATGTAGAAAATTGCTTTGTGGGACATGTTTTTTTCTCCTTCTCTCCCTCAGTACGGAGTAACCTGTTCTGTTCCTTCCAGTATAAAGTCCTCTTGTATTCATTGGACGGGCGCCTGCTGTCCACCTACAGTGCGTACGAGTGGTCTCTCGGTGTGAAGTCTGTTGCATGGAGTCCAAGCAGCCAGTTTCTGGCCATTGGGAGTTATGATGAAAAGGTAAGAGATGTGACACAGGTCAGTGAAATTAATGGCCAACTGGCAGATCTCAGCAGGAATTGGTTAAAACTGGTGAAAGGAACGTTTAGGACAGATTTTTGAAAGAACTTCTCCACATAAGAACTACTTGCATTTATATAGCACCATTAATGTAGGAAAATGTCCCAAGGCGCTTCACAGGAGTGTAATCAGACAAAAGTTGATATCGAGCCAAATAAAGGGATATTAGGAAGGGTGACTGTAAGCTTGGTCAAATAAGTGGTTTTTAAGCAGGGTTTTAAAGGAGGAGAGGGAGGGGGGGCGAGGTGAGGCGTAGAGGTTTAGGGAGGGAATTCTAGGGCTTGGGGTGTAGACAGCTCATGGTGGGGAAGTATGATCAAGACTTTGAATGGTGTTCTTGGTAGAGGAGTGAGAGAATTAGACGGGCTGAGGACTCAGTTGAGGTGATGGAAGGAATGTATGTGTTTAACTCTAATGGATGAATTAAAATTAGCCAAATGGCCTCCTATATCCAATGTATTCTTCACAGGTGGGGAATGCTTACATTTTATAGATGTTGGAACTGGTAACCATCTGGGAGTTTTGTTTTTAAGATGGACATGTTTTTAAAGCCTGAATAGATTAATCTTGTGTACAGTGAGATCTTGATTGTCCCCCATATGGAAGGGACCCTGTACTCAGACATCCTTAGTTAAGCTGATTTGAGTTATTGGCTTCTGATTGGCCTATTTAAATAATCTATTGTAGTTCCCAGCTTGTGCAGATAGACTGGCCGATGAGGGAGTACAGCATCGCTTGCTCAGTATCTAATGTCCTTTGGCCATTCCAGTATTTTAATTAAGACCTGAAGTAGATCTGGAGCTTTAACTGTTCATTTTCCTACCTCTTCCCATTTTTATGTGGGAGAGTCAAAACTGCAATTAGTGGACATAGCCAGTTTCTGTTGTTTTTTCAGAGATAAATATTTGTATAAGATAAATATTTTTATCAGGAATGTTGTCATGTGGTGAAAGGGTCTGCTAAGACACATCTTGAAGAACACTCACACTACCTAATGTTACGGCAAGTGACTTGGAAGTCTCACAGGCAGTGAAAGCCGATATCTGAGCAGTGGCCAGTCAATGTCCCGGCCGGTAAATGCCATCGTAGTGCAAGCACTATATTAATGATGCTGATTTTAACTATTAAAACCATCTATCTACCAGGATCGCTTAGAATCTGTTCAGAGCTCAGCAGGTTTCACCACACTGCAAACACTGGCATTTGCAGAATCATCGAAGTCCCAATACTTTCAGATTTTGGCAGGAGGTCCTCTATAACACCTGGCATTGTGCTGGCTAAAATTTGTTCTGAAACAACAACTTGAATCTATGTCACCTTTATCGTATTTTTTAAAAATCCCTAGATCAAGTCGTAAACTGCATGGACCCCACAGTCAGGAGACACATGAAGATAAACTTAGCAGAGTTTTAGAAATAGTTGTCCAGAAGACTTTATATACATTTTTTTTTAAATTGGTCTTTTCAATTGGCACTGGCCTTTCCGGGGCCCATAAGTACACTATTTCGGCGGCAGCTGTGCATTTGCTGATAATTACATCATGACACAGTCATTGCTAATTGCACGGAGAAACATTTATCTTGTCCATCGTGAAATCGTGATGCAATATTATGATGCGAGCACTTCATGCATGAACACTGACCATACTGACATGGCCAGTCTACGCATGCACAAGGTATCGAGCCAGTTTACAGGAAGCATGATTGCATCACCTACTATATATAGGAGAGTGGCACAGTCTCAAGACCCAGACGGCACTATAAAATTGGTATAGTTGAACATAGATTTAATCTGTGGTTTCCTACTCTCCTTATAGCATCAAACCAGATACTGACTGCTTTACCAATTTTCAGTACACAGGAAGTAATTTATGGTTTGACTTCTTCCTCTCCCCCATATTATTGCTCGCTTGAGTAAGTCTTGGATTAAGTTATTGTGCAAAAATAGTATTTTACTCCTTTATACAATTAGGCTAATGAAATGGGCACTTACCCATCTGATTTGAGTATGGGGAATCCAATGCTCCCATAGCTTTCATCAAACTTTTTTTTAAACAAAAAAAATTGTTTATTTATCTATTTGAGCATAAGTCTGTTCCTGTGTTTTGGTTGTACCAAAGTCTTTTTTATAAGCTAATACACTACCACAAGTCCCAAGATAATTATGGATTAGGAAAGTCATTCTGCCCATCTTACTTCATCTATGCCAAATTATGCTAAAGTTCTCCACCCCCACCCCCAGTTGCAGCATCCAATTGGCTTTTAAATGGTTCCGTGGACCTCTATCTGGGAGACCATTCCATGTGTTGTTCACTATGTCGGGAATGAAAATTCCTCTGGCTATTAGTGCTAAAGTTACCTTTTATTAGTTTGAACCTGTATCCCTTTGCCCTTCTCTAGTAATTTAATTTAAAGTAATTTTCCAGATTTACCGTTGCCGTACATTTTGCAGTCTTGTATACCTCCATACAATCACCTCTTGGAATCTTCTTCCAATGCTGAAAAGCCTCAGTTTACCGACTGTGCCTGGAATAAAAGAAAGGAGAGTAGACTTTGCCCAAACACTTGTTTTCCCTTGACTGAGTGAAGGATGATGCCACATTGTGCTCATCTATATGTGACTGGTTGGAAATATTCAATGTAGTTTCAAATTCGAAGTACAAATGGTGCAAAAATACTTGCAAGGGTTCAGGCAAGTGCGCATTTGCATGAACAAATTGGCTCCATGTGTAGCAATTGCTGTCTAAACAGCTAGTGATTATATCTTTTTTTTAAATGCATCTTTTTTTAAATGTTTAAACTGCAAGCAGATTTGATTAGCCTTGAAAAGAAAACACACAGGAAACCATGACCTTTCTCTTTCAGGTGCTCACTGACTGATATTAATTCAAACTTCTAAGCCATATTTTAAAGCCCCTTCGGGTCCATCATGCACTGTTCGATAAGTTGTCCAATGCAACTTCTAATGACTTATAGCTGTGGGGTGCTTCTTTGGCAACTTGACTTGCATCACTGCTGTAATCAAATCTCCGGCGGTAAATCCTGCTCTGGATCCACCTTTTTTCTGAGATGTGATAGCCCCTCTTTTGAAAAGTTTTGGCTCTAATTATTGTGGAATCTTTCGGGTGAAGTGTTTTTTGTTGGAGTAAATTTTAATTGAAATGATCTAACCAATAACTAGGTAAGAATCATAAACCATGTGACCTGGAAGAAGATTGTGGAATTGGAACATCTCTCAACCATCAGAAACCCCAAAAGTGTAAGTAGGAGTGGTTCTTTTAAATTAAAAGGGAGAGGGGATTGTTTGAACTGAAGAGGTAACATAGAAACATAGAAAATAGGTGCAGGAGTAGGCCATTTGGCCCTTCGAGCCTGCACCGCCATTCAATAAGATCATGACTGATCATTCCCTCAGTACCCCTTTCCTGGCTTTCTCTTCATACCCCTTGATCCCCTTAGCCGTAAGGGCCATATCTAACTCCCTCTTGAATATATCCAATGAACTAGCATCAACAACTCTCTGTGGCAAGGAATTCCATAGGTTAACAACTCTCTGAGTGAAGAAGTTTCTCCTCATCTCAGTCCTAAATGGCTTATCCCTTATCCTAAGACTATGTCCCCTGGTTCTGAACTTCCCCAACATCGGAAACATTCTTCCCGCATCTAACCTGTCCAGTCCCGTCAGAATATAAGTTTCTATGAGATCCCCTCTCATCCTTCTAAACTCCAGTGAATAAAGGCCCAGTTGATCCAGTCTCTCCTCATATGACAGTCCAGCCATCCCTGGAATCAGTCTGGTGAACCTTCGCTGCACTCCCTCAATAGCAAGAACGTCCTTCCTCAGATTAGAAGACCAAAACTGAACACAATATTCCAGGTGAGGCCTCACCCAAGGCCCTGTATAACTGCAGTAAGACCTCCCTGCTCCTATACTCAAATCCCCTAGCTACGAAGGCCAACATACCATTTGCCTTCTTCACCTCCTGCTGTACCTGCCTGCTCACTTTGTGACTGATGAACCATGACACCCAGGTCTCGTTGCACTTCCCCTTTTCCTAATCTGCCGCCATTCAGATAATAATCTGCCTTTGTGTTTTTGCCCCCAAAATTGATAACCTCACATTTATCCACATTATACTGCATCTGCCATGCATTTGCCCACTCACCTAACCTGTCCAAGTCACCCTGCAGCCTCTTCACAGCTCACACCGCCACCCAGTTTAGTGTCATCCGCAAACTTGGAGATATTACACTCAATTCCTTTATTTAAATCGTTAATGTATATTGTAAAGAGCTGGGGCCCAGCACTGAGCCCTGCGGCACTCCACTAGTCACTACCTGCTATTCTGAAAAGGACCCGTTTATCCCGACTCTCTGCTTCCTGTCTGTCAACCAGTTCCCTATCCACGTCAGTACATTACCCCTAATACCATGCGCTTTGATTTTGCATACCATCTCTTGTGCGGGACCTTGTCAAAAGCCTTTTCAAAGTCCAAATATACCACATCCACTGGTTCTCCCTTGTCTACTCTGCTAGTTACATCCTCAAAAAATTCCAGAAGATTCGTCGAGCATGATTTCCCTTTCATAAATCCATGCTGACTTAGTCCGATCCTGTCACTACTTTCCAAATGCGCTGCTATTTCATCCTTAATGATTGTTTCCAACATTTTCCCCACTACTGATGTCAGGCTAACTGGTTTATAATTACCCATTTTCTCTTTTCTTCCTTTTTTAAAAAGTGGTGTTACATTAGCTACCCTCCAGTCCATAGGAACTGATCCAGAGTCGATAGACTGTTGGAAAATGATCACCAATGCATCCACTATTTCTAGAGCCACTTCCTTTAAGTACTCTGGGATGCAGACTATCAAGCCCCGGGGATTTATCGGCCTTCAATCCCATCAATTTCCCTAACACAATTTCCCGCCTAATAAGGATATCCTTCAGTTCCTCCTTCTCACTAGACCCACTGTCCCCTAGTACATTCGGAAGGTTATTTGTGTCTTCCTTTGTGAAGACAGAACCAAAATATTTGTTCAATTGGTCTGCCATTTCTTTGTTCCCCATTATAAATTAACCTGAATCCGCCTGCAAGGGACCTACATTTGTCTTCACTAATCTTTTTCTCTTCAAATATTTATAGAAGCTTTTGCAGTCAGTTTTTATGTTTCCGGCAAGCTTCCTCTTGTACTCTATTTTCCCCCTCTTAATTAAACCCTTAGTCCTCTTCTGTTGAATTCAAAATTTTTCCCAGTCCTCAGGTTTGTTGCTTTTTCTAGCCAATTTATGTGCCTCTTCCTTGGTTTTAACACTATCCTTAATTTCCCTTGTTAGCCACGGTTGAGCCCCATTTTACTTTTACTCCAGACAGGGATGTACAATTGCTGAAGTTCATCCATGTGATCTTTAAATGTTTGCCATTGCTTATCCACTATCAACCCTTTACGTATCCTTTGCCAGTCTATGCTAGCCAATTCACGCCTCATACTGTCGAAGTTACCTTTCCTTAAGTTCAGGACCATAGTTTCCGAATTAACTGTGTCACTCTCCATCTTAATAAAGAATTCTACCATATTATGGTCACTCTTCCCCAAGGGGCCTCGCACAACAAGATTGCTAATTAGTCCCTTCTCATTACACATCATCCAGTCTAGGATGGCCAGCTCTTTAGTTGGTTCCTCGACATATTGGTCTGGAAAACCATCCCTAATACACTCCAGGAAATTCTCCTCCACCGCATTGCTACCAGTTTGGTTAGCCCAATCAATATGTAGATTAAAGTCGCCCATGATAACTGCTGTACCTTTATTGCACACATCCCTTATTTCTTGTTTGATGCTGTCCCCAACCTCACCACTACTGTTTGGTGGGCTGTACACAACTCCCACTAACATTTTCTGCCCTTTGGAATTCCGCAGCTCCACCCATACCGATTCCACATCATCCAGGCTAATGTCCCTCCTTACTATTGCATTAATTTCCTCTTTAACCAGCAACGCCACCCTGCCTCCTTTTCCTCTCTGCCTATCCTTCCTAAATGTTGAATACCCCTGGATGTTGAGTTCCCAGTCTTGGTCACCCTGGAGCCATGTCTCCGTGATGCCAATTACATCATATCCGTTAACTGCTGTCTGCGCAGTTAATTCGTCCACCTTATTCCGAATACTCCTCGCATTGAGGCACAGAGCCTTCAGGCTTGTCTTTTTGACACACTTTGCCCCTTTAGAATTTTTCTGTAATGTGGCCCTTTTTGTTTTTTGCCTTGGGTTTCTCTGCCCTCCACTTTTACTATTCTCCTTTCTATCTTTTGCTTCTGCCTCCATTTTATTTCCCTCTGTCTCCCTGCATAGGTTCCCATCCCCCTGCCATGCTAGTTTAACTCCTCCCCAACAGCACTCGCAAACACTCCCCCTAGGACATTGGTTCCGGTCCTGCCCAGGTGCAGACCGTCCGGTTTGTACTGGTCCCACTTCCCCCAGAACCAGTTCCAATATCCCAGGAATTTGAATCCCTCCCTCTTGCAGCACTCCTCAAGCCACGTATTCATCTGAGCTATCCTGCGATTCCTACTCTGACTAGCACGTGGCACTGGTAGCAATCCTAAGATTACTACCTTTGAGGTCCTACTTTTTAATTTAGCTCCCAGCTCCCTAAATTCGTCTCGTAGGACCTCATCCCGTTTTTTATCTATATTGTTGGTACCTATATGTACCACGACAACTGGCTGTTCACCCTCCCTTTTCAGAATATCCTGCACCCGCTCCAAGACATCCTTGACCCTTGCACCAGGGAGGTAACATACCATCCTGGAGTCTCGGTTGCAGCCGCAGAAACGCCTATCTATTCCCCTTACAATCGAATCCCCTATCACTATAGCTCTCCCACTCTTTTTCTTGCCATCCTGTGCAGCAGAGCCACCCACGGTGCCATGAACTTGGCTGCTGCTGCTCCCCCCTGATGTCATCCCCCTCAACAGTACCCAAAGCGGTGTATCTGTTTTTCAGGGGGATGACCGCAGGGGACCCCTGCACTACCTTCCTTGCACTGCTCTTCCTGCTGGTCACCCATTTATTATCTGGCTGTGTACCTTTACCTGCGGTGAGACCAACTCGCTAAATGTGCTATTCACGTCATTCTCAGCATCATGCATGCTCCAGAGTGAATCCACCCGCAGCTCCAGTGCCGCAATGCGGTCCGTCAGGAGCTGGAGGTGGATACACTTCCCGCACATGTAGTCATCCGGGACACCGGAAGCGTCCCTGACTTCCCACATAGTACAGGAGGAGCATAACACATGTCCGAGCTGTCCTGCCATGACTTAACCCTTAAATTAACTTAATTTGGCAACAACAATGTGAAAGGTTGCTTACTGATATAAAGAAAAAGAAAAACTACTTACCAATCACCAGCCAATCACTTACCCCCTTGGCTGTGACACACCTGCCTTTGGGTTAGAAAGGGTCGGCTTGAGCACATATTCTAGGCAGTCACTTGAATGCCCTGTATCGTAATAGATGGTATTTGGTTGGGCCATTGAAGTAAATCCCATCTGCCTCTTTAAGGGGACAGGAAATATCCCATGGCACTATCCAAGGAGAGTAGGGAAGTTCTATTTTGGCCAAGATGCATTCCACAGCCAATACCACCAAAAAGTGCCATTCATCTCGTTGCTGTTCGTGGTTATTGGTGGTGTAGAATAGTAACTGTATTTGGCTACTTCATTACTTTTTAGTTCAGTGACTTCTTTCTATGAAGCACTTCAAGATATTTTGACATAATAACAAGCTATACAACGTCTATCTGTCTAACTGACGAATCATTGTCATTTGTGATGTATGTTAAATAGATTTTAGTCTGTAACAAATATTACAGCCAAATTGTAATGGAAGTACTTGTGAGCTCGAGTTACATTTGTGTTGCAGTGCACTGACTTTAAAGTAAGGTTTATCCTTTAGCTGGGGATCCGGTTTCTCTAGTATAGTGTAACCCAGGATGAATGATTGAGGCACGGTTGATGATTGAATCAGAATGGCTGCAGAAGTAGAACATGCTGTGTGCTGCAGGACTGTTTGGTTCCTTACTCCTTCAGTCAGGATCTATCTGCTCCCTTTTCTCCCAGCATTCTGCTAGTTTGATGGTTCAGAATAATGATGGAAAGTTGAATAGGATTTGGTTTGTTTTGGTCAGAAGCAGGAGGTCTGAATGATTCAGCCATGTTAGAAGAAAAGCTATGATACGACATATCATGTGTGTTCTTAAAATAAGCTTTGTGTGAGGATATTGAACATCATGAGCACTAGCTGCTTTGCAGAAATACGAGAGATCCTGGATTTGAATACCTGCTCGGCTAGATCAGACATCTGTTCTGCGATCTAAACCCTGCAAAGTACCATCTTGAATTAGTCAAGAACCAGCTCAGTCTAAGAATAGACCAGTTTGAATCTTGAAGTAATTGGCTCAGCACCTGAATCCCACATACTTCCCCAGTTGCCCGGAGAGCCCTTCATGTTCCTCATATTTTCTCTTGTTTATCATGGGCTTCATGCAGGGACTGGCTAAAAAAAGCCAGCATAAGAAATGTACAAACGTGACAGAACCATTAACCCTTCCCTTTCTGCCTACAGGTTATCTATAAAGAGGTAGAAAGCCGTCCAGGTCTGGGCAGTGATGTCTTGTCCCTTCCTCCACTTTCAACTAGAGGAAGTTCGTTATTCAGCTCGCAGAGTAAATGTAAGTAATGGGGAAGGAATGTGGCAATCCCTTTACTCTTCATTGGCCTAGGTTAGAGGAAGGGTGAGCCATTTGGTATCCATTAAACATTTAGTGCGAGCTTCTTTCTCACAGCAGTTGAGTTACTGGTGATACTTGTCTTTTTAAAGTTTTAAGGATTTTAATAGATTTTTTTCCCCCTGCGTTTTCTGTCAGTTTCCACAAATCTGAAAAGCTGTTAATTTGACTTCTACTTCTCCTTATAGAATGCTGTCATGCAAAACCATATCTACTATATGTGAAGGGATGCACTCTTTAAGAGTGGAGCTGAACGAGGCAGTAGCTACAACCTACTTGCACACTGTTACTCAGCATAGTTCCCCAGCCACATCGTTTAGCAGAACAATCTTTTTTTAGTAAAGCAGAAGCTTGATGAATTAGTGACTTTGAGTGCTCCTCCCGTTTCGTTATCTAAGCTTGCACTTCAAACAAATGAACACTTTTAACGTGAAGTTTCCTACATTGTCATCCAAACTAATCTCCTTCTGATCTGTGATTTCAGCTGAATGGTTTTACTTGGAAATGAAAAGGGCTCTTTGAATGTGTGACCCAAGTGAAGTGAAAGTGACTGTAAAGGGCCAAATGGCTGGTTTCTGTGCTGTAACATTCTATACTTCTAGTGTTTTTTTGGTGGGAGCTCATGTTGAATTCAGCCTTAATTTGTTACTGTTCTTCAGTCAAGAAGGAGTTAACTTTTTAAAATTGTACATTCAGCAAATCTTTATACTTAACAACTGAAGGACAAAATGAATTTTACCATTCTAATGCTTTCTTTCAAAGATCCCAGCACAAAAGATGGGATTTTGAGTGCATTCTTTGCAGGGCCCCTTGTAGTTATAGCACTCTGTCTTTACCTTACTGAGTCTTTCTGTTTCAGATGAGATTTGCGAGCCTCCGGTTCAAGTCCCGACAGTGAAGCCTGATTCGGATCGAGCAAATCCCAAATTGGGTATTGGGATGTTGGCCTTCAGTCCAGACAACCGTTTTTTAGCAACCAGAAATGGTATGTTAATAGGACCAATACTGTGGGTTAAAGATAAGGTTGGTAGCTCAGTGATTTTAGGCCTCAATCCACAATTCAGGGTGGCAGGTCCAAGTTGATATGTAGACATTTTTGTAGATCGGGTTTGGGAAGGACATCGATCTTGCTCACCGAGGGACCAATACATGGAATGGAGCTACAGTGCTAATCCACTTTCTCCAGCCCCCCCCTCACCCCCCCGCCCTGTTCCACCTCTCCTTCCACATCCACTCCCCCAACCCCCCCGTCCTTCAACTCTCCCCGCCCCACCCCTTCCTCCCCTCTCCTTCCACTTCCCCCCCCCCTCTCCTTCCATTTTCCCCCTCCCCTCTCCTTCCATTTTCCCCCCCCTCTCCTTCCACTTCCCCCCCCTCTCCTTCCACTTCCCCCCCCTCTCCTTCCACTTCCCCCCCCTCTCCTTCCACTTCCCCCCCCTCTCCTTCCACTTCCCCCCCCTCTCCTTCCACTTCCCCCCCCTCTCCTTCCACTTCCCCCCCCTCTCCTTCCACTTCCCCCCCCTCTCCTTCCACTTCCCCCCCCTCTCCTTCCACTTCCTCCCCTCTCCTTCCACTTCCCCCCCTCTCCTTCCACTTCCCCCCCTCTCCTTCCACTTCCCCCCCTCCCTCCCTTCACTTCCCCCCTCCCTCTCCTTCCACTTCCCTCCCTCTCCTTCCCTCCCCCCTCTCTCTCCCCCCCCCCCTCCTTCCTCTCCCTTCCCCTTCCCCCCCCCTCTCCCTTCCACTCCCCCTCTCTCCTCCACTCCCCTCCCTCCTTCACTCCCCTCCCTCCTTCCACTCTCTCCCTCCTGTCCACTCTCCCCCCTCCTCACTCTCCCCCTCCTTCCACTCTCCCCCTCCTTCCACTCTCCCCCTCCTTCCACTCTCCCCCTCCTTCCACTCTCCCCCTCCTTCCACTCTCCCCCTCCTTCCACTCTCCCCCTCCTTCCACTCTCCCCCTCCTTCCACTCTCCCCCTCCTTCCACTCTCCCCCTCCTTCCACTCTCCCCCTCCTTCCACTCTCCCCCTCCTTCCACTCTCCCCCTCCTTCCACTCTCCCCCTCCTTCCACTCTCCCCCTCCTTCCACTCTCCCCCTCCTTCCACTCTCCCCCTCCTTCCACTCTCCCCCTCCTTCCACTCTCCCCCTCCTTCCACTCTCCCCCTCCTTCCACTCTCCCCCTCCTTCCACTCTCCCCCTCCTTCCACTCTCCCCCTCCTTCCACTCTCCCCCTCCTTCCACTCTCCCCCTCCTTCCACTCTCCCCCTCCTTCCACTCTCCCCCTCCTTCCACTCTCCCCCTCCTTCCACTCTCCCCCTCCTTCCACTCTCCCCCTCCTTCCACTCTCCCCCTCCTTCCACTCTCCCCCTCCTTCCACTCTCCCCCTCCTTCCACTCTCCCCCTCCTTCCACTCTCCCCCTCCTTCCACTCTCCCCCTCCTTCCACTCTCCCCCTCCTTCCACTCTCCCCCTCCTTCCACTCTCCCCCTCCTTCCACTCTCCCCCTCCTTCCACTCTCCCCCTCCTTCCACTCTCCCCCTCCTTCCACTCTCCCCCTCCTTCCACTCTCCCCCTCCTTCCACTCTCCCCCTCCTTCCACTCTCCCCCTCCTTCCACTCTCCCCCTCCTTCCACTCTCCCCCTCCTTCCACTCTCCCCCTCCTTCCACTCTCCCCCTCCTTCCACTCTCCCCCTCCTTCCACTCTTCACCCCCACCCCCCCTCCTTCCACTCTTCACCCCCACCCCCCCTCCTTCCACTCTTCACCCCCACCCCCCCTCCTTCCACTCTTCACCCCCACCCCCCCTCCTTCCACTCTTCACCCCCACCCCCCCTCCTTCCACTCTTCACCCCCACCCCCCCTCCTTCCACTCTTCACCCCCACCCCCCCTCCTTCCACTCTCTTTCCCCCCCTCCTTCCACTCTCTTTCCCCCCCTCCTTCCACTCTCTTTCCCCCCCTCCTTCCACTCTCTTTCCCCCCCTCCTTCCACTCTCTTCCCCCCCCTCCCCTTTCACTCTCTTTCCCCCCCCTCCCCTTTCAACTCTCTTTCCCCCCCCCCCCCCACCCACCCTCCTCTCCCTCGCCCCTCCTTTCACTCTGCTGCGTTTAAGATTCAGCAGTGTGGACTGGGAAGGGAGCCAGATGAATGCTGGGCACCTCCTGCAGGGAGGGAGGGAAAGACTGAGGCAGAATTATCCTTGGACTGTTCTACTGCACCTCCTGTCATTTCAGTGCTTTCTCATGACTGCAGGAAGCTTGTGTAGAGTTTTTGTAAACAGTCTACAACTTTGTGTGTTTTTCTGTGGTAAGGTCAAGGTAGTTAATTTTCAGTATATTTTTGTAGGATGAGTGACTTATTCCTCTGCTGCTGTCTTCTTGCCTGGTAGTTCTAAACTTGGAGCACTGTAAGTTTCTCGTTTCCTGTGAACAACAAACGTTCGTATACTAAACCTTGCAATGCAAAATATATATCGCTTTCCCCTTTCTTCATTCCCCGTCTGGAGGAAGAGATGCTATCATTTGCGATATATGAAAGTTTTAATCACATTTCTTTTCTACATTTTATGTTGAGCACTTGAAGTTGAGGGATATCTGCTGAATGCGGTACTTTTCAGCTTTTTGTTGATCTTCGCTGCTGTATCAGTGTAATATTTTATCGATGTCAAAATTGTTTTTTTGGGTCACAAACTTTAGTTTAACATCCATTTGCAAAATTTGGCCTATAAATATAGATTTTTCTTTTAGGACGTGACTGCTGCCAACGAAGTTGAAGTAGTTGCGCATGCGCAGTTTTTTTTCGGTTGCTCGCTAACTGAAAACACTTCCAGAGAGAAAGGAGGGGAGGGGTGGTGAAAAGAGAGCGCATCAGGAAAAGAAAATCTGTAGCAGCAAAGCACAGTAAATGTCAATTTTTATTAATTTTCTTATTTTTATTCATTTTCTTTTCCTTTCCCTTCACACGGAGCTCGCGCTCCGTACAAATAAATCTCCACAATCCTCCCCCCATGAAAATATACATTAATACTTAAACGAACCGGCGCTATTATTATACATTGTTAAATCAACCCATAGCTCCATAGATTGATGAGATATGACTATTATTATACATTCATACTTAAACCACCACAGATTTATGCACAGAACACTTCCGTGCAGCTTCCGGTCGGTAGCAGTAGGTTCCGGTTCGTTGGCAGCAGTCACTCCGTTTCTTTTAAAGGGAAATTCATTAAATACAGGCAAGTACCATTACTGTGGCACTCATCTGTAGGGCCCCTCTCTTGACCATGACTTAAGGCCATTTAATAATTCTCCCTTGTTGATGACTAGTACATAGTATTTTTCGGGTGTTTACTTTCTTTCCGACTCTTTACTGAAAGTTTTCTGATTTTTACAAGGTTCTGTGTAGATGAAATCCCAAGAATAGGAAGAAGCTCAATGATCCTAGCCCATAGAATTGCCTTCCTTATTGATCCACCAAATAAACAGCACAAACTCATTTTATAACCACTTTCTTTTTCTCCTTCACCAGATAACATGCCAAACACTGTGTGGATATGGGATGCCCAAAAACTGAAGCAGTATGTGGTTTTGGAGCAAGTGTCTGCTGTCCGATCCTTCCAGTGGGACCCATGCAGGGCTCGCCTGGCCATCTGTACTGGCAGCAACAAGGTGTACCTGTGGTCTCCTGCAGGCTGCCTGTCTGTGCAAGTTCCAGCTGAAGGTAAGCGTTGGGAAGCTGAGAGGGGCTGAAGACTTGGGGAATGTGTATTTCATATTTTCCTAACTCATGCCAGAAATACTACTGACCTTTGTGAAGAACTTCTGCTTTCTGTCATCTAACATTTGAATTCTGGTGTCCTTTCTGCAGATAGTTTCCAGGTTTTATCATTGCACTGGCATCCCAATGGAGACTCTTTAGTGCTGATGAGTAAAGATAAAATGTGTGTGTGTTATTTGGAGACGGCAGATGAAAGCTAATGATGTGTGCTCTGCAGCTGGAGGGTGCAAGTGCACTCTAGTGTCTGGCTCCATTTGTGTCTGCCATATTGCTGAGAGCAAACGAGCATTGTTGACCGACTGCAACAGTACCAACTACTTATACCAACTACTTATGGAATATGGTCTTTTCATCTTCTAATGGAAATTTGTGGTTCAAAACAAGTGAAAAATTTGCTTTTACAATCATTTTGTGGACAGATTCAATAGCAAAGCCATTTAAAAAAATAATTGCATTTATAATTTATGTATTCTACAAGATCTTAATTCTTTACTGAGTGCTCATTGAAGCCCTTTTTCTTTTTGGGAGTTGAATTTTTTAATCCTTGCTCTGTCTGATGTTGGAACTCTTGTCAACACTTCATCGAATGAGCTGCTAGATTATTCTTGGAAAGGTGTCCAGTCGTCATTCAACGTCAAGCTGAAGTGATAGAACCAGGGGCTGTTGACCAAAACATCATCTCAAATTGTATAATTGTCTCTGGATTTGACCTCTGGTATGCCCATCAACCAGATCTCTCAACTAAATGAAGATTTGGGATCACTTCTTTTAAAAGTCAATCAACATAACACTTCAGAAGTACTTCATTGGCTGTGGAGCACTTTCGGAACATCCCGAAGATGTGAAAGGCGCTATATATAAATGCAATTTTGTTCTCACGATCTATCATGTGTACATATATTTTCTCAAAGGTGCACAATTTTGTTTAAGGTCCTGGGCAACTCCAAATTATAGGTCATTTATTTCATTGATGTTTGTGGTATCTTTCTGTGTGGAAAATGGCTGGTGTATTTGTCTACATAAGGATCGTAAAAGTCAGTGTATGGGAAAAGCTTTTGTGATGCGATGAGGCATTCTATAAAAGGCGTCTTGTTTTTCTATTAATTTCTCCCGATGCCAACTGTCACAAAAAGCCTCATTGCAACATTACTGTCCTAAATTACGACCGAGTCTTGCTCATAAATGATCCTCGACACTCGTCAAGTTTCTGTGGTCACTTCTCTGAACATCGGTGTCCCAATGTGTGAGTTGGTGTTGTTATCACAGCACAGAAGAAGGGAGCAGTATTCTGCATCTCGTGTATCTTACCTGACTGTTTGACACCAACAGTGGGTACTGCAAAAAGAGATCATGTGTTCCATATGGCAGTAGTGATGCCCCCCTTGCCTTGAATACAAATCTTAACCAAAAAAACTTCAGTTGAAACTGAAGCCTACTCTAATATGTTTCAGTCCATTGGTTTGCCAGCGTAGGGAGGTCAATGGATTGCTCACTTTTTAATGTAACATTGTTGGACCAGGTCCCTTGATACTGTGACTGTTTTACTCCATGTTGTGCAGTTAACAATTTGTTTATTACCTGCATAAACACACTGGTCGGTGTGGACTGTGCTGTCAGCTGATGTGCAGGTAACCTTTAGATAAGGCCCTTGTAATGCATACTTTTGTGGTGAAATAAAATTTTAGCCACGTCAAACCTAGATTGGCCTGCCTCGTGCACAAAACCTGCCTTTGTTCTTGCAGATGCAGATGGCATCGCTCAACAGTATATGACTGAAACATGACATATTCGATTGTATATAAATATTTGTAGCATTGGATTTATATATAGTTATTTATGGTAACTTTTTTCGAATAAAATTTATATCAAACTCTGTCTGTATATTCACTAATTGCTGTATGTAAATTATATTGTATAATCTGGGATTGTAGCTGAGGTTTGGAATTAAGGGCTATTTTGTTTAGGATTTAGGGCATAAATGAATGGGAGAATAGATTAAAAAGTAAGCTTTAAGGAGTAAGGCAAATTATGGGTCAAAATAAATCCAAAATGCACTCACTTCATAGAGAAGCTCTTGATGCTGATGCGGAAGGACAGAGGAGGTAGGATATGGAATGGTGCTGCATTGCCTTCCTGGGGTGAAGCAGCTGGCTTCTGCCAAGCAGCTTCCCATATTAGGATGGCTGAGGTGATTTTCACAACGCTTTGTTGTGATAGGTCTTTCCATGAATAGTGAGCTAGCTTGCTTAATCTGTGCATTGTTAATCTGGTTCCCTTTCATCTCCCACTTAAGATTTTCAAAACCTTTTTCACTTGGTTGGATTTGAATCCAGGTCCTAGATTTCTCTGAGGAACTTAAATGTGAAGGGACAAGGCCCTTCGGGCCATCACCAAGGTTGAAAAGAGGATAGAAAATTAGGTTTGCTGAACTTGGGATTTAGAAGCTTTGAGTGATAAAAGCCATGATGCAACACAAATAGCTGTTTAATGGTTGAGTACAAAATGTTATAAACTCACGGTCTGCATCAAACATTTATTTCCTGTTAATTTTCCATCTTTGATTGGGTGAATGCCAAATTGGGTGAATGGCTGGAACCGCGATAAAGATGAAAAACTGCCTCAGTACACCTGGGGTCACCGCTTCTCCAGTCAATGAGAACTGACCTACAATCTGAGGCTCAATTTGGAATTCAACATTGAAAATAATCTGTTTTGATTGTACTGTTGTCTTTGTGGATTTGTTTTGGGTGTTCCTTACAAGTCTGAACAAGTTTTACTGATCTTATACAGGTTAATGGCCAATTCATGAGTATGTTTTTAATCACCCAACCTCAAAGACATGGGTGCATTAGAAAAGATTCAAAGGGTGACTAGAATGTTCTGTACCTCAGGGGACTAAGTTATGAAGAGATGATACAGTTCTTCAAAACAATGAAAGGTACAGATAAAGTTGAGTTAAACAATCCTGGAGAATGAGTGTGGAAGAGAACATAATTAGAAAATTCATGAGCCTTGAGTAAAGTTGGAGATGACATTTCCCCACAAAATACTGGACAGGTGGAACACATTCCCACAGAAGGGAATTGATTTGAGATCCGTCAGCACTTTATTTTAAAAGAGCTGGACCAATATTGAGTAGGATTGAAGGTTTGAGATATTTAAACCTCCCCACCCAAGGGGCAATGGGGATGAAGCTCCTGTTTAGTAAAGAATGAATAGGTTCTATGGGAGGGAAATCCACAACACTGACCAAATAATCATGCATGGGCTCTTGAAGTGAGTTTATTAGGGATTAAGAGGAGTTTTGTAGCTCTGGGTTTCCTTGTTTCTCACATGCCATTCATTCTTCAAAACTGAAAGATGCCTACATACCACAATGTTACACATTTAATATCAATTTTATTAGCATGAGTGATGGCTTTAAATAAAGTACAGAAAAATGCTTACAAAAAACTGGATTATAATTAGTGTATAATCACTACACTTAACACATTCTAAGCATCTTCTCTCAAATCATTCCCAGTTTCTGCTTCTTGTTAATCTGGCATGTTTAATTGACGAAAGTCATACATAGCTGAGCTTTCAAATATTAACTTCAGAACTATCTGTGAATGTAGTTTGCAAATGTGCCATTTCCTTTATGGACTTTTAAAATATTAAAATGTATTTAATTCTTGTGGAGAGTGATGTAGTCTGTCCTCCTGCAGCGGTGAGCTTTGCACACTTGCTGTTTGCTTTGAAGTCACTGTTGGGGAGTAGAGTTCTCACAAGGGTAAGGTTAACAGAAAGCACAGACTCCTATTACTGACTCATTCTTTAGTCTTTAAAATGAGCCACTTTGGAGGGGAGGATACATTTGATTGCATAATTGAGTTTGCAATATGGGTTGGAATGTTTTGGTCAGGTTGGGCCAGTGAGTGACTGGTGCCAGATACTGAGCCGTGACTATATTTGCACAAGTATGATATTTTTGTGCTTTAAATGTTGTGCTTTGCTAGTTGGCTTGGGGTGGTGGGTGGCTGGCTGTCATGATTGTGTCTACAACTGCATGGCTTGCTGGGCCACTTCAGAGCAAATGAACCATCAACCGTCTAGTGCAGAAGCAAAGGCCAGGCTGGGTAGGGATGTTGGGTTTCCATCCCTGAAGGGTGTTAGTGAACCAGGTGAGTTTAAAAAAAATCCACTTTCATGGTCACTTACTATGGTGCAAGAGCCACCACTTGCCAGATAAGTTGTGAAATTAAATTCACACTGTCATGGTGGAATTGGAGCTCGTCCAGTACCATAATCACTGCACTAATGTAGCCCTACTTACCAGTATTTAGTATGAGTGAGAAACTCCAGCCATTGTTAATAGTGCTGTGATCATCAAAACTCCACAACACACTTTTATATAATGGACTATATTATTTCTGGATTACAACCATGGTACTGACATCACAAATCAGTTGATTTTTCATTGTGCAAACATTCTACCTCAAGAATATGAAGCACTGTTAGAACATAAAATAGTAAATAATCATTAATAAGGAGTGACTTCAATACTGTTGTACTTTGTGTTCAGCTGGTTTTAACTGTCTCAATTATATTTCAAATGTCTAATAGATGGAGTGATTACAAGCCAAGCTTTGTGAAAATGTTTAATACAAGGTACTCTTAACATTTAAAAGGGTTTTCAGCATTTGCACAAGACTATTAAAATAGTACCACAATCTGCCAGTTTTGAACAAAAACTGGTCAAAGCAGTGGTTTTCAATGATTTAAAAACAAGTGTGACTAAAAGGTACAACTGAGCTGTCTTTTTTTAGTCAGTACTCTGTTAGTCAAGGTATGCAAAACATTAAAATTGAGCTTTTGGCCATTTAGTGGCAGCCCCATTTGGTTGCAGTTTCAACTGTTCACTTGTTTTGCTTTTTCTTTTCAACTAATAAATCTCATAGTGCTGTTCCCAATTCAGAGGAAGAACTTGTATAAGAATGTAAAACCTTATTGTGTAAAACAATGCATTCTTTTAAAATTACAAAGTCTAATTGCTGCTAAGTGAACACTGGCTGAGTTCGTAGAGGTCAATTCAGAGGCTGCAACCATTCTGGCTCTGGTGTTTGGTATTCCATTGTTTACTTTTTTTGAAATGACACTGGGAGATATGTACAGAAATGCATATAAATGCAATTCTGTAAGATACATATAGAGGGTAATCATCCATGTTAGATTTTATGCCTAATAAAGGTCCTGCATCAGAATGGATCTGGAAACTCTTATTCAGAGAAGGCACTGGGAAAGTGATTGCAATCCCAAACCTCTGTAGATTGGGAATGTGCTGATTGTATTGCAACATTCTGTCTCATAGATAACATGGCTGCTGTTTTTAGGCTGACAATGTCATTTCTACTCCCTGGGTTGCTGTGCTTGTGTTCATTAATATCTCATCACACCTTAAAAAAAATACAATTCTCATTCAGCAAGTACAAAGAAATGATTTGCAACTCTGAACATTACTGACTGTATTGCAGTCCAATGCCACCACGCAAAGATGCTGTCGTAGGGTAGCTTCATTTAGCCATCATTTCAGAGCCATGACAAAACTGAAATAGTGCAGCTTCAGTAAGTGCACAGAGTAGATGTTTGCATTCCCAAAAGTACTGACTAAATCGGTTCTTTATCATAAGAGTTTGTTTTACATCTTCTGCCTACCCAGCTGTGACTGTGTCAGACTCTCCTCACTTTAGGACCAATATCAGAGAAGACACTCACACTATCTGACTTGAATTTGAACCCAGACATCCAGCTTCCCTCATCAGAGACTACTTCTCCCTGCGCTACATTTGGACCAGAATCCAAAGGTAGAAAGGGTAGTGTAATAATTCACCACACCACCCACAGCAGACTTTAATTTCCTCAGTCTCCCAGGTGACATAATAGCATTCTAACCCTCTTAACATGCCCAGTTTCCATTAGGTTTCAAAAACAATTGCTTAAGCACAGTAAGCAGGTCCATCAATAAACGATAACACACCCACAATACAAGCAGGACACAGTGCTAATCATTTTCCAGATTGCAATGCTGTATTTTCTTGTGTATAATATGCAATAATTCTGAAGCAGTTTGCTTTTAAAACAACACTGTACCACATGCTACAGTATATATAATGTGCTCTCAAGATAGAATGCAACCTTGCTTGGTATATCTAACTCCACGACAACATGCACCCAAAACTGTCCAGTTCCTGACCAAAGGTTGGATTAATAGGAATTGCAAAGGTACAGAAGAGGCAATGTAAAATACCATACAGGTGGAGGAAGATCCCACCGACTGCACAGCAAAGCTTAAAACCTTTGGTTTAAAATCCGATTGTCCCCCTCGACATTGAATAGCCCAGTTTGGCTTCATTGTTAATGAAGGACATTAGACCGAGATAGGTCTGGATGAGAAGGGGCCGCTCCAGGATCAGCACTCCATTGGCCCGGCCTGGCAGTGGTGCCTCTTTGTGAGCCTTCTTCACGGCTTGGATTAATTCAGTCTTAAAATTCTCCAGCTGGAATTTAATAATGAGAGAATCACTGTACAATTAAACTGATAAAAGTCGATCTGCTTCAAAACTGGTCACTGACTGAGCAGTGTACATTGGGAATTAAAAGTGAATGGGCAACTTACTGAACTTCAACGACCAAAGCTCGTTAACTAAAGATTCATCTTTCACTGAAGGATGAATTAACTCGGATTACTCCTACAATTACATGACATCCTATACACTAAGTAAGTCAAGGACAACCCTACAGTACACATACAGATGTCCTATGATCAATGAACATTTTGTTCAGACAGGATCCCATACTGGTTCATTTAGTGGGGAATCAAGTAGCAATAACAGGATATATTTAAGGGGAAGCTATACAAGCACATGAGGAAGAAAGGAATAGCAGGATATATCATAGGGTTAGATAAAGAGGGATGGTGGAGGTTCATGTGAAATATAAACACCTGCATGGATCAGTTGAGCCAAATGGTCTGTTTCTGTGCTGTAGATTCTAATTCTATGTAAGCTCTCCACCAGTGCCTGACTTATTAGCCAGACAAGTGATTTGTTACAACTCAAACTAGTCTTTAGGACCTTTATGCCAAATTACAGTGCTTAGGCAACAGGCCATGCTGCATGGTCAAGTGTAGAAAGTGTCAATGTGTGGCATTGGATGGCATATCATGTCATGCCAAGTCTCTTGCCCTATTCATTGATTACCAGTTCTGGATGCTTGCCCTAATCAAAAAGGCTGAACGCTTCTTACCTGGCAAAGGGATGCGATCTTCTCATCTGCATTTGCCATGGGGTGTTGAGTGAAGGTGGCATACGGCATGTCGGTGGACCATGGATTCCAGCGGTTAACAAAGGATGGTGTATCCCGCTTGTCCCATTGAACGCGAATCCCATGTCCCTCTCTCCTGTGGAAACAAACTAGGTGAACGACGCCGCCACTTAAAAGTATTATGGTGTGCCTCCTTGCAAGCAATATTTGTTGCTCAACATAAAGGAGAAAAAAATAAGCTTATAATTTCAACAGCAATTGGGGAACTGAGTGGTTCGGACAGTGCCAAACAAGCCTATGGGCACTGGCAAAGGACTCTGAAATAAAACTGTGACATATACACAGCAGGTCAGCGAAGAGGAAAGACAGGTTAACGTTCCAAATTCAGACCTTTCGTCAGAATAGGCTAATTCCAGGTCTGAAAAGTAAATCGGCCTTTTCTCGCTGCAGGTACTAATGGAGTATTTTGTATTTATCTCAAGATGTCAGTATGGTTGGCAAAGGCTGCATTTATTGTCCATCCTTGGTTTCCCAGAGGTAGAGCTGAGGGACTTCCTTCTAGCAAATGAATAGACCCAGTGGCCAACCACACAGTTGGAGTTACATGTTGGTAGGTGGCAAGCTCCAGTTTGGTTTTATGACCATGCAGTAGCTTTCCTGGTTAATTTGCCAACTCACAAATTACCAGGCTTATTGTCATGGTGGGATTTAAACTGAGTCCTCTGGGTTGCTAGTCCAGTACCATCACCATTAAATTACCACACCCATATATCTTATTTGTGATGACGAGGGGCTTGTCTGATGGAGTCCTGTGCTCCAGGAGTTTGAGAAATTGTGACAAATTTAATTACATACTTTTGCATAGAATGTACAGCACAGAAACAGACCATTTGGCCCAACAGATCTATGCCAGTGTTTATGCTCCACACGAATCTCCTCCCACCCTATCACCATATCCTTCTATTCCTTTCTCCCTCATGTACTTAATTTCCCCTTAAATACATCTATGCTATTGCCTCAGCTACACCCTGTGGTAGCGAGTTCTGCATTCTCACCACTCTCTGGGTAAAGAAGTTTCTCCTGAATTCCTTATTGCATTTATTAGTGACTATGGCCCCTGTATTAGTCCAGAACCCAGTGTGGGATCCTCCACAGGGTCAGTGCAGAAATACTGGATAAAACAAAGATTTTCCTACAGTACTCACTTATTCAGAGACTTTGGAGGAAACAGAAACTCTCCAATTGAAATGGTATCCACTGCATTGAGTGAAATTCGAATAACCTGTCGGCAGATGAGGCTGATGAAGTCATATTTACAGAGGAGCAGGGATCGCTCAGTGATCAGTACCAGACGCTCCTTCTCGTTGTTCCAATGGTCGATCCTGCGACACAATGGGGGAAAATTCATGTTCATAAAAAAAAGTACCTATAAATCACCTAAAATACGTTTCACATCATTGAAATCACAATTTGTTCTTTCTCCCCTCCCCTGAAGTTTCTCGCCTCTTCTGAAGGTGCCGAGTCCTGTTGAAGTACAGCTCGACAGCTTCCCCAGTGCCTCATGCTACACGTGTGAGCCTAGAAACTGAGCAGTGACAGATTATTTGACCGTGGAGGGCATCGCAGCTGAACCTGATCCTGCCTATGCCTGATGTGCACGCACGCGTAGCCCAGCACTGATACCATGACAGTAGATCAGACTGGCTAATATTTCGGAACGATAAACTAGTGGGAAAACTGCACAACAAAGGGACGGAGGGAGGTGGTATTTTATATGTTTTTAAGCACACAGTAAAGTTTCTTGTCCATTCTCAACCTCTGGCCGATGCAACGAAGAAACAGAACTCGGAACAGTGGAATACAATCACCACGTGCTGGCTCGCAGACACTGCATCAGACAGGTGTTGGGCAATAAATGCCAGCCCTGCCAGCAATGCCCACACCCCAAGAATGAATTTAAAAAGACATCAGCAACGTCTCACAAACAGCAATGAGATGAATCAGTCAACCTGGGTTTTCCTGGAGGTTTTGGCTGAGATCTGAATCCTGGGAAAACCTCTGTTCGAATATTGTTACATCATTCTGAATCACTGGAACAGGCAGATTACAGCTTGGGTTATTGTCTCAGCTGAAGGATGGCAATAATGTGAAGCTCACAGTTGAGCTTTGCTCACCTGATAAGGCGTTCCTTCCTTCTATGAATGTGCAGACACTTGGTATTAAGTCACTGATTTGTAACGCCTTCTGAAATCCACCAAGCAGTGTTAGGTCTAACCAAATGTACAATGGTCACTGGACATCCCAATTTAATACCATGGAAATAAATCAAATTAGTCAGTCTGTGTGTAGAAATTTGAAAGTAATGCCGATGTTTTTCCACTAGATGGCACCACCTCACTTGCTAGATCCTGGGTCTCACTGCAGGAGACATCCAACAACAAAGTACCAACCACACTACCTTTTTCAACACTTTGACTCTCCGAATCGAATGGTGAGTTCCTGAAAAACTGGATGTGGAAGTCGGAATGAACTGTTTAATGTTAGAATACTGGGTAACAGCATTACCTAGCAACCATATACAGCAGTACACAATCCCACTTGTGAAAAGGCCTCAAGGCCCATCACTTACTCCGTCAGCAGCCACACACTCTGCACGCCTCCATCCTCTGTTGGCATGGCGATGGATCGAATATCAGAAACAGCCCTTTCAATGGTCCCTGGCTGGAAGAAGGAGAGAATGTTTCCAGTGAGAAATTGTGACAAGACGAATTTTAACAAGAGGTTAAATGTTGGTTGATTAAAATCACAATTATCACGATTAACCTGCAACTATTCACTTAAAGACTTCTAACACGCTCTTTACGGCTTGCCCACCAGCAACTTCTGCTGGTTTTCCTATAGCTGCAGGGAACAGCACTGAATCCCAGCCCATCAGCCAGTGAATGAAGGCCAGAGAGATACAAGGAGCAACATGTCAGCTGAGGGCTTTAGGAGAAGGGGAGGTGATCATCACTCCATGTAATACGGAGGGGGCTGGTTTTATTCCACTTGTTTCAATTAGACCATCCCAAACCTATCTGATGATTGTTTTCTGCCTCCTTGTTGACTCATGAAAATTGACCTCATGATTCATTCACTCCAGGTTAAAACATAATCGCCACTCCTACATCAAACTCAAGAAATTTTTCTAAACACTGCACACCACTTGGGCAAGGTGCTATTAGGACAATGAAGCTTCTATTTATGTTCTAATGAAATAAATGTGACAGATTCTCGAAGGCCTATTCAGACCATTTGCCCACAGAACATACCTAATCAGAGCCCGCGTGGAGGACTGCACGCAATCTTCGGCACCCCACCTCAGGAAGGTTTTACTACGTTAATGGTGCTATATAAATATTGGCCTTGGGAAGGATGTAGCACAGATTCGCCAGAATTATACCAGGGCTTAAAGGGTTAAATTATGAGGACAGGTTGCATAAACTTGGCTTGTATTCCCTTGAGTTTAGAAGGTTGAGGGATGATCGGAACGAGGTGTTTAAAATATTAAAAGGATTCGATAGCGTAGATATGGAGAAACGATTTCCTCTGGTGGGGGAATCCGGGCGAGGAGGTATAATCTGAGGCCATTCAGGGGCAAAATTAGGAAGAACTTTTTCACACAAAGGGTAGTAGAAATCTGGAACTCACCTCCTCCACCTCCCACCCAAAAGTTTGGGACAATTAAATAGAAACATAGAAAATAGGTGCAGGAGTAGGCCATTCGGCCCTTCAAGCCTGCACCACCATTCAATAAGATCATGGCTGATCATTCAACTTCAGTACCCCATTCCTGCTTTCTCTCCATACCCCTTGATCCCTTTAGCCGTAAGGGCCACATCTAACTCCCTTTTAAATATATCTAACAAACTGGCCTCAACAACTTTCTGTGGTAGAGAATTCCACAGGTTCACAATTCTCTGAGTGAAGAAGTTTCTCCTCATCTCGGTCCTAAATGGCTTACCCCTTATCCTTAGACTGTGACCCCTGGTTCTGGACTTCCCCAACATCGGGAACGTTCTTCCTGCATTTAATCTGTCCAATCCCGTCAGAATTTTATATGCTTCTATGAGATCCCCTCTCATTCTTCTAAACTTGGAACTTTCAAGATGGAGATCAATAGGTTTTTATTGGAAAAGTGTATCAAGAGATACGGAGCAAAGGCAGGTAAATGGAGTTGAGGTACAGAGCAGCCATGATCCAATTGAATGGCAGAGTAGGCCCGAGGGATTGAATGGGCTACTTCTGTTCCTTAGAAAAAACAATAACTTGTATTTCTATAGCATCATTAACGTAGTAAAATGTCCCAAGGCGCTTCACAGGAGTATTATGAATCAAAAAATCTGACACTGAGCCACATAAGGAGAAATGAGGGCAGGTGACCAAAAGCTTGGTCAAAGAGGTAGGTTTTAAGGAGCGTCTTGAAGGAGGAAAGAGAGGTGGAGCAGTTTAGACAGGGAGTTCCAGAGCTTGGGGCCGAGGCAACAGAAGGGACGGCCACCAATGGTTAAGCGATTATAATCCAGAGGGCAGAATTAGAGGAGCGCAGACAACTCGGGGGGGGGGGGGGTTTGTTGGGCTGAAGGAGATTACAGAGATAGGGAGGGCGAGGCCATGGAGGGATTTTAAAATCGAGGCATTGCTTAACTGGGAGCCAATGTAGGTCAGTGAGCACAGGGGTGATGGGTGATTGGGACTTGATGTGAGTTAGGACACAGGCAGTCGAATTTTGGATCACCTCACGTTTACGTAGGGTAGAATGTGGAAGGCCGGTCAGGAGTGCGTTGGAATAGTCAAGTCTAGAGGTAACAAAGACATGGATGAGAGCTTCAGCAGCGGATGAGCTGAGGCAAGGGCAAAGACAGGCGATGTTATGGAGGTGGAAATAGGCGGCTTAGTTATGTTGCGGATATGTGGTTGAAAGCTCATTTCAAGGTCAAATATGATACCAAGGTTGCGAACAGTCTGGTTCAGCCTCAGACAGATGTTGGGGAGAGAGATGGAGTCACTGGCTAGGGAGCGGAGTTTTTGGCGAGGACCAAAAACAATGGCTTTGGTCTTCCCAATATTTAATTGGAGAAAATTTCTGCTCATCCAGAACTGGATGTCAGACAAGCAGTCTGACAATTTAGAGACCGTGGAGGGGTCGAGAGAGGTGGTGGTGAGGTGGAGCTGGGTGTCATCAGTGCACATGTGGAAACTGACGCTGTGTTTTCGGATGATGTCGCCAAGGGGCAACATGTAGATGAGAAATAGGAGGGGGCCAAGGATAGATCCTTGGGGATCACCAGAGGTAATGATGCGGGGGCGGGAAGAGAAGCCGTTGCAAGTGATTCTCTGATTAGATAGATAAGAATGGAACCAGGCGAGTGCAGTCCCACCCAGCTGGTAGTCGGTGGAGGGGCGTTGGAGGAGGATGGAGTGGTCAACTGTGTCAACGGCTGCAGACAAGTCAAAAAGGACGAGGAGGGATAATTTGCCTTTGTCACAGTCACAAAGGATGTCATTTGTGACTTTGACGTTTGGGTACTGTGGCAGGGGTGGAAACCTGATTGGAGGGATTCAAACCTGGAGTTGCGGGAAAGATGGGCACGGATTTGGGAGGCAACATGTTCAAAACAGACCCGGTTTGGAGCTTACCATCACAAACAAACTCGAGATCCCAAATTACCCATATACTTTTTATAAAAGCCAGCATTCTCGTTCCCTAATCTCTCTGTTAGGCTCTGGCTACGAGTCACTCTATCTGAAATTAAATACTGTGATTAGGATAAAAGGGAAAAGGAGACGGTCACATTGTGATAAGCTCTTAAACACATCTATCAATAATTCAAAGAGCATTTAGCATCACCTTTGTGTTATCACCACACTTTGCACAATCCCATACCAATTCTTTGGCAGAATCCTGGGCTGCAATCTCTTTCTCTAAAGATATTTCAAAGCAGCTGCCAGGATGGGAGTAAAAGACACAAAATAATAGTCCCTCTTACTTCAAATCCATGGCACACAATCATTGAACAGGGCACCATAGATACCAGGACATCAGGAGGAGCCTCTCCCGGACAGTGAAGTGAGCTGCCCTTTCTCGGCCCAGAATTTGGTGCCTGGTTTACAGTTTAGAAATGCGTATGGGCGGTGATAGATATAGATAGAGAAATTATATAATTATAGACTAGATGGCTAAATTCAGATAGATTCAAATAAATATAATCAGATAGATGCAGATAACTAAAGAATGGTGTTGCCGCTGACTAATTATTTATTTGGATATACTTAGAGGACTATATGCAATGTTCCCTGTAAGCTGCGCTTTGTTCTGCGTGGTGTTTCTTTTACTGCACCGGCCCATTAAATTAGAGGCAACATTGACTGCATGGGCACGATGGTGTAATGGTTAAGTGGACCAGTAATCCAGCGTCCTGGACCAGTAATTCAGCACCCGCCCAAATCCCACCAGTTTGAGTATCCGAATTCAGTTTAAAAAATCTGGAACTAAAAAGCTGGCACCAGTAAAAGTGACCATAAAGCTGTCGGACTGGAAAAACCCAACTGGTTCACTAATGTACTTTAGTGAAGGGAACCTGCCATCCTTACCCGAACTGACTATACATGACTGCAGTCTCACGCAAATGTGTTTGATCTCGGAAATGGCCAAGCAAGCCCTTCAAATTGTATCAAATCACTAGGCGACCCCCACCACAATCACCTTCTTAAGGATAGGCAATAAATGCCAGTCCTATAATAAAATAATAAAAAAATATATACCTATAGATACAAGGAGATATAAATAGAAATATACATCTATAAAGATTTAGATAGATATAAATATAGGAAAATAGTTTTAGGTATATATAGGGAGGGGGGGGGGTAGAAATAAAACTAGATAAAATCAAATTTATGTTTATATATTGTATTATCTATATAATTCGATTTGTATATATTTATAATGTATATATATATATATATAAACTAGATTTAGATAGATACAGGTACAGATATGAATAAATAGAAATATATACAAAGATTTAGCCATGGATACAATTAAAAAGCCATAAATGTATGGATATAAAGATATGGCTGCTATATAAATATATAGATAGATCTAGATGCATATACAGGTATATATAAATAAATAAATAGAAATACATAAAGATTTGGAAATGGAAAGACAATTAAATGGCCATAAATACATGGATATAAATATATTATGAGAGAACTAGATGTAGATATAAATAAATAGAAATATATCAATGATTTAGCTGAAAAGGAGGTGCCAGGGAGTGATGCGATGTCCCGGAGCGGCCCCGGGCCCGGGCCCCGGGCCTTACCCTGAACACGAAGTAGTCCTTGATCCTGGCCTGCAGAGTGGGCTCCTTCACACTGAACGGTGTCAGGGTCTCGGGCCCGCAGGCCGCCGGAGCCGGAGCGAAAGCCGCGCTCTCCGAGGCCGCCGCTGGGTGAGAGGGAGGCGGCTCGGCTCCCGCCGGGAAGCCCGGGCCCGCGATGCCCTCAGTGGGCAGCACGGCCGCGTCCGGCTCCACCGAGTCGTCCATCTGCAGCATGGCGGCGGAGCGCAGCGGAGCCCGGGGGGAGGAGCGGGAGAGAGCGGTCAAACCGCAGCTGGTCAGGGGGGGGGGGGGAGTGGCCTGGGGATTGGGGAGGAGCAGGGGACTGGGGAAGGGCGGGGCCTGGGGAGGGGAGGGGCCAGCGGGGTGGGGGCGGAGCTGGGGGATTGGGGAGCGGCCAGAGGATGGGGAGGGGCCAGGAGATGGGGCAGGGCGGGGCCAGAGCATTGGGGGTGGGGATTGTTGAGGACAGGGATTTGTGGGAAGGAGGCACAGAGCTGGGCTTTGGGAAGGAGATAAGATCAGGTTGGGTTTGATAGTGGGTCTGGGGCAGAGCCTGGCTATCAAGATAGTGTTTGCACTGTGGGATTGAGTAAGGTTTGAGTACTGGGACTGGAGCAGGACTGGGAGAGGGACTGAAGTATTATATAGAATGAGAATTACATAGAATATACAGCATATAAACAGGCCATTCGGCCTAACCAGTCATTGTCACTGTTTATGTTCCACTCGAGCCTCTTCTCATCCTTCCTCATCTAGCTCTATCAGTACATCCCTCTATTCCCTTCTCCCTCAGATGTTTATCTAGCCTCCCCTTAATGCATCTATGCTATTTGCCTCAACTGCACCCTGTGAGAGCGAGTGCCGCATTCTCACCTCTTTCTGGGTGAAGAAGTTTCTTCTGAATTCCCTGTTTGATTGCTTGGTGACTTCTTATATTGATGACCTTTGGAATTGCTCTTCTCCACAAGTGGAAACACTCTTTCTGTGTCTATTCTGTCAAAACCTTTCATAATTTTAAAGACCTCTATGAAGCAAAAAGAGACCCAGCCTGATCATCCTTTCCTGATAGGAATAACCTTGCAGTTCTGGTATCGTCCTTGTAAATCTTTGTTGCACCCTCTCCAGTGCCTCTATAATATAATATGGCGGTCAGAACTGCACACAGTACTCCCAAGTGTTGTCTACCCAAGGTTTGATACCAGTTTAGAGTAACTTCTCTACTTTTCAATTCTATCCCCCTGAGATCAGGGTGGACATTGATGCATGGGCTGAAACTGAGTTGGGCCCAGGGTATCAAGGGAGTGGTTGCACTCTGAGAGGGTCTGGTGATTGGTGGTGGGACTAGGAAAGCAGGAAGAGGGGATCAGGGAGAAGGTGACGGCTAAAGTAAAGGCAGAGCAAGACTTTTGGATATGCTAAGACAACAGGACAAGGGGATTCATATTCAGAGTTCTGAAGAGCAAGTCTGGGGCAGATACCATGTATATCTTTACACTGCGCAGACCAATAGCTGAAAAAGATGCCAGGAAGGGAGATTGAGGCCAGAACAGGGGGGGAGTAGGGTCAGCCTTCTGGAAGAAGGAGATCAAATAGGTCATAGGTCCCTCTTCATCCGAACCTACCTTGAATACACCAGTTTAGTGCCAGCATCACTGCTGAAGCGAATCCTGACCTTACTTGATATCCACACAAGTACATTATCCAACTGAGTTCCCTTGATAGTGATCAGGAGTGGGAACCCTTGACGATTTTACTCTCTCTAGATTGTAGGTGCTGAGGCTAACTGTGGCATTCCCGCTGCTGCTCCACGTGAGATCAGGTAATTCGGAATGGACTGAGGATTGAACATTGGACCTTGTTGGTGTGAATGGCTGATTATTGTGCTATTCAGCGCAGTTACTCACTGAAGCCTTAAGGGGGCACTGTTGTGGCATTTTAAGGCGAGGTTATTCCGACAGTGAAATTCTGGTGTATGTAATGTGCTACTATCACCCATCAGTGTCACCCCTGTGCTCGCTGACCTATAATAGCTCCTAGTCCGGATACACCTCAATTTTACAAATCTCCTCCTTGTTTTCAAATCTCTGTAACCTCCTCCAGCACTACAACCAATATTTCCCCTGAGGTGGGTGGACACGTGGCCGTGCACCAATCGTGAGTTCCCGCACAGGCCGCTCACCAGCTGCTGCCGCAGCAAATTTAAAGGGACCACGCACGGAAAAAAAATGAGAGGAAACATTGCCCGCAACACTCCGAGATCTCTGCACTCGTTCAATTCTGGCCTCTTGCGCATTCCTGATTTTTATTGGTCCACCATTGGTGGACTGCTCTGGAATTCCCTTCCTAAACCACTCCGCCTCTCTATCTCTCCACCTTTAAAACCTACTCCTTTGACCAAGCTTTTGGTCGCCTGTCCTAATGTCTCCTTGTGTGGCTCGGTGCCAAGTTTTGTTTGCTGGCGCCCTTCTGAAACTCCTTGGGATGTTTTACCACGTTAAAGGCGCTACATAAATACAAGCTGAAAGTTGTTATCGCTATTGGTCTCTGAATAACTTAGTGAGAATTTCCTTCATTGTTGTCCCTCTGACTAATTTGTACCATGTGTGTTCTCTGATTGGTCTGTACTCTTGTGCTAGTGCACATGAGGTGTCACGGTGCTGAGGTAAGCAGTCATTTTTAAACATTTTGCGGCAAATCTTCACATCAGGACCAGAGCTGTAAAGGACAGATGGAGCTCACTGTTCCACATACATTACCCCTCGCTCAGGTCAGGGTTACCAAAGGTCAGGCAGAACAAAAAGCTCCCTTGACCTGACTCAGCCCAGCACCCTCAAAACACAGCTATCAGTGGTCAATCAGAAAGCAGTGGTCCCCATATATTATCCAGTTGAGCATTCTTTGGGCAGGGTCATTGGAATGTGAAATATTAACCCCAGTAAGAAGGCTTGGATCAGGGAATGGCACAGAGCTTCCTTCATTAACCCATTGAACACACTCGGGTCAAGCAGAATTGGTTGCAATTCTCTTGAATTTGCTGCTATTTCCCGCCTTCTCTCTTGAAGGCATTGCCTCCTTGCTGGCGTACAGTTTCTTTCACACTGGTTGCTCTTCGTACCTCACCCAAATTGCAGTTCTCCCTGTGTGAGTCCAGGTCCAGTTACCCGGGTGAGTGGAGGGTATCGCAGCCCACTACTGTTCTCGTCCTTCGTCCACCCATGGTTACCTTCCACAAGGTTCACTGAACAGCAATCGGAATAGGAGACATAACTGAGTTTTCCCTTCCCCAACCCTGGGTTGTCTCGGCCAATTGCAGGATCCCGACTGTTGCCCTGGCTCAGCACATCTAACTCTGTGCAGAACCGGGATCAGGTTTGGCCCCTTGCTGACCCCGTACACCTCAGTTTTTGCACTGGGAGATTCGTTTCACGCTTTCATTTCTCTGCAACTGATATGGTCCAAACAAGTATACCACGGTCAGATAATGCAGTGTTTGTTCACCACTCAATGGACACGCACTCTCCACACACCTCGGGAATAGCCATCATCCCATTGTGTGCCTCAAGACTGAACACCATGATCCACATACGCACTCTGTGCCTATTGTTGGTTGAACTTGATAATTCAGTTACACCTGATCTTGTGTGTGAACGAATCAGCCATGGCTCACGGCCATGGTAGCTCTCTAGCCTTTGAGTCGGAAGGTTGTGGGTTCAAGTCCACACTCCAGAGCCTTCAGCACAAAATCTTGCTGACCATCTTTCACGACCTCAGGACGTCCCAAAGCACTTTACAGCCAATGACGTCTTTTTTAAAGTCTAGTTACTGTTGTAATGTGGGAAAATCTGCAGCCAATTTGCACACACCAAGCTCCCACAAACAGCAATGTGATAATGACCAGATGATCTGTTTTAGTGATGTTGGTTGAGGGATAAATATTGGCCAGAACACCAGAGACAATTCCCCTTCTCTTCTTCAAAATAGTTGCATGGGATTTTTTTCTATCCACCTGAGAGGGCCGACAAGGCCCTGGTTTAACATCTCAACTGAGAAAAGGCACCTCCAACAATGCAGAACTCTAGATCAAGAATGCAGCGAAGGGCATAAGTCCTTCCCCCATTCTACTAACGCTGTTCCACCAAAAAAAAAAGAAACATTAGGAAGTTAGGAGTAGGAAGGGAAGTCGGTGAAACTTTTTCACTTAAATGTTACCAGGGAAGGACATTGAAATATGGATTCAAACAGACATCGGATAAATTTTTGGACAGAAAATAAATTGCTGGATATGGTGAAAAAGTGGTTGGTGAGGTTGAAAAACGCATAATGGCCTTTTCATGTTCCTAAAAATGATTATTCTTATGTTTTAGACCCTAGTATACTCTAATGCATTGAAAAGCTTTTCAACAGGCAATGGGTACCTGTAGATATATATGCTAACACTAGGGGGCAGTAAATCCCGAGCAAAAAATGAATCTGCACTTAAACAGTAAAGAATGTTCCTTTGGAATGGCAGATTCACAGTAATCTGCCTCTTTCATTACACAGATGAAAAGGGGAAGATATCTAATAGTCTTAAATTGGATGGATGTCCCACAGCGATTATGTTATTAAAAAGTGTAATTAGTAGTGTAATCTTTAATCATTTTAATCCTGGAAATATATTATACATCTACATTTTCAAGTTTGCATTATGAATGTTTCACACTTTCTCCCCAGTTTTCTCCACATCTCTCTGAAGGCGCAGATGCTTGCTAGGGTATGGTTCCATGGATGTTGGACATGGGCAATAGGCCATGTGGTCAGTTGTTGGGGAGGGAAGTTGCCAGATTGGCAGATGCTTGTAAATTTCTTAAGTCAGTAGAAACCAGCATGAAATGACTGGCTTTCTTGCTTTTTAAAAAAAGTATATACAGTCTAATATTTTGAAACTGAAAGTGTAATGTCTGAAGTGTGACTGAGACACACTGGATGGAAGTCTTTTATGTTTGATACAAGGGAGATTG
Source organism: Pristiophorus japonicus (assembly GCF_044704955.1). Taxonomy (NCBI): domain Eukaryota; kingdom Metazoa; phylum Chordata; class Chondrichthyes; family Pristiophoridae; genus Pristiophorus; species Pristiophorus japonicus. Next base: position 100,027,281 of record NC_091994.1, read on the forward strand.
ATGTGTGTTAATAATATTTTACTGTTATTTCTTGGTGCTGATGAGTAGAATTGGAGCAAGTTCAAATGCAAATTCTGTCAATACTCCCTAATACCGCATTTCTTAGCCACTTGAGCCAGGCCCAGTTCCAATTCCAGGTCCTATTTCAGTGTTTTTAATATAAATTTTTCTGCGACAATAAGCATGGCGTTAAACAAGATCCATTTATGGTCACGGTGACTTTTATTAACGTTTCTGCCAATTCAGATTACAGTGAATACCATTGATTGCTGGTGGTGTGCACTTGTCCTGGGTAAGTCACTGTACGAGAAAACAGCTTGGGTCAGAAAGAAGGGAAAAGAGAAAGCTAGGATTGCATTTATACAGTGCTTTATCCCGTCTCATATGCTTCTCACACAATGGAGCGGATTTTAACTGGCCGCTCCTGATAGGAGCGGGGCAGGTGGGCAGTTAGATTCGAGGTGGAGTACTTACTGCCATGTTTCTGATGCTCCCCCACTGACCGGAATCTTACCCGCACCGCTTTCTGAGTCGGTCAGAGGCGCCAGTCAGAGAAAGCAGGAGCCTCATGAGTGCATTAAATCGGGGTCCGATAACGCAATTTGGACCCCTAATTAGAACTGTTGTAATCATCATCATAGGCAGTCCCTCGAAATTGAGGAAGACTTGCTTCCACTCTAAAAGTGAGTTTTCAGGTGACTGTACAGTCTAATACGGGAATTACAGTCTCTGTCACAGGTGGGACAGGCAGTCGTTGAAGGAAAGGGAGGGTGGGGAGTCTGGTTTGCCAAACGCTCCTTCCGCTGCCTGCGCTTGTTTTCTGCATGCTCTCGGCGACAAGACTCGAGGTGCTCAGCGCCCTCCCGGATGCTCTTCCTCGACTTAGGGCGGTCTTTGGCCAGGGACCCCCAGGTGCCGGTGGGGATGTTATAATGTGGGAAAGGCGGCGGCCAAATTGCTCACAGCAAGCTTCCACAATTTCCCTCGTGTCCCGGGCAACATTCATTGCACAAGCATTGCCATCAGGCACCAGAGCACCAGCCAGCAGCATTCGTGAACAGCAAAAGCCACCACTCCATTCATGCCCAGCTAGTGTCCGATCGCCGAAACAGCATTGTGCAAAGTTTATACACGGTACACAGACAACTGCCACGATCCATTTGTCCTACGACAGTCAACCATCCCCACCCCCCTCCCCAATATTTGATACTTCCAGAAATGTGGCAGGATGGCTGCTGGGGGACAAGGGATACCCCCCTACACATGTGGTTCATGACACCCCTCCGCAATCCCAGCACTCCTGTGCAACCCAGGTGCGATCCAAGTTAGGGGACCATTAGGATCATTATTGAGCACACCTTAGGGGCTGGTGATGCTGAAGCAGCGTTTCAGGTATCTCGACAGTGGGAGCATCTTACAATATGTCCCACAAAGGGTCGTCCGCATCAGAGCGGTGTACTGTACCCTGCGCAGCCTCGCCGTACAACAGGCCTGCATTTGAAGGAGGCAAAGCAGCAGTGGCCGTTCCCATCAGACGATGAAGGCCAGCGGGAAGGCGAGGAAGCACCAGCCGGAGGAAGAGAGCCACCTCAGCACCTGGCGGCAAGAGATGCGAGGGGAGAGTTCATTGTCCAGCGATTCCAGTGACCTGCTCACTCCCCTACCGTGGAAACACACACAAACACTTCTCTGCATTACCAGTCCTTGTAGCCTCCCTCACCGCTCCTTTAATCCTGTATTTAAAAAACATTGAAACCATTCACCCAGCTTCTACATCAGTGACATTCTGACAATGCAGACTTAGAAGCTGCTGCTAAACCACATGTGATAAAGGTGATCAATTTAATTCTCAACACAATTTCTTTCTGTTAATTTCTCGACCAAATGTCAACACACGGTGCCTTATAGGAAGGTTTCCTAACACTCTACCTCTACGAGGCGAGAGTGATACCCATTGAGCCAAGGTTACAGCACACTGCAGTATAACTGAGGTGCACTGTGTCCTAACTCGCACCAAGTCACGATCACCCACCACCCCTGTGCTTTCTGACCTACATTGGCTCCCAGTTAAGCAACGCCTCAATTTCAAAATTCTCATCCTTGTTTACAAATCTCTCCATGGCCTCGCCCCTCCCTATATCTGTATTCTCTTTCAGCCCCACAACCCCCCGAGATATCTGCGCTCCTCAACTTCTTCCCTCGAGCATCCCCGATTATAACTGCTCAACCATCGATGGCTGTGTCTTCAGCTGCTTGGGCCCTAGGCTCTTCTGGAACTCCCTGCCTAAACCTCTCCACCTCTCTACCTCTCTTTCTTCCTTTAAGACACTCCTTAAAACTACCTCTTTAACCAAGTTTTTGGTCAACTGCCGTAATTTCTTCTTATGTGGCTCGGTGTCAAATGTATCTGTTTTGTCTTATAGCACTGCTGTGAAGCGCCTTGGGACATTTTACTACGTTTAAGGCGCTATATAAACACAAGTTGTTGTTGCACCTCCAATGACACTGGTCCTAATGTTTCCCGGTACCTCTATGCTACACCAGTGACCTTTGATTAAGGGAGAGTACATAAAGTGAATGTTGGGAAACTGTTATATCAGTGGATATCAATGCCAAGCCTGATGACCCACACTGGCCTGTGCACGCTGCAAGTTTCCTGTTATTGAAAGGGTGCAGCAGGGCTCAGAGCTCACAGGTTATAGACTTCTGTTTCACTCTGTGCGGAGAGGAGCAGGCAGGTTGGAAGGCCTCCTCATAGGACTGCTCCTGGGCATGGCCAAGGTGGCCATCAACCGGTCCAGGCAGCAAGTAGTCGAGGGTGTCATTCAGCCCGATTACCTGTCTCTCTTCCGCGGTTACATCCGAGCCAGGGTGTCCCTAGAGATGGAGCACGCGGTGTCCACTGGTACGCTGGCGGCCTTCCGCGAGAGGTGGGCGCCGGAGGGACTGGAGTGCATCATCACTCTCAGCAACCAAATTTTAATTTGACCGTTTAAAGTTTAAAATTTAATTTGTCGGTTTTAGTGCCCCTTTAGTAAGGGGGCATTTGATTTACATTTGTTTTACAGATACAACAAAAATAGTTGTAGGCTTCTGTTGGGTTGCTGGTTTCCTGCATCCCGAACACCAATGTGGAGGTGACTAAAGACAGAATTCCAGTCTGTGATTGAGATTAGACTGTTAGTCGCTACTGATGGGCTGAATGGCCTCCTGCGCCACATCGCTCTATGGTTCTATAATGTATAATGGAAAGCTTTCATGTTTGTTTTGCAAAAGCTAAATCCTTCAGTTGACTTGTGGTTTTTTTTTGGTGCTCCTTTGAGTTTTGTGCATTTATCACGCACAATTAAATTAATGCTAAGTGCAGGCTTCCTTAAAGCAATGCTCTCCCTTCTCCTCCTGCAGGTGTTGACTTTGGCTGGGTTACAGTTCCAGAGGGGCAGGGAAGCCTTTGTTACCTCACCCAATGGTGAGCCTCGATGGTGAGCACTAACAGGGATTCACTTGCGGAGGGCATCGTAGCCAAGCTCCATTCTACATTACAACAGTGACTACACTTGCATTTGGTTGTAAAGCGCTTTGATCCCTCTTCATTCTTTTTGGCTGCGTGGCTCCATTCAAATTTCTGCGCATGTGCGGATTTTTCTATTTAAAAGCCGGTGAGCAGCCTGCAGCTTAACGGGAACATTGTTTGGGACATCTTGAGGCCATGGAGGCGCTATATAAATGCAAGTTTTTCTTTTTTTTTGGAAGCCCAAGAAGGATTGATTGCCGCTCTGTTGCTTGGAATGGTGCACATGCAGCTGCTGGGTGAAGACAGGATCAGACTTGCAATGTTGCACCCCCCTCCCCCCCCCCCGTGATTGAATAGCTCACTCTCTGGGCTCGCACATGAAGAATGGCCACTTGGGTGAGGTACCGGAGGGCAGGTGGGACCTTGTGGAACCGGACCTCAGAATGAGTCGGTGTCAGCAGGAGACGAGAGGTGGCTGGGATCTCCCAATGTCCTGTCTGGGGCAGAATGCCTGGTAATGGGACCTAGGGTTCCCGCTGGAGTTTGGAAAGGGGACACACCTTCCATATTTTGACCAGTGTGACCCTCATCCATCCTGCCTTCACCCAGCTGCACTTTGTTAACAATTCCCCCCACCTTCTTCTTGCAGTGCCTGGAGAGAAAGTCTGAATCAGTCGCAGACAGGTGATAGATCTGTGTACACACATACCCCAGCAGACAGCCTCTTCGCCTATTGGGTGCAGCTTAGTTACCGATTTTTTCTGTTTGGCTTGGGAACCAAAAAGAAAATCTTCAACAGCAATGAGTCAAAATACTGCAGACGCTGGAAATCTGAAATAAAAACAGAAAATGCCAGAAACACTCAGCAGGTCAGGCAGCACCTGTAGAGAGAGAAACAGAGTTAACATTTCAGGTCAACGACCTTTCATCAGAACTGGAAGCTGTTAGAGATGTACAGTTTTTAAGCAAGTACAGAGCCAGGGAAGAGGGGGGCAGGGACAGGACAAAAGGGAGAGAGGTCTGTGATAGGGTGGAGGGCAGGAGTGATTAAATAACAAAAGCGATGATGATGCAATGTAAAAGGTGGTGATAATGGGACAAATATAGAAACACAATATGGGTCCAGATGAGGTGTAATCACCACAATTATTTTCTACCTCTTAATTTTTTTGTAGTTTATTTTCACCGCCCATTTCCTCCCCGTGCATGATTCCAGTTCAGCCATGACTCAGAAGGTTGTGGGTTTAAGTCCCACTCCAGGGACTTGAGCACATAAATCTAGGCTGACACTCCAGTGCAGTGCTGAGGGAGTGTTTGCGCTGTCGGAGGTGCCGTCTTTTGGATGAGACATTAAACTGAGGCCCCGTCTTCGCTCTCAGGTGGACGTAAATGGTCCAGAGTTATCCCCGGTATCCTGGCCAATATTTATCCCTCAATCAATATCACAGAAAAAATGTGGTCATTATCACATTGCTATTTGTGGGAGCTTGCTGCTGCATTTCCTACATTACAACAATGTCTACACTTCAAAAGTACTTCACAAGGCTGTAAAGTGCTTTGGGACGTTCTGAGGTCGTGAAATGTGCTGTATAACTGCAAGACTTCCTTTCCCTGACCACACTACACCGATTTCTAGTCTTGAACCTGCATTTCGTTTTAATCCAGTGTAGGGACATAAACTGATTAAAAGGCACCTGTATTGGGGCTGATTCATCCCTCCCGCTCTCTCTGTTACAATAGTCTGCAGCGCGGCTGGGTTTGGGACTGGGGGGGTAGAGTTCGCCGAATGGATGGAGGGAGGGGTGGGCGTATCTGACCTGAAACTCCTCCTCCTCCAGAGTGGTTGCGAGTCGGGCGGGCTTTAGGACCGGGTGTATTTGAGCAGTGATGTGACTGCTCCTGCCGGGCTAGCATATCTCTGTGTGTGTGTGTGAGAGAGAGAGAATATTGCTTGGTCCTTAACACCTCTTCCATATGAGCTGAGCATAGTCATAGTACCGATCGAAGCTGCATTCTCTGTGTGGCTGATTATCACAAGACTTTTCAGATTAAATGCCCTTCCTACAAATAATTTGAAAGAGGGATGAAAATGATTACCATCACTTTTTAATTTTTTTTTGAAGCTGTGAGATTTTTAATGAAAGGAAAGCAAAAAAAAAAGACACAGGGAAATCAGCATTCCAGGAAATCCCAGAAATATTTGGATTTCCCTGAAAAGATGCCTGTCCGAATTGGAGGGGACTTCACACTGAGCGGCTAGTGAACTTTTTTTTGTCGTCTTCTGGGAAAGTTTTGCATTTTTGAAAGTTCTCAAGAGGCAGAAATCGGGATCCTTAACAGTCTTGCAGGAGAGACAAGTACCATATACACTGCTCGCCAAAAAATGGACCAAGTGTCAGCAAGTGTCTGTGTGCTGTTCCTCGGTGTGACCGCTGCTATTAACTCGGGAATATTGCAGCCTGACATGTAAGTAGCGACTTGAAATAAGACAATAGTTAAAGACTCTTGGTGACTTTAAAAGTTAAGAATAAGATCTCTGAAAACGTTTCTTTTTATTGGTTTAATTTGGATATTGAAATGTTCTTTCCAAATGGGCAGCTGAATGTGCAGCCCGGACAGTCAGTAGCTGATTTTTTTAAACAGTAGCACCGGTTAATTACTTAGCTGTTGGATCAGAAACACATTTCAGTGTCTGTCTGAACAAAAACAAAAAAAAAGTCAGTGTCTGTCTGACACGATCGGGACATGCGGTGGAGCCGAGGAGGAGGAGATGGGTTCCATCCTGGTGAATTTCACTAATAACGCCTTAGCTTTTTAAGCAACCGTTTGATAACGTCCTAGAATGATACAGCACAGAAAGAGGCCATTCGGCCTATCGTGCCCGTGCCGGCTCTGTGAAAGAGCTCGCCAATCAGTCCCACCCCCTACCCTTTCCCCATTGCCCTTCAAAATTTTTCCCCTTCCAGTAACTTTATTGAAAGTTACTAAACTTTTCGAAATGTTTCTCAGTAGCTGTTAATTTGTTACATTATATGTTGTGGCGTTTCATGTAAAGTCCATTATTAAGGAAGCAGTAGCGGGACATTTGGAAAAGCATGATTCAATCAAGCAGAGTCAGCATGGTTTTATGAAAGGGAAATCATTTTGACAAATTTGCTGGAGTTCTTTAAGGATGTAACGCGCAGGGTGGATAAGGGGGAACCAGTGGATGTGGTGTATTTGGATTTCCAGAAGGTATTCGATAAGGTGCCACATAAGAGGTTACTGCACAAGATAAAATCTCACGGGGTTGGGGGCAATATATTAGCATGGATAGAGGATTGGTTAACTAACAGAAAACAGAGAGTCAGGATAAATGGGTCATTTTCTGGTTGGCGAACAGTAACTAGTGGGGTGCCGCAGGGATCGGTATTGGGGCCTCAACTATTTAAAATCCATATTAATGACTTGGATGAAGGGACCTAGTGTAATGTAGCCAAGTTTGCTGATGATATAAAGATGGGTGGGAAAGCAAATTGTGAGGAGGACACACAAAATCTGCAAAGGGATATAGACAGGCTAAGTGAGTGGGCAACAATATGACAGATGGAGTATAATGTGGGAAAATGTGGGGTTATCCACTTTGGTAGAAATAATAGAAAAGCAAATTATAATTTAAATGGAGAAAAATTGCAAAGTGCTGCAGTACAGAGAGACCTGGGGGTCCTTGTGTATGAAACACAAAAAGTTAGTATGCAGGTACAGCAAGTAATCAGGAAGGCAAATGGAATGTTGGCCTTTATTGCAAGGGGGATAGAGTATAAAAGCAGAGAGAAGTCCTGCTACAACTGTACAGGGTATTGGTGAGGCCACACCTGGAGTACTGTGTACAGTTTTGGTCTCCATATTTAAGGAAGGATATACTTGCATTGGAGGCTGTTCAGAGAAGGTTCACTAGGTTGATTCCGGAGATGAGTGGGTTGACTTATGAGGATAGGTTGGGCATTGGAGTTCAGAAGAATGAGAGGTGATCTTATTGAAACATAAGATAATGAGGGGGCTTGACAAGGTGGATGCAGAGAGGATATTTCCAGCCGTAGGGGAAACTAAAATTAGGGGACATAGTCTTAGAATAAGGGGCCGCCCATTTAAAACAGAGTTGAGGAGAAATTTCTTCTCTCAGTTGGTTGTAAATCAATGGATTTCTCTGCCCCAGAGAGCTGTGGAGGCTGGGTCATTGAATATGTTTAAGGTGGAGATAGACAGATTTTTGAGCGATAAGGGAGTAAAGGATTAAGGGGAGTGGGCAAGGAAGTGGAGCTGAGTCCATGATCAGATCAGCCATGATCTTACTGAATGGCAGAGCAGGCTCGAGGGGCCAAATGGCCTATTCCTGCTCCTATTTCTTATGTAAAACCAATACAGAATTTTTAAAAGGCACGCTTGTAATTCCTTCTTACATTTTGTTTTACTTTGGCTCCAATTTCCTTCCCTTCGCTTCAGAACATGCTATTTCTCATATGGCTGCTCTCCTGTGTCAGCCATGGCTCAGTGGGTAGCACACTCACCTCTAAGCCAGAAGGTTGTGGGTTCAAGCCCCACTCCAGTGCTGCACTGTCGGAGGTGCCGTCTTTCGGATGAGACGTTAAACCGAGGCCCTGTCTGCCCTCTCAGGTGGATGTAAAAGAACCCATGGCACTATTTCGAAGAAGAGCAGGGAATTATCCCCGGCATCCTGGCCAATATTTATCGCTCAATCAACATGACAAAAAAAACAGATTATCTGGTCAATATCACGTTGCTGTTTGTGGGAGCTTTGTGCGCAAATTGGCTGCCGCGTTTCCTACATTACAACAGTGACTACACTCCAAAAGTATCTCATTGGCTGTAAAGCACTTTGAGACATCTGGTGGTCGTGAAAGGCGCTATAGAAATACAAGTCTTTCTTTCTGTACATTGCCGATGATAGTGATGGTGAGTGTGGGCAGGATGTTTCACTGTGGAGGGCTTATCACAGCCAAACCCAACATCTGCATCTAACAACAGGAGTTACTGGATAGTGACCGGGATCAATAAACCTGGCTGATTTTGCCTCACCCCCGTCCCTTTGTTACCCAAGGGTGCTGAACCCAACTGTTGCATTCCTACTGTTACCTTGGCTGAGACCAGTTAATGCAACACAGCCCAGGGTCTAAGTTTAGACCTTGCTACCCCGTGCATCTCAGTCTGCAGGTTTGGTCTCCTAATCTGGGGAAGGACATTCTTGCTATTGAGGGAGTGCAGTGAAGGTTCACCAGACTAATTCCCGGGATGGCAGGACTGACATATGAAGAAAGACTGGATCGACTTGGCTTATATTCACTGAAATTTAGAAGAATGAGAGGGGATCTCATAGAAACATGTAAAATTCTGACGGGATTGGACAGATTAGATGCAGGAAGAATGTTCCCGATGTTGGGGAAGTCCAGAACCAGGGATCACAGTCTAAGGATAAGGGGTAAGCCATTTAGGACCGAGATGAGGAGAAACGTTTTCACTCAGAGAATTGTGAACCTGTGGAATTCTCTACCACAGAAAGTTGTTGAGTCCAGTTCGTTGGATATATTCAAGAGGGAGTTAGATGTGGCCCTTACGGCTAAAGGGATAAGGGGGTATAGAGAGAAGGCAGAAATGGGGTACTGAAGTTGCATGATCAGCCATGATCATATTGAATGATGGTGCGGGCTCGAAGGGCCGAATGGCCTGCTCCTGTACCTATTTTCTATGTTTCTATGTTTCTACCACATCGGGCTGTCTTTTCACACATAGCCATTGGGCAGACAAGTGGTTATATTTGTAAAAATATTTTATTCCGTTACGTTTATAACTCTCTTGTAAATGTACATGTCTTTTTGGGGCAGGAGAGGTGGCGGTATGGGAGTAGCATTCAGGGGTGGTACAAACCTGTGCAATTGCACAGGGACCCCGAGCAGATCCAAGGCAAGGGACACCTACCTACACAATGATAATGATCCCTAATCATTCTGTCAACTCTTTTTATATTACCTATTGCAAACATGCCTTTTCACAATCTGATTTGATACCAGATTAATTCGGTATTTAGTATCATTGTTTTGTAAAACGTAGGGGCCCCAAAACAAACCTTTTCATGAGATCCCCGGACAACGAACGCCACTCTCGGTAGCATTTGGAGATTGTAGAGAGATCCTGCCCTATAAAACCAAAGGGACGATTATCTGAACCGAGGCCCTGTCTGCCCCCTCGAGTGGACGTTAAAAGATCCCATGGCATTATTTGAAGAGGAGCAGGTGTGCTCTCCCCGGTGTCCTGGACGATATTTATCCCTCAACCAACATTTAAAATCAGATTATCTGGTCATTATCACGTTGCTGTTTTTGCTGTGTGCGAATTGACTGCCACATTTCCCTACATTGCAACAGTAACTACACTTCAAAAGTACAGCATTAACTGTGAAGCACTTTGGGACGTCCTGAGGTTGTGAAAGGTGCTATATAAATGCAAGTTCTTTCTTTGTGTAATTGACTGGCTCACTGCTGAACCAGTCATTTCCACTGGTAATCAAATTAAAAACACTTTCGTTGCTGGAGTTGATATTAGCTTGCAAGTGAGAAATGAGCTCCGGGCTTGGATTTCCATTTGGGTTGTGATTCATGGGATTAAGATAAAGTTGGCGTACGACCTGAGCTGTGAAGTAGAGGATTAACATCAGGCTGGGATATATACCAGGGCTGTGGTATAAGGGATTAACATCAGGCTGGATCTAACAATCTCAAACTAATTTTCTGCCATTTTGCATAGAGCAAAAATTTGTTGCATCTATCAGGCTCGTAACTTAATATGGCACACGCCTCGTGTATATGGGGAGACTTGGCAACCAACATATTCGATTGTCACAGCCAACTGGGGCTGTAACATAAATCTCGTGTGAATCATTGTTATTTGATTATCAAATTAATCCAAAAGATTTTCCTCCGAACAACTGTCTGTTGTAAAAATATTTTAAATATTTTCTTTCTCCCCCCAATGTATGTGCATGCAGCATCACACCCTTCGTGTAACAAGATCCATATAAAACACGTCACGTGCAGGTAGGGGCGGTTGGAGAAGAGGATTGTGCTCTCTGCGATTCCTCCCGTAGTGGAATATCTCACCACACCTGAACTATAGAATGGCTACTGGTTGTGCCTGGTACCTGGGGACCCATACCCCAGTAAGAGTCTGCACCCACAGGGGAGTAAATTGCTGAGAGAGGGTGGGGAATTCACAGTGCGGGTCCGAAATTTAAAAAAAAATGAGAAACAGGAGAATTTTCTGTTAGCAAATTCGCTTTGTCACCAATCACATATTTTAAAGCCGTTTGTTTAGTTGGTCATTAACTGAAATGCTATTTTCCCATTTATTTTTGTCAAAAGAGGAATTCCAGGCCCTCACAGCTCTCTGGAATGCACCTGCAGCAGCATCTTGCGGTGCAAAATCAGCATATAAACTTGTCTCCGTGACATTCCTCTGTGTGCTATTTCAGTGGATTAAGTTCATCCATTTATTTCGTATTTATCTGGCTCCCTGAATGTAGAAAATGTACCAAGACGAGGGGTTGAGAGGGGTGATGGACAGGTGGAGCTGGGTGTGATTGGCACACATGTGATAGCATTTCCATGGATGATGTTACCAAGGGCAGCATGTTGAAGGGGGCCAAAGAAAGATCTTTGGCGGACTCCTGAGATGACAGTGTGGGGGTGGGAAGAGAAGCCATTGTTGGAGATGCGCTGGCTGCTCTGTTTTTGTTAGACAAGGGTATTAAGGGTACGGAATCAAGGCTGGTAGACGGAGTTAATTTGCTGATCAGCCATGATCTGATTAACAGGCTCGAAGGGCTGAATGGCCCACTCATGTTCCTATGTTCGATTGCATAGGCAATTCCATCAAGCTGGGCGGCAGAGGAGAGGAGGGTGAGATGGGGCAATACAGCACAGTCACAGTGAGAATGTTGCTTGTGACTTTGTTTAAGCTTTTCTTGCTGTGGAGGGGACTGGAAGGATTCTAAACAGGGAGTTGCGGGGAAGATGGGTATGGATTTGGGAGACAATAGCACGTTCAAAAACCTTGGCGAGGAATAGCGGTGGGAGATGGGGCAGGAGTTAGTGAGAACAGAGGGATTGGCCGTGGGTTTTTTGGAGGAGGCGGGGAGAGGGGCGGAACGATGATGGTGGTTTTGAAAGGGAGGGGGACAGTGCTTGACCATTTACAATCACAAACAGTTAAATCTATTTTGACTTGTGTGTGGAGGAACAATTCGGTGTGGTATATTCTGGGCTTCACATCACTCGAAGACACATTTTGTATCTGTGAAAATTAGTGTCATCTCATGAACATTGAATGAGAAATTTAGTGCCACAATAACCTTTACCCAAGATTAATTATTTGGGTTTTCGTATTTAATTTTTGTAACTTAAAAAATATATATTTAGTATCACAAACTTAGATGATGGAAAAGAGCCAGTTGTGGCCCAAATGTGTCTCTCAATGGGTTACCAACCCACCTGTGCTGGGAGGCCAAGTGCTACCCTAGCACACAGTGGAGGCGTGGTGATGGAGGGGGGGGGAGGGGGGGCGGAGAGAGAAACTTGCTCCCAGCAGCTCGCTCACTCAGGAGATAATTACAGAGGGCAAAAGGCAGAGGTCTCAGAGGAAGCTGGGGTTTTTTTTAGCCGAGGGTGACTTTGAGGTGGAGGTGGGAGATGAGTGGAAAACATAAGAAGAACAAGGTCTTGAGGCTGTTAAAGACGGCCAGTACTCAAAGAGTTAATCAGCCCTCTCTGGAGGTTCCTGCTGCAGATCTGTTGACCAGGTACATGTTGGTATAATGTGTTATTCCGCTACATTTCTCCTGCTTCTGCCCCTGAACCCCTCCAATCTATGATAGCTTCTTCAGTGAAGGAGGGTCCAGTTCAGAGATATCCCCCTCCCTCTCCATTCCACAGTTAGCAAGGATGGTCAAGGCCTATCGGATACCGCCCCACACCCAGTCAGCAACCCCCCCCCCCCCAACTTGCTCAAATAACCACACTTGAAGCTCAAAGGAGAGGAGCCGTCTGCAGATTTTCCTCAGTCATCCAGAGTAGCTGGATCAAACCTCGGCTCTGAAACAAAGCCTGAGGATGGAAGTGTTAAGCCTGAGGATGGAAGTGTTAAGACTGGGATGCAATGTCGAGTTTGCTGGTCAGGACTCTGATGCTCTAGGCCCTTATCGGGTTACCTGGGATACCTGTGTTTTCTGGGAGGGGATGGTGGCGATTGACACCTTTTGCACAGAATGGGCAGCACAGAAACAGGCCGTTCGGCCTAGCTGGTCCGTGCCGGTGTTTGTGCTCCACACGAGCCTCCTCCCACCCTCTTGATCTGACCCGATCAGCATATCCTTCTATTCCTTCCCCCCTCGTGTATTTATCTAGCTGCCTCTTAACTCCATCGATGCTATTCGCCTCAACCACTCCCTGCGCCAGTGAGTTCCACATTCTCACCACTCTCTGGGTAAGGATGTTTCTCCTGAATTCCCTGTGGGATTTATCTTATATTTATGGTTTTAGTTTTAATAACCAATACCACACAGACTTCTGAATGAAACACACAGGATGTGATCCTGATCCAGGTCTGATCCTGAGCCAAGTATAATCCTGACCAAAGTAAACTTGGTTCGTACCTTCTCACCGCAGAGATAGGCAAATTCCAGATGCTCCATCTACTTTCTAATGAATGTTAGGAAAGCCCATAGCCTGCAGCTAAGGATCTACATTTCAGGAATTCCTACCTGAACTCTAATTACGCAGATTGGCGTCAGAGGTGAATCTACTGTCGATCTGCCTGGCATGTGATCACACGGCACAGCAGTGCGCTGAGCTTGACAGTGATCCCAGTTCACTTTGTTCCTTTTAAATGGTTCCCTCTAATTTTCTCTTGTTTGAAGGGACCGACTTGCACTGTTTCCATGGCCCAGTGCTCACCCGTTCGGTTCCACAGCCAAGTGCCCACTTTCCATGTGCGAGCGTGAGCAGGCTGTTTGACTGTGGAGGCATCACAGCCTGTTAGTGGTCCAAAGCTCTCACGTGAGCCTTCCAGCGGGGATTGCTGGATAGCGACAAACGGGTAGATCTTGACTTTGTGGGTTAGTGTAAAGTGGGTGAGAGTCGATCGGCAGCCCATTTCACGTCACAGCCCATTGAAGTCAACGGGAATAAAAAATCATGAAAGATGTAAAGCGGGCTGCCGACTTGCTTTCAGCCGCTTTACACTCTCGCACAAAGTCAGGATTTATCTCGAGAAGAAGAGAACCCGGGCTGAATCCCTCTCCCTTCCCATAACCCAGAAGAAATGAGACCATATTAACTGCAGTTGGGTTTGACTAGTTCCTGTGCTGGTAAAGATAGAAAAAGAAAGACTTGCATTTATATAGCGCCGTTCACGACCACTGGATGTTTCAAAGCACTTTACAGCCAATGAAATACTTTTGAAGTATAGTCACTGTTGTAATATAGGCAACCAACTTGTGCACAGCAAGCTCCCACAAACATCAATGTGATAATGAGCAGATAATTTGTTTTTTTTGTTATGTTTAGTCAGGGATAAATATTGCCTAGGACACCGGGGATAACTCCCCTGCTTTTCATCGAAATAGTGCCATGGGATCTTTTATGTCCATCCGAGAGGGAAGACGGGGCCTCGGTTTATCATTTCTTTTGAAAGACGGCACCTCCAACAGTGCAGCACTCCCTCAGCAGTGCACTGGAGTGTCAGCCTAGATTTATGTGCTCAAGTTCCTGGAGTGGGACTTGAACCCACAACCTCCTGACTCAGAAGCGAGTGTGCTACCCACTGAGCCACAACTGATACAGCAAGTAACCCATCCTCGTAATTTCCAGTGTTGTTCCTACACCCTGTGATCAATCTGGTTTTATCCTTGATTGACACAAAATATAAGTTGAAGTACCACCACCTTTGACCAGCATGGCACTGGATGGCCAGGAGGCCATACTTATTAACAGAACCTTTTACAAAAGTGGCATAAAGGCACATTATTCCACCCATGGTGGGACCTCAACATTCAGCTGGTAAGGGGCAGGGGTTATTTATGAGCTTCATTTGGACCCAGCAGCCTGTAGGCAGGACACTTGGAGAAGGATTATAGGCTGGTGTGTGGCCCACTGGGAAGGAAGTGAAACAGCCCAAGAGTAATGAGCCTCTGCATTGCATTGCTGGCTGCTGTGGTGGGCACTGACTCTCTGCATTGAACATAAGAACATAAGAAATAGGAGCAGGAGTAGGCCATTCGGCCCTTCGAGCCTGCTCTGCCATTCAATAAGATCATGGCTGATCTTCTACCTCAACTCCAACTTCCCGCACTATATCCCTTAATACCCAAAAATCTATCAATTTCTGTCTTGAGTATACTCACCGACTGAGTATCCACAGCTCTCTGGGATAGATAATTCCAAAGAGTCACAACCCTTTGAGTGAAGAAATTTCTCCTCATCTCAGTCCTAAATGGCCGACCCCTTATTCTGAGACTGTGATCTCTAAGTCTCGACTCCCCAGCCAGTGGACACATCCTCCCAGCATCTACCCTGACAAGCCCTGTAAGAATTTTCTATGTTTCAAAGAGATCACCTCATTCTTCTAAATTCTGGGGAATATAGGCCTCATTTCCTCAATCTCTCCTCGTTGCCTTCAAGAGGGAGCTGGAGCGGTTCTTGATGGGGGCAGTGATCGCATCATATAGAAGGTAAGTGTCTTTCTAGATAACACTTGGTCCGTGTGATTTCCTGGACTGGGTTTGATCGTCTGAGGGGGTCGGAGAAGAATTTTCCAGCTTTTCTTTTCCCCCTTATTGACCCTGGGTTTTTCTCTGTTTTTTAGCCTTTAGATGCGATGGACAGGAACTGTCTAATCGACAATCCAGTCACCATGTGGTGTGGGGCAGGCTTGTTGGACCAGCTGGGCTTTTCCTGCAGTTATTGTCGTATGTTTGTCCACCTGTGCGTACAAGGAACCACCTGTAATCCAGTATCGTTTAATCCCCTTGTTTAGGCCCAACGTTTGTGCAGAGAAGGAGGTGATGATGATTGGCCGCAGGCAGCCGTGCATCCAGGCCTTCACCCGCATGGTTAAAGTGTGGAAACAAGGGTGTGGAGGTCAGAAGTGGTGCGTGGGACACGAGAGGAGGTATGTGGCCACAGCGAAGTCGCGCCAATCAACAGCCGGACGTGAACCGTTCACTGAAATGAACAAAAATTCCAAATTCAATTCCGTTTGACGGAGTCATTTTGGTTGTAAATTCTTGTTCAAAGGGTTTGTTAGGGAAGTTTCTTTTCTCCATCTTTCCTGAAGGTGATGACTTGTGCTTGGGTACAGATCCACAGCCACCACCCCATACACACTGTTACGTCTTGAATAAAGAGTCAGACTAGATACTGCAAGCTCAAAGTAAAGTGTGACCGTAGTCCTTTATTACAGATCACAGAGTGCCTCTCCAGCCTGTGAGGCCTCCTTATGTACAGGTGCTCCCAAAGGATTGTGGGATCCCTTGGGACTCCAAGGGATAAGCCCTCTGGTGGTTGGACATGGTATTTACAGGTTTACATACATAACAATACTCCCCTCGCCCCCCCCCCCCCCAAAGTCAATAGTGTAACTATTTACAAAGTGAGTCGATCTGGGGCCTTCCTTTCCCTGGTTGATCGTCTCGGTGCAGATGCTGGTTTTGGTGAGTCGTTTGTTGGGCTGCTGGGGGTGGTGAGTCCTGCTGGGCTGCTGCAGGTGCTGGGTTCTGCTTTGTGGTCAACCGCTGGGTCGGTTGCCACTTGTGTGTGTGTTGGAGGGTCGAAAAAGGTGGAGTCTATTGTGGGTTGTTCTGGATAGTCCGTAAATCTGAGTTTGGTTTGTTCCAAGTGTTTCCTGCAGGTGAGTCCATTTGAAAGTTTGACCCTACTCCCCTCTTTGGCCAAAACAGTGTCAGGAAGCCACTTGGGACCTTGTCCATAGTTCAATACAAATACAGGATCATTTATCTCAATTTCGCGTGATACATTTGCGCGATCATGCTATGTATTCTGTTGAAGCCACCTGCTCTCTACCAGTTCATGTAGATCAGGGTGTACTAACGAGAGCCTTGTCTTGTGCCCTTTTCATGAGCAGTTCAGCGGGAGCAATCCCAGTGAGCGAGTGGGGTCTTGTGTGGTAACTAAGCAGGACTCGGGATAAGCGAGTCTGCAGTGAGTCTTCAGTTACCCTTTTCAAGCTCTGCTTGATTGTTTGAACTACTCGTTCTGTCTGACCGTTGGACGCTGGGTTTATACGGGGCAGATGTGACATGTTTGATTCCATTGCGGGTCATGAACTCCTTGAACTCGGCACTGGTAAAGCATGGCTCATTGTCACTTACAAGGACATCAGGCAGGCCGTGCGTGGCAAACATGGCCCGTAGGCTTTCAATGGTAGCAGCGAACGTGCTTGCCGACATTATCACACATTCAATCCATTTGGAGTACACATCTACAACCACTAAGATAATTTTTCCCAAGAATGGGCCTGCATAGTCGACATGGACCCTGGACCACGGATTGGAGGGCCAGGACCATAAACTTAGTGGCGCCTCCCTGGTGCATTGCTTAACTGTGAACATGTATTACATTCTTCTTAAGGAGGAGGAATTCATAAAATGCATACGGGATTGTTTCTTAGAACAGTATGTAACAGAGCCTACAAGGGAGCAAGCCATTTTGGATCTGGTCCTGTGTAACGAGAAGGAAAAATAAACGATTTCCTCATAAAAGATCCTCTCGGAATGAGTGATCACAATATGGTTGAATTTGTAATACAGATTGAGGATGAGGAAGTTGTGTCAGAAACGAGCGTACTATGCTTAAACAAAGGGGACTACAGTGGGATGAGGGCAGAGTTGGCTAAAGTAGACTGGAAACAAGGACTAAACGGTGGCACAATTGAGGAACAGTGGAGGACTTTTAAGGAGCTCTTTCATAATGCGCAACAAAAGTATATTCCAGTGAAAAAGAAGGGCGGCAAGAGAAGAGATAACCAGCCGTGGATAACCAAGGAAATAAAGGAAAGTATCAAATCAAAGACCAATGCGTATAAGGTGGCCAAGGTTAGTGGGAAACTAGAGGATTGGGAAAATTTTAAGCAACAGCAAAGAATGACTAAAAAAGCAATAAAGAAAGGGAAGATAGATTACAAAGGTAAACTTGTGCAAAATATAAAAACAGATAGTAAAAGCTTTTACAGATATATAAAATGGAAAAGAGTGACTAAAGTAAATGTTGGTCCCTTAGAAGATGAAAAGGGGGATTTAATAATGGGAAATGTGGAAATGGCTGAGACCTTAAACAATTATTTTGCTTCCGTCTTCACAGTGGAAGACACAAAAACCATGCCAAAAATTGCTGGTCATAGGAATGTGGAAAGGGAGGACCTTGAGATGATCACTATCACTAGGGAGGTAGTGCTGGACAGACTAATGGGACTGAAGGTAGACAAGTCCCCTGGTCCTGATGAAATGCATCCCAGGGTATAAAAAGAGATGGCAGAAGTTATAGCAGATGCATTTGTTATAATCTACCAAAATCCTCTGGACTCTGGGGAGGTACCAGTGGATTGGAGAGCAGCTAATGTAACGCCTCTGTTTAAAAAAGGGGGCAGGCAAAAGGCAGGTAACTATAGGCCGGTTAGTTTAACATCTGTAGTGGGGAAAATGCTTGAAACTGTCATTAAGGAAGAAATAGCGGGACATCTGGATAGGAATAGTGCAATCAAGCAGACGCAGCATGGATTCATGAAAGGGAAATCATGTTTAACTAACTTACTGGAATTCTTTGAGGATATAACGAGCATGGTGGATAGAGGTGTACCGATGGATGTGGTGTATTTAGATTTCCAAAAGGCATTCGATAAGGTGCCACACAAAAGGTTACTGCAGAAGATAAAGGTATGCGGAGTCAGAGGAAATGTATTAGCATGGATAGAGAATTGGCTGGCGAACAGAAAGCAGAGAGTCGGGATAAATGGGTCCTTTTCCGGTTGGAAATCAGTGGTTAGTGGTGTGCCACAGGCATCAGTACTGGGACCACAACTGTTTACAATATACATAGATGACCTAGAAGAGGGGACAGAGTGTAGTGTAACAAAATTTGCAGATGACACTAAGATTAGTGGGAAAGCGGGTTGTGTAGAGGACTCAGAGAGGCTGCAAGGAGATTTGGATAGGTTAAGCGAATGGGCTAAGGTTTGGCAGATGGAATACAATGTCGGAAAGTGTGAGGTCATCCACCTTGGGGAAAAAAAACAGTAAAAGGGAATATTATTTGAATGGGGAGAAATTACAACATGCTGTGGTGCAGAGGGACCTGGGGGTCCTTGTGCATGAAACTCTTTTGAGTTTACCTGCAAAAACAAAAACATTAAAACCATGCCACCCGCCTGGGTGACACAGCAGACATTTACAAGGCCCTTTTTTTTTCTTTTTTCTTTTTTTTTTGTTTTTTTTTTGTTTTTTTTTTGGGCACTAAAATCAAATTTTCCTTTTTTCCAGTGCCCCCTATAAAAGGAGAGGGGGACACTAAAAGCACCGGCAATTAAAACAAAATAAACTTTAAAACGTAAAATCAAATTAAAATTTGGTTGCCGGGCGTGATGATGCACTCCAGTCCCTCCGGTGCCCACCTCTCGCGGAAGGCCGCGAGCATACCGGTGGACACCGCGTGCTCCATCTCCAAGGACACCCTGGACCGGATGTAAGAGCGGAAGAGAGGCAGGCAGTCAGGTTGAACGACCCCCTCGACCGCCCGCTGCCTGGACCGGCTGATGGCACCCTTGGCCGTGCCCAGGAGCAGTCCTACGAGGAGGCCTTCGGACCTACCCGCTCCCCTCCGCACAGGGTGCCCAAAGATCAGGAGAGTGGGACTGAAGTGCAGCCAGAATTTCAGGAGCAGCCCCTTCAAATAATAAAACTCCTTGTGCATGAATCCCAAAAGGTTAGTTTGCAGGTGCAGCAGGTAATCAGGAAGGCAAATGGAATGTTGGCCTTCATTGCGAAAGGGATGGAGTACAAAAGCAGGGAGGTGTTGCTGCAACTGTGTAAGGCCGCACCTGGAGTACTGCGTGCAGTTTTGGTCACCTTACTTAAGAAAGGATATACTAGCTTTGGAAGGGGTACAGAGACGATTCACTAGGCTGATTCGAGAAATGAGGGGGTTACCTTATGATGATAGATTGAGTAGACTGGGTCTTTACTCCTTGGAGTTCAGAAGGATGAGGGGTGATCTTATAGAAACATTTAAAATCATGAAAGGGATAGACAAGATAGAGGCAGGGAGGTTGTTTCCATTGGTGGGGGAGACTAGAACTAGGGGGCACAGCCTTAAAATATGGAGGAGCCAATTTAAAACCGAGTTGAGAAGGAATTTCTTCTCCCAGAGGGTTGTGAATCTGTGGAATTCTCTGCCCAAGGAAGCAGTTGAGGCTGGCTTATTGAATGTTTTCAAGTCAAAGATAGATAGATTTTTAAGCAATAAGGGAATTAAGGGTTACGGGGAGAGGGCGGGTAAGTGGAGCTGAGTCCACGACCAGATCAGCCATGATCTTATTGAATGGCGGAGCAGGCTCGAGGGGCTAGATGGCCTACTCCTGTTCCTAATTCTTATGTTCTTATGTTCTTATTTGTGCACGCAGGACTCTAAGTCTGCATTGATACTGGGCCACCACACGTAGGATCTGGCTATCGCTTTCATCATTACGATGCCTGGGTGGGTGCTGTGGAGATCACTGATGAAGGTGTCCCTGCCCTTTTTTGGCACCCTTACCCGATTACCCCATAGGAGGCAGTCTGCCTGTATAAACATTTCATCTTTGCGCTGCTGGTACGGCTTTATTTCCTTCTGCATCTCTAACGGGACACTAGACCAACTCCCGTGGAGCACGCAGTTTATTTTACTAAGGACAGTAAGGGGGTCCTGGCTCATCCAGGTTCTAATCTGTCGGGTGGTAACAGGTGATTGCTCACTCTCGAATGCTTCCATTACCAAGACTAAATCTGTGGGCTGTGCCATCTCCATCCCTGTGGTGGGCAATGGCAGCCTACTGAGAGCATTGGCACAGTTTTCTGTGCCTGGCCTGTGGCGGATGGCATAGTTGTATGCGGAAAATGTGAGTGCCCATCTCTGGATGTGGGCCGATGCATTCGTATTTATCCCTTTGCTTTCAGAAAAGAAGGATATAAGCCGCTTGTGGTCGGTTTCCAATTCAAATTTGAGCCTGAACAGATATTAATGCATTTTCTTTACCCGTAAACACATGCTAACGCTTCTTTTTCAATTATACTATCGGCCCTCTCGGCCTTAGACAGACTTCTGGATGCATAAGCAACCGGTTGCAGTTTCCCAAATTCATTAGCTTGTTTCAGTACACACCCGACCCCGTACGACAATGCATCACATGCTAGTACCAAACGTTTACATGGATCGTACAACACAAGCAATTTGTTTGAACATAACAGCTTCCTAGCTTTCTCAAAGGCATTATCTTGGCTTTTACCCCATACCCATTCATCTCCTTTACGCAGTAAAGAGTGCAGGGGTTCTAACAATGTGCTAAGACCCGGTAAGAAGTTACCAAAGTAATTCAGGAGTCCTAGAAACGACTGCAGCTCCGTCACGTTCTGTGGTCTCGGTGCATTCTTGATTGCCTCCGTCTTCGAATCGGTGGGCCTGATGCCGTCCGCTGCGATTCTTCTCCCCAGGAACTCCACTTCAGGAAAACACATTTCGAGCATTTTAGTCTGAGCCCCACACGATTAAGCCGACTAAGAACGTCCCCCAGGTTTTGCAGGTGCTTGACGGTTTTCCGACCTGTAACCAAGATGTCGACCTGGAAGACAACGGTGCGCAGGACCGACTTCAGCAAGCTTTCCATTTTCCTCTGGAATATTGCCACGGCTAATCGAATCCTAAACAGGCATCTGTATAAATGAAGGGACCTTTGTGCATGTTGATGCAGGTGAGGCCTTTCGATGATTCCTCCAGCCCCTGTGTCATGTAGGCCGAGGTCAAATCCAGCTTTGTGAACGTTTTCCCTCCTGCCAGCATCGCAAATAGGTCGTCTGCCTTTGGTAGCGTGTATTGATCCTGCAGTGAGAACGATTAATAGTTACTTTGTAATCACCAGGGTGCCGTCTCCCTTGAGGACTGGAACAATTGGACTGGTCCACTCTTTGAATTCGATCGGTGAAATGATGCCTTCTCATTGCAGCCTGTCCAGTTTGATCTCCACCCTCTCTCACCCTCACCCTCATGTAAGGTACCGCTCTCGCCTTGTGATGGATGGGTCGCGCCCCCGGAATCAAATGGATCTGCACTTTTGCTCCTTGGAACTTCCCGAAGCCTGGTTCGAACAGCGAGGGGAACTTGTTTAGGACCTGGGCACATGAGGTGTCATCGATGGGCGAAAGCGCTCGGACGTCGTCCCAGTTCCAACGTATCTTTCCCAGCCAGCTCCTGCCTAACAGCATGGGGCCATCGCCCCGTACCAACCAGAGTGGTAACTCGTGCACCGCTCCATCGTAGAAGACCTTTACAGTAGCACTGCCGATTACAGGAATCAGTTCAATTGTGTACCTTCTCAGTTTAGATGAATGGGAGTGTCCGGACTGGCCTTGAGGCCTTGCTGCAGCACAATTTATCGAAAGTCTTTTCGCTCATTATGGACTGGCTTGCGCCCGTGTCCAGCTCCATGGACACCGGGAGTCCATTTAATTCAACCTTCAGCATTATCAGGGGACACTTTGTGGTAAATGTGTGCACCCCATATACCTCTGCCTCCTCGGTCTGAGGCTCTGGTCCGTCGTGATCCACCGTGGATCTGTTCTCCTCTGCAACATGAGGTGTCCCATTGTTCCACAGCCCTTGCAAACGTATCCTTTGAAGCAGCATGAATGGAAACAATGATCACCCCCGCAGCGCCAACAAGGTGTTAACGGCCTTGTATTCACCCCCCTTGATAGTGGACTCTGAGTCAACTGCGGATGTGCAGCTGCAGGTGTGCAAGTCCTGCCCTGTACATTTCGATTTGAAAACAACGTTACTTGCAGCAGCACTCGTGTGCTGAGAAATTTGTTTGGTATTGTCACTGGTGGCGATGAACACACTGGGCTATTGCTATGGCCTTACTCAAGGTTGGTGTCTCTACAGTCAAAAGTTTGCGAAGTATTACTTCATGGCCAATGCCAAGTACAAAGAAGTCCCTGAGCATGTGCTCCAAGTGTCCTTCAAATTTGCAATGTCCTGCAAGGCGCCTTAGCTCGGTGATGTAGCTCGCCACTTCCTGGCCTTCAGACCTCTTGTACGTGTAGAACCGGTAGCTCGCCATCAGAACGCTTTCCTTCAGGTTTAGATGCTCCCGGACCAGTGTGCACAATTCATCGCATGACTTGTCTGTGGGTTTCGCTGGAGCAAGCAGATTTTTCATGAGGCCATATGTTGGTGCCCCGCAAATGGTGAGGAGGATCGCCCTTCATTTGGCATCGTTCGCTTCTCCTTCCAGCTCTTTGGCCACGAAGTATTGGTCGAGTTGCTCCACAAAGGTTTCCCAATCATCTCCCTCCGCAAATTTCTCCAGGATGCCCACGGTTCTCTGCATTGTTGCGGTGAGGTTTGTCATTTGTATCTCGTCGCCAGTTGTTATGTCTTGAATAAAGAGTCAGACTAGATACTGCAAGCTCAAAGCAAGGTGTGACCGTAGTCCTTTATTACAGATCTGAATGCCTCACCAGCCTGTGAGGCCTCCTTATATACAGGTGCTCCTAAGGGATTGTGTGATCCCTTGGGACTCTAGGGGATAAGCCCTCTGGTGGTTGGACATGGTATTTACATAACACACCACCCCAGTTCTCTCCATGCATGAGGCTAGCTTTGAGTGTTGTCAGGGTGTTTGATCTTGCGGGAGCCCCAGGGGCAGCACAGGCCAGCTCACACTGTGATGTGTGTACGCACTAGGTCCGTGCAGCAGAGCTGGCCTCCAGTCGTCTTGGTTAACCCTTGCCACTGGACCAAGACCTAGCTCTGTCAAGCCCATGTGGTGGCCGGTGTGCAACGGCCACCACATGTTAAAAAAATCCACGCACAGGCATCTTCCACCCTTCAACATGCAGTTTGGGACCTGGAATATTAGGTCTTTCATTGAACTCATCCTTGGAAGCAAGTCATCTCGATACGAGACACCGCCTATGATGACACACACCCACTCTGTACCTCCCCTAAGTGGCTATTGCTCGCATGGGCCTTTAACAGAGAGGTGCTGACCAGCTGTTCAACTGTGTAGAGCATCACAATTGAGGCCAATTCTGTTGACATCTGCACACACACACTTGGGACGGGTCACTGGATAATGTTCAGGAGCAGGGACCATGGCTGATTTTCCTTCCCTAGTGGAGGGGTGCTAAGAGCAAAACTATTCCCCTATCTGCTATCCTAGCTGAAGTCTGCTCACTCCATAAAGGCCAGAGGTCAAACCTGGGACCTTCCAGGCCTGAAAGGCTCTGTGCCCTCGCTGGTCTGTGCGTTTCCCCATGGAGCCAGTGACAGCCTATTATCCAGCACATAATACAATCATTTCGAAAGGATTTTTTTTTAGTAGGAATGAGACATCATAAACTTAATTATAATGATTTGAAAAATTAATGGAAAGAAAAGATAAAAGATGCAATATACCCTTTGAATAAATCTATAAATGAAATTGTATACCCTGTCATTAAGCCTTTCGTGAGCACTACAATAACCTTATTGTGAGCTTCAATCCTTTCTCTGTCTCACTCTTGTTCACGCTTGCATTTTCTCTCGTACTCTTGCTCTTCCTCTTGAGCTTTTTTCTGTCTGTCCCTCGTGTGTTCTATCTCTCTCGTTGTGTTATCTTTCTGGCTCTCATCACTTTTTCACTTTTGCTGCTGCGCTCTCTCACTCCCTTCTGTTTTCTCTTTCTTCCTTGCATTTTCTCTCTCGCTCTTTTCACTGCTGCTCCCTCTCGCTCTTGCACTCTCTCGCCCTCCCCACCCCTCCTATCTGCCCATTTCCCCCCTGATGCCGAGCATGCTGATGCTGCAACCCTTCTTTCCTTCCGTTTGTACCCTGGAGTTGTGCGTCCGTTGGTTCTGGTCAGAGGTGCGGGTTTTTTCACTGCCTCTGGGAATCTTAATGGACGGCAAACCATCATCATAGGCAGTCCCTCGAGATCGAGGAAGACTTGCTTCCACTCTAAAAGTGAACAATCCAATACGGGAATTACAGTCTCTGTCACAGGTGGGATAGACAGTCATTGAAGGAAAGGGTGGGTGGGACTGGTTTGCCGCACGCTCTTTCCGTTGCCTGCGCTTGGTTTCTGCATGCTCTCGGCAATGAGACGCTAGGAGACGGCAAACCAATGTGTATCCAAACATCGAAGTTCATGGGGTTTGCTAGGTGATGCCTCATTGCACCGAAACACTTACCCTACCTGTAGCTCACTCCGTGGCTCACCCTGGTACTCCAGCTTAGAGCAGGGGTAAAGCATCTAGGCCTGCATAGAATGTACAGCACAGAAACAGGCCATTCGGTCCAACTGGTCTTTACGCTCCACTTAAGTCTCTTCCCACCCCTCTTCCTTTAACCAACCTTTGTTACCTCTAGTCTTGTCTACTCCTACACATTCCTGGCCAGCCTCCCACCTTCTACCCTCCGTAAACTTGAGATCATCCAAAATCCATTACCCCTGTGCCCTCTGACCTACATTGGTTAAGCAACGCCTTGAATTTAACATTCTCAACCTTGTTTTCAGATCCCTTCATGGCCTCACCCCCTCCCTATCCCTGTAACCTCTTCCAGCCCCACAACAGTCCGAGATATCAGCATGCCTCTAATTCTGGCCTCTGGTGCATTCCCGATTTCAATCGCTCCACCATTGGTGGCCGCACCTTCAGCTGCCTAAACCTCCCTGCCTCTCTACCTCTCTTTCCTCCTTTAAGACGCTCCTTAAAACCTACCTCTTCGACCAAGTTTTGGTCACCTGCCTTAGTATCACCTTGTGTGGCTCAGTGTCAAATGTTGTTTTATAACACCACTGTGAAGCCGCTTGGGTCGTTTTACTATGTTAAAGGCGCTATATAAATAAAAGTTGTTGTTGTAACCCTACCAACATAACCAACCTTTTTCCCTTGTGTTTATCTAGCTTTCCTTTAAATGCCCCATTCTCTTCTCCAATCTGCTGGCAACTCTCGATTATCCACACACGGATCCAACCATTGGAACGGGACTTAAAATGTCAGCCGGGAAGGCATCGGGTTTTAACTTTACAATGTCAATCACTCTAACGGAGAAATCGTTTACCCGGCATAGCCCAATCCCCGAGGGACCCGGATAATCAAGAGTTGCCTGTATATTTAATAATTAAAAGTCCCATGACCTTTCTTTAGAGTAAACTTGGTTTTGTAAACGTTTAGATTTTTTACAGTTCTTCAGCAGGGTAAGGGTTAATAATCGGCTGTGTGTCAACTTACGGCACTTCATTGGGCAATACTGTGTACATCTGTTCTTGTTGCTATGTGTGTGTACAAACAGATAGTCACTGTTTACTTGCTCTAGTACATTTTCACCACAAAGCAGTAAGAAACCTTTACTTAAAGGGTGGGAAGCTGAAAGTACACAGGCCTGGTTAGAATGCAGGGGGCCGAGACACTCATTGACCTTTTATTTTGCCTCGGTTAGGGAGGAGAAAATTGGCTTTGGTTTCTGCTACCACTGCAATCACTGACCGCTCTGGAATATGGCACTGGGTGAGGACACGATCCAGCTCCCTATAAGGGATACCCACAGAGTCAGTTTGGCTCAGTTGGTAGCACTTTCATCTCTGAGGCAAAGGTCATGGGTTCAAGCCCACAATCTGGGCCCAAACTTCAGCTCTGAGTCAATGCCGCATTGTCGGAGGTGAGGCTCCGGAAGTTCAGGTAGATGTTACAGATCTGCTTGCACTAGTTGAAGCAGAGCAGAGAGTTCTCCTGACCAATATTTCTCTCAGCACTTGCCACCAAAAATAGGTAGTCTTATCATTGGTGCTGTGGGATATTATTATGTATGTATATGGCTGTATTGTGCTGCTGTGTTTGCCTACATTTTATTTAATTTATTCAGTCTGGGTACATGGGCATCTCTGGCAAGGCCAGCACATATTGCTCATCGCCACCTGCCCAGAGAAGGTGCTAATTCTTGAACCCACAGGGCACCGGTTTGAGTGGCTTGCTAGATCACTCCAGAATATAGTTAAGAGTCACATATAGACCAGACCAGGTAAAGATGGCAGGTTTCCTTCTCTAAAGGACATTACTGAACCAGTTGGTCACTGCACTTCAAAGTAATTGTTTATCTAGAATCATTGGTCTCCTTCTGTGCTGTGAGTCTTTCGGCCCATTGTGCCTGTTCTATCTCGAATAAAGCAATGTGACTGACTACTGTAGACGTGAGCAAGTGTGACCTTAGTCTCTTTATTCTAACTCCAGAGTATTGGTACAGCATGGGAGACCTGCTTATATACAGTGCTCCCAAGGGCTGCTGGGATCCCTTGGGACTCCAACAGATACGCCCTCTGGTGGCAGTAGAATGCTGGTTACATAGTGTTGCATACATAACATCACTCCCTCCCAAAGTCAATAGTACACTTATTTACAGGGTGAGACGATCTGGGGCTTTCCACTCCCTAGTCGATCGTCTCGGTACAAATGTAGGTGCAGGTGAGATGGTTGGTTCTTCGCTGGACTGCTGCGCAGCTGGCCTTGCTGGGCTGCTGGGGATGATGAGTTCAGCTTCGTGGTCAACCGTGATGTCAGTTGCCACGTGTGTGTCGGAGGGTTGAAGTTGGTGGTGTCCTCTTCAGGTTGCTCGTGGCAGTCTGTGAATCGCAGTTTGGTTTGGTCCAAATGCTTTCTGCAATTTAGTCCATTAGCGAGTTTGACCTGAAACACCCTACTCCCTTCTTTGGCTATGACAGTGCCAGCAAGCCATTTAGGACCATGTCCACAGTTGAGTACAAATACAGGGTCATTGACTTCAATATCGCGTGACAAGTTTGCGCGATCATGGTACATGCTTTGTTGATGCCGCCTGCCCTCGACATGATCATGGAGATCAGGGTGGACTAGAGAGAGTCTTGTTTTGAGCTCCTTTTTCATAAGCAGCTCGGCTGGGGGAACCCCTGTGAGTGAGTGGGGTCCAGTGCGGTAGCTGAGCAGGACTCGGGACAGGCAGGTCTGCAGGGAGCCTTCCTTCACATGTTTTAAGCTTTGCTTGATGGTTTGGATTGCCTGTTCTGCCTGGCCGTTGGATGCGGGCTTGAACGGGGCAGATGTGATGTGTTGGATCCCATTGCGGGTCATGAATTCCTTGAATTCAGCGCTGGTGAAGCATGGCCCGTTGTCGCTGACGAGGGCATCAGGCGTTCCGTGCGTGGCAAACATGGCCCGTAGGTTTTCGATGGTGGCAGTGGACGTGCTTACAGACATTATTACACACTCAATCCATTTTGAATAAGCATCCACAACAACCAGAAACATTTTGCCTAGGAACGGGCCAGCGAAGTCAACGTGGATCCTAGACCACGGTTTGGAGGGCCATGACCACAAACTTAGCGGTGCCTCCCTGGGTGCATGGCTCAGTTGAGAGTAAGTGTTGCATTGGCGCACGTGACACTCCAAATCTGAGTCGATGCCAGGCCACCACACATGGGATCTGTCCATAGCTTTCATCATTGCTATGCCTGGGTAGGTACTGTGTAGATCGCGTATGAACGTGTTTCCCTGCCTTTCTTGGGCAAAACCACGCGTTTACCCACAAAAGGCAGTCTGCCTGTATGGACATTTCGTCTTTACGCCGCTGGAATGGCTTGATCTCTTCATGCACCTCCGCTGGGACGCTGGACCAGCTCCCATGGAGGACAGTTTTTTTTACAAGGGACAGTAAAGGATCCTGGCTGGTCCAGGTCCTGATCTGGCAGGCCGTAATGGGTGACTTTTCGTTTTCAAATGCATCCCATCAACAAGAGCAAGTCTGCAGGCTGTGCCATTTCCACCCCGGTGGTGGGCAATGGTAGCCGACTGAGGGCATCAGCGCAGTTCTCTGTGCCTGGCCTATGGCGACTTACATAGTTATATGCAGACAGCGTGAGCGCCCATCTTTAGATGCGAGCAGAGGCATTGATATTGATACCTTTGCTCTCCGAGAATAGCGATATAAGTGGCTTATGGTCAGTTTCTAACTCGAACTTAAGCCCAGATACTGATGCATTTTTTTTTTTACCCCGTAAACGCCTGCCAGAGCTTCTTTTTCAATCATGCTGTAGGCCCTTTCGGCCTTGGACAAGTTTCTGGACGCATAAGCGATCGGTTGCAATGTTCCCGGTTCGTTTGCTTGTTGTAACACACACCCGACCCCGTACAAAGACTCATTGCAAGCTAGCACTGAACGTTTACAAGGATCATACAGGACAAGCAGTTTGGTGGAACATAACAGATTTCGGGCTCTCTCAAAAGCTGTCTCTTGTGATTTCCCCCATGCCCAGTCATCTCCCTTGCGTAGCAACACATGTAGAGCTTCTAGCAAGGTGCTTAACCCGGGTAGGAAATTACCAAAATAATTGAGGAGTGCCAGGAACGACCGCAGCTCCATCACGTTCTGTGGTCTCGGCGCGTTCTTGATGGCCTCCGTCTTGGTGTCGGTGGGTCTGATGCCGTCTACCGCGATTCTTCTCCCTAAGAACTCGACCTCTGGCGCCAGGAAAACACACTTCGAGCATTTCAACCTGAGTCCCACACAATCTAGCCAACTTAGAACCTCTTCCAGGCTCTGCCAACTGTTCGATGGTGTCCTGACCTGTGATCAATATGTCGTCTTGGAAAACCACAGTGCGCGGAATCGACTTTAGCAGACTCTCCATGTTCCTTTGAAATATAGCCCCGGCCGATCAAATCCCATCTATTGTAGATGAACAGACCTTTGTGCGTGTTGATGCAGGTGAGGCCTTTCGAAGATTCCACCAGCTCCTGCGTCATGTAGGCCGAGGTCAGGTCCAACTTGGTGAACGTCTTCCCTCCAGCCAGGGTCGCAATAGGTCGTCTGCCTTGGGTAGTGGATACTGGTCCTGCAGCGAAAAACGGTTAATCGTTACTTTATAGTCCCCACGTCCTTGAGAGCCGGAACAATCAGACTGGCCCACTCGTTGAACTCCACCAGCACGATAATGCCCTCTCGTTGCAGCCTGTCCAGCTCAATCTCCACTTTCTCTCACATCATATATGGCACCGCCCGTGCCTTGTGGTGGATGGGTCGTGTACCAGGAATCAAGTGGATCTGAACCTTCGCCCCCGAGAAACTTCTGATGCCTGGCTCAAACAATGACCGAAACTTGCTCAGAACCTGGGCGCTTTGAGGCATCGTCGACGGACGAAAGCACTCGGATGTCATCCCAGTTCCAGCAGATTTTTCCCAGCGAACTTCTGCCGAACAGTGTGGGGCCATCTCCTGGTACAGTCTATTGTGGTAGTTCGTGCACTGATCCATCATAGGAGACTTTTACTGCTGCGCTGTCAATTACAGGGATCAGTTCTTTAGTGTAAGTTCTCAGCTTGGTATGAATAGGGCTTAGCTTGGGCCTGTGTGCCTTGTTGCTCCACAGCCTGTTGAAGGCCTTTTTGCTCATGATGGACTGATACACACCCGTGTCCAATTCCATGGATACTGGAATTCCATTCCGTTCAACTTTTAACATGATCGGTGGACATTTCGTGGTGAAGGTGTGTACCCTGTACACTTCTACCTCCTCGGTTCGAGTCTCTAGTTCAGTTTGATCCACCATGGATCGGTCTTCCTCTGCAACGTGGTGGTTTGCAGGGTTTATAGCTCATCTGCACATTCGCTGGAGGTGTCCCATTGTTCCACAGCCTTTGCAGGCATAGTGTTTGAAGCGCCATTGATGGGCTCGATGGTCACCTCCACAGCCCCAACGAGGTGTTAACTGCCTCGCATTAACACTTGATGGCGGACTCTAAGTTATCTGAGGTCATGCAGCTGCAGGCGTGTAAGTTCTGCCATATGCATTCCTGCCTGAAAACGACGTTACTTTGTGTACAGTACTTGCCGAAACATCTTTGTGCTGCGAAATTTGTTTGGTGTTAACGCTGGTGGACATAAATGCCTGGGCTATCGTTATGGCTCTGCTCAGGTTTGGTGTTTCAACAGTCAATAGTTTGCGAAGAATAACCTCATTGCCAATACCAAGCACAAAAAAGTCTCTTGGCATTTGCTCCAGGAATCCACTGAATTCACAATGTCCTGCAAGGCACCATAGTTCGGCGATGTAACTCGCCACTTCCTAGCCTTCAGACTGTTGGCATGTGTAAATTCGATACCTTGCCATCAGAACGCTCTCCTTCGGATTTAGGTGCTCCCGGACCAGCGTACACAGTTCTTCATATGATTTGGAGCAAGAAGATTCTTCATGAGGCCATAGGTTGTTGCCCTGCAGACGGTAAGGAGGATCGCCCTTCATGTGGCAGCGTTCACACTCCCTTCCAGCTTGTTAGCCACGAAGTATTGGTCGAGTCGCTCCATGCCGGCCTCCCAATCATCCCCTTCTGAGAATTTCTCCAGGATACCCACATTTCTCTGCATTTTTGCGTGATGGTTCGTTATCTCGTCGCCAGTTGTTATATCTCAAATAAAGCAATGTGACTGAGTACTGTAGACGTGAGTAAGTGTGACTTTAGTCTCTTTATTCTAACTCCAGAGTACTGGTACAGCATGGGAGGTCTGCTTATATACAGTGTTCCCAAGGGATGCTGGGATCCCTTGGGACTCCAACAGATACGCCCTCTGGTGGCGGTAGAATGCTGGTTACATAGTGTTGCATACATAACCGTGGCTGTCCCGGCTCTCTGAAAGAGCTATTCAATTAGTCCCACTCTCTTGCTCTTTCCCCATAGCCCTGCAATGTTTTCCTTTGCATCCAATTCACTTTTGAAAGTTCCTATTGAATCTGCTTCCATCACCCTTTCAGTGCATTCCAGATCATCATCACTCGCTGAGTAAAAAATCTGTGAAGCATTTTGAGATGATTCAGAGATGTAATAAGGTGCTATATAAATGCAAGTCTTTCTAATCCCAACCTTTCCTTTATATAGCAGCATGGTTATGGATTAGGGAGGTAGGGTATCCGTGAATGTCTACAGTTGACTTTGGTTTGCCTTACAGGACTGCGTATTACACGGCGTACAGACAAGTCTACAGCATGGACCTTCAGGTGGTCTACAAGTGTTGTCCTGGGTGGTTACAGCTCAACAATGAAGGTGGATGCCTTTACCGTAAGTTGCCTCTTAACTTAATTTGGGAATGAAATGGTATCACTGGCTGTTCCTGCCAAAAAGTTGCTCAATGTTATGTCTTGGGTTTCATTAACAGTGTCGCTGGTGTCGCTCCACTGTCACAGTGACGGCCTCTCGCACAGCTGCTGTGAGCCTGAAGGTTGTCGTGGCTGGGGTCGGGTATCATGTGTTTCCATCGCAAACAAAACGTTCACACTTGGGGAGTTAATTCCTGTGGTATTGGATTGATTAATGCCTTTGCATTGTGTGGATTAAAATGGTTACAGAGAGGAAATCTCTGTATTTATCCCTCAACCAACACCTGAAATCAGATTATCAGCTCATTGTAACAATGCTTTGTGTGGGACTTTGCTGTGTGCAAATTGGTTGGCAATTCACTATTGCTCGTTTTGTACTACCTGCCCAAGACAAATTTATACCCCAAGGTTTTTTTAATCAAAATCTCAGGCTTGCCATCTCTGGTTTGGTGGTACACTTGAACATGAACTAAATCAATTGATTCTAGTATTAATTGTAGTTTAAAGTTTCCCTGTGTAATTCATACTGTACAATTCATTCTGTTCTAGTTCGGCTGCAGCTGGAGTACTGCGTGCAGTTCTGGTCACCACATTACGGGAAAAATGTGATTGCATTGGAAAGGGTGCAAAGGAGATTTACAAGAATGTTGCCTGGACTGGAGAATTTTAGCTATGAGGAAAGATTGGAGATGCTGGGTCTGTTTTCTTTGGAACAGAGGAGGCTGAGGGGAGATCTGATTGAGGTGTATAAAATTATGAGGGGCCTGGATAGGAAGGACCTGTTTCCCTTGGCAGAGGGGTCAACAACCAGGGGACATAGATTTAAAGTAATTGGTAGGAGATTTAGAGGAGATATGAGGGGAAATTACTTCACCCAGAGGATGGTGGGGGTCTGGAACTCACTGCCTGAAAGGGTGGTAGAAGCAGAAAGCCTCACCACATTTAAAAGATACTTGGATATGCACTTAAAGTGCCGTAACCTACAGGGCTACGGACCAAGAGCGGGAAAGTGGGATTATGTTGGATTGCTCTTGGTCGACCGGTGCGGGCACGATGGACCAAAATGGCCTCCTTCCGTGCTGTAAATTTCTATGATTTTATGATTCACTAATGATCTGTTCAAACCCCAGATGAAAGCCCAAGCCTAAAGCAGACTAGGTATGGGGGAAGATTGACCAAGAACTTGAGAATTACAGTGGTTCAGAAACAACAACAACAACTTGTATTTATATAGCGCCTTTATCGTAGTGAAACATCCCAAGGTGCTTCACGGGAGCGTTACAAAATAAAATTTGACACCGAACCACAGAAGGAGAAATTAGAGCAGGTGATCAAAAGCTTGGTCAAAGAGGTAGGTTTTAAGGAGTGTTTTAAAGGAGGTGAGAGAGGTAGAGAAGCTTAGGTTTAGGAGAGGTTTAGGCAGGGAGTTCCAGAGCTTGGGGCCTCGGCAACAGAAGGCACAGCCACCAATGGTTGAGTGATTATAATCAGGGATGCTCAAAAGGGCAGAATTAGATGAGCGCAGACATCTCGGTGGGTGGGCAGGCGGGGGGTTGTGGGGTTGGAGGAGATTACAAAGATAGGGAGGGGCGAGGCCAAGAAGGAATTTGAAAGCAAGGATGAGGATTTTGAAATCGAGGCGTTGCTTAACCGGGAGCCAATGTAGGTCAGCGAGCATAGTGGGTGATGGATGAATGGGACTTGGTGCGAGTTAGGACATGGGCAGCCGAGATTTGGATCACCTCTAGTTTAAGTAGGGAAGAATGTGGTAGGCCGGTCAGGAGTGTGTTAGATTAGTCAATTCTAGGGGTAACAAACGCATGGATGAGGGCTTCAGCAGCCGATGTGCTGATGCAAGGGTGGGGATAGGCGATATTACGGAGGTGGAAATAGGCAGTCTTAGTTATGCTATGACAGACAGAAAGAACGTACATTTCTATAGCACCTTTCACAACTTCAGGACATCCCAACCCACTTTACAGCCAATTATGTACTTTGTTGACGTGTAGATACCAATGTTCCCCCTAATTTTTTTGGGTGCACTGTCCCTTTAAGGGGCTGCGCAGCCCAAGGGGACGTTGGTCGCCATTGTTGTAATGCAGGACATGCAACAACAAGGAAGCGCATAGCAAGCTCCCGCAAACAGTTTTTAATGATGTTGGTTGAGGGATAAATATTAGCCAGGCAATTAGGGATGGGCAGTAATGGCCAGCCACGCCTTATTTGGAAGATACAAAAATGTGGACACAGACATGCGACACAAACCACGTTCATTTACTACATCCTGGTGCACACGCCTGACTGGGTGACATGCTTGTAGCAAACTTCAGAGCATTGTGTTCGACTCGGGTCAACGTGCCCCGAGCTCAGTGTGGTCTTTGCAGGTGTGAGCGTTTAAACAGCAAAGTGCACCAACAGTCTGGGACATAGAGTAGTCGAGTGTGGATTTGAGTCCCTAAGAGACAGGTACCAACCTCAGCTGTGCTGGTCGGGTTGTGAGGTCGGGGAGAGGGTGGCTGTTGAACAGAGGACAGAGAGGGGCACTGGGCACAACACGTGGCAGAGAATCCTGCAGCCAAAGGCAGGTCACCCGACTGCAGAAAATAAGGCCACGACCTGAGATTAGTGACTAAGAACTGCAGCAGGACAGACAGAGCTGGCAAATTTTGTTAATTCAGCCTGCTGCCCGTATCCTAACTCGCACCAAGTCCCATTCACCCCTGTACTCGCTCACCTACATTGGCTCCAGGTCCAGCAACGTCTCAAATTTAAAATTTTCATCCTTGTTTACAAATCTCTCCATGGCCTTGCCCCTCCTTATCTCTGTAACCTCTTCCAGCCCCGACAACCCGCCCAGATCTCTGCCCTCCTCCAGTTCTGGCTTCTTGTGAAGCTCCCCTTCCTTCACCCCACCAATGGCGGCTGTGCCTTCAGCTGCCTAGGCACTAAGCTCTAGAATTCTCTCCCTGAGCCTCGTCACCTCCTTTTAAGCCACTCCAGTTTGACCAGGCTTTTGGTCACCTGCCGTTGTGTCTCCTTTTTGGCTCGGTCAATTTTTGTTTGATTATGCTCCTGCAAAACGCTTTGGGACGTTTTACTACATTGTTGTTGAGGCCAGTTCGTTAGATATATTCAAAAGGGAGTTAGATGTGGCCCTTACGGCTAAAGGGATCAGGGGTTATGGAGAGAAAGCAGGAATGGGGTACTGAAGTTTCATGATCAGCCATGATCATATTGAATGGTGGTGCAGGCTCGAAGGGCCGAATGGCCTACTCCTGCACCTATTTTCTATGTTTCTATATTACAGGTGCTATATAAATGCAAGTTGTTTTCACCAGTATTAGCCAGGGTACCGGGCAGAACTCCCCAGCTCTTCTTCCAATAGTCACATGGGATCGTTAACATCCTCCTGAGAGAGCAGAAGGTTCCTCGGTTTAACCTCAGCATTGCACTGGAGTGTCAGCCCAGATTATGTGCTGGAGTGCGGCTTGAACCCACACCCTTCTGACTCGGAGGCAAGAGTCATGGCTGACACTTCATAGCATAATCACCATAATCGGTCTCTTATCAACGAGTCTGCAGCAGACCCAGGCATGAGGTGAAGAACTTTGGGAACCATGGGTCCAACCTGTCCCTCCCACACATGCTACACTCGCCCCACGTCATGGCTCAACCCTCCGACCTGACGTATCCCACCAAGTTGGTTTCTACATCTCATTCCTCCTTTTTAAAATACAAAAGTTCAGTTGCCAGGTGGCTAGGCTGGTTTCACAGTGAAGCAGACGGGCTGACAGCAGCCAGCTGGAAAAACTAAATAGTTGGTAAAAACAGAAAATGCTGGAAACACTCAGCAGGTGAGGCAGCATCTGTGGAGACAGAAACTGAGTTAATGTAACTGAGGGAGTTTAAATAGTTAAGTCTGTTTATGAAGACCGGATAGACACTGTCGGAGCCTGGATGGACTACTTAAATTATGATGTCGGATGGCTGCCTGTTGGTAGTTGGCACAATGTTTATAGTCTGTTGACAGGCTTGGCATAGCAGCTGGAAAATCAACACGGGTATATTAACTCCACAGGCCTGAGAATTTACTGATGTAGCTAATGAGCTGGCAGCTAGTAAGGCTCTTCATATTCATTGAGAGAACTAAAGAACATGTCCCACAGCTCTTCGAAACTATTGGATGACTTTTTAAAGTCCAGTGACTCGTGCTTTGTGGGTAAATGCAGCCGCCAAGTTGCACACAGCAAGATCCCACAAACAGCAATGCGATAAGTAACGGGTTCACTGTTTTTGTTGGTTGAGTGATTAAATGTTGACCCAGGACACTGGGAGCACTCCCCTGCTCTTCTTTGAATAGTGCCTCAGGATCTTTTACATCCATCCGAATGGGACATCTCATCCAAAAGACGGAACTCCGACAGTGCCACTCATTTGCTGGATGAGACGTTACACCGAGGCCCCGTCTGCCCTCTCAGGTGGCCGTAAAAAAATCCCGTGGCACTATTTCGAAGAAGAGCAGGGGTGTTCTGCCCGGCGTCCTAGCCAATATTTATCCCTCCATCAACATCACTAAAACAGATCTGGTCATTGTCACATTGCTGTTTGTGGGAGCTTGCTGTGCGCAGACTGACTGCTGCGTTTCCTGCATTACAACAGTGACTACAATTCAAAAGATGGTCATGATAGGCGCTTTATAAATGCAGGTCTTTTCTTTTGCTGCACTCCCTCAGTACTGCACTGAAGCGTCAGCTTAGATTATGTGCTTGAACCCGTGACCTTCTGACTCGGGTGAGAGTGGTACCAACAGAGCCAAACTGACAGTAGTTTAAACATTAGAAGCATAGTGTTATAGTTAATTCAAACATAATTGTCACAATTGTATTGCACTAGGGGCGATTTGCAGCAGCCGTTTTCCATTGATGGGTGCTTGAGTTGAAGGCTGACTCATCTGTTGCTAACATTGCCTCCAAAGTAGCTTGGTTTCCCTTTTCATGCCAAATTATTCTTTTTGCTTCAATATTTGTGAACTCCCATTGTGGAGAGGCTTTAACACTCCTCAAACATGCCTGGGCATGTTACAAGAAAAAGCTTACTGTTGGATAGGTAACTTCTTGCTCTCCTCCAGCCACCAACCCTTCCTTCTCTCTTTCCATATCTTTTTCTTTCTTTCTGCCTTTTCTCTCACCTCTGACTCTCTCCTTTTTCTTTTTCCTTCTTTCTCTGCTCTCTTTTTCTCACTCTCCTTTTTTTCCTCACCTTTTCTTTTGTCATTCCTCCATGTCTTTCTCTTCCTTTTCTCTCTACTCTTTTCTCTCTCCTTTTTTCTCTTTTTTTTCTCTCTCTTTCCTTTCTCAAGGGTACGGTAGCATAGAGGCTATTTTACTGGACAAGTAATCCTGGACCAATGATCTGGAGACGTGAGTTCAAATCACACCACGGCAGCTGGGGAATTTAAATTCAGTTGGTTAATAAATCTGGAATAAAAAGCTAGTGTCAGTAATGGTGACCATGTAACTACTGGATTGTTGTAAAAACCCATCTGGTTCACTTTGGGGAAGCAAATCTGCCGTCCTTACCCGGTCTGGCCTGTATGTGACTCCAGACCTACAGCAATGTGGACATTTAACTGCCCTCTGAAATGGCCTCGCAAACCACTCTGTTGTATTAAAAAAACCTGTTACGATTGGTTTATCACCACCTTTACAAAAGCAATTCGGGATGGGCAATAAATGCTGGCCTTGCCAGAGACGCCCACATTCCGTGAATAAATTTAAAACAAACGCTATTGCCTGTTTTCTCTTTACTCTCCCTTTTCTCTCTCTGTCTCTTTACCTTTTCTCTCTACTCTCTCTCCTCTCTTTTCTCACTCCTGCTCCTCCTGGTGTTAGAAGTTAAAGGGCCTTTTGTGGAGCGGCCACCAGTGGCCCCTTTAAGCAGAAGCAGTTAGGCTGCTCACTGCCTGGTACAAGTCGGCAGACGTGCGTACAATGGAGTAGGATCTTGTAGGGGCTAAATGAAGACTTCTCTCCTTAAAGGTGGACTCCCTGATAGAAGGAATCGACACCCCCGCCCGTATAATGACCACGGAATCAGTCAAACGAAACCTTCGGTACAACTAGTTTATTATTCGAACATGCTCGGGAAATGTTCCGATGAACACTTCAAAGTACAAGAGGTTTCAATTACAGTTGCACAGTTTTTCGAGGGGTGCTACCCTCCTATAAAACCATCGATTGGTCTACTGCGATCAGTGAAGTTACATTGATTTGTTGGCTCTCATCAGACTAGCTCTGAATGGTTCGTTCCCACCTGCCCATCTCTCATCACATGTCAATCATGTTGTTCAGTGATGTGAACTTTGCCATAGTCCCTATGACGTGTGAAGTAACTCTGTTCCAAATTATTGGCTTCCTTACCTCTTCCCGAGATTACTAGTCGACTACAGTTTTTCATGAGAATCTATGTTTACAGTCTATGGTTCCAAACATTTGTGTCCTTGTTCTCTGTACTGAATGAGTGCTCTCATCTTCTATTGTCTGTGCTAAGGGTCAATGCAGTGTTGGCTATTTCAGATGGTTCATTACCCATCAGGCTTTGCTATTCCCTTCTTACTAGCCCAATGTAAGCGAGTGTATAAGCATGCTTTACATACATAAGCGGGTTATACATAACCGGTCAATATTACAATCCATACCGTAAGATAGAAGAACTCCTAATTCCTCAGAATCTCCTAATACTGATACGCCCTCTTAATCTGAACCATTTTACATGTCAAATCAATTCACTACCTTCAGTATCTCCATTCTAGTGACCGTTTTTTATCCCCTTACCGATCTGCATCTTTAAACCACCTCCTGCCTCAAACAGGTGGTCGTGCTGCTTGCCCAGGTATAGGCCCGCCAGAAAATTTCATCAGGCAGGACTTAGGTGTCCAAGGGACAGCGGAGGTGTTCACCCCCGCCTCACCCCCCCCTCCCCTCCCCCCTGATTTCCCTCTGCCGGCAGCCTGTTTTTCAGGCAAAAAACAGACGGGCAGAAAATCACCCCCAGGAAGGTGAGGTTAAAAATAAAAGGGCATTGAACCCCCCCACCTGTGAAGGATTGATGTTCTGGAGGTGCCGTGTACAACCCTGTATCCGGGCTGTGCTGATGCTCACAGTCGCTAGCATTGGATTTGTTGCGATCATGACCCTTTTTTTTTCCCCCCCCACAATGTTACTTGATGGTATTTTTCAAAAGTCAGATGAAATAACAATAATATCATAGTAAAAAAGATCCATTTTTACATGGGAAATAACTCTCCTGTCTGCAATGCAGAAAATTCGGAACATTTTGCCGTTGGCTGCCTCTCCCACTGCATTACTGAACGAGAGGTTGACTTGCAAGGTCAGAGGGCACAGCCGTCCTGGCCCTTGAACCAGTCCATCTGAAGCAACAAGGGACTTAGCACTGACATGCAAACGAATCGTTTAATCGCGCACTGTAGCAGCAGTTGAGGATGGATTGGGGTAGCTGACATAAGAAAGTTATACAGCACCTGTCGTGACTTCAGGACGTCTTTAACACTTCGCAGCAAATGAAATTATTTCCTAGTGAGGTCACTGTAGGAAACATGGCAGCCAGTATGTGCACTGCATGGTCCCACAAACAGCACTGAGGTAAATGACCAGATCACCTGATTTTAGTGGTACTGGTTGAGGGATAGAAGTTCGTCAGAACAGTTGGGGAACTCCCTGCTTGTCTTCGAATCGTGCCGTGAGATCATTATGTCTTACCTGATCGGGCAGGAAGGGTCTTGGTTTAACGTCTCATCCGAAAGACGGCACTTCCAACAGTGCAGCACTCTCTCACTGCTGCGCTGGAGTGTCAGCCGAGGTTATTTTCTCAAGTCTCGAGTGGGGCTTGAACCCACAACAGAGACGAGGGTGCTGCCCACTGAGCAAAGGCTGACACCTTGGGTGACTGAGGAACAAGGTTGGAGGGTGAATCGTTCAGTCTACTCGACCCTGTTTCATTTGGCAAGACCCGTTATTTAAAGTCCATCGCAGGTAATGAGCCCCAACTTGTAGTTTGTGTTTCTATTCCACATATTGACTTTAGAACAGCATCGATGGAGTCTTCTGGTGGGTGGCCAGGTTGGTAACCCACTTTCTAAGGGGGAGACACAATGAGGAAAGAGGAATGGGAAGAAGACTCTTTATGGATGCAGGATAATTGGGCATGCATGACGGTTATACCGTACTAATTTGGCATAGACCAGCACCCCCACAAGTCCTGTGGTTGTTGCCTTTGCCTATATAAAGACGGGCTGCTCGGCATCTTCTTCGGCATATACAGGGGCTCTTCTCTCACAGCTGCTGAGAGCTGCATTCCGAGACGGTGAAGGAAACAAATCCCAATCACAATGGGCTTCCAGCAAGGCCAGTGTGTCAACCGTGGCTCAGTGGGTTGCACTCTTGCCTGTGAGTCAGAAGGCCATGGGTTCACGTTCCACTCCGGAGACTTGAGCGCCTAATCTAGGCTGACACCCCAGTGCAATACTGAGAGAGCGCTGCATTGTTGCAAGTGCCGTCTTCGTTAAAGTGAGACCCCCTCTGCCCTCTCAAGTGGACATAAAAGACCCCATGGCACTATTTCGTAGAAGAGCAGGGGAGTTCTCCTTGGTGTCTTGGCCAATATTTATCCCTCAATCAACATCGCTTGGAAAAAAAAACAGATGATCTGGTCATTGTCTCATTGTTGTTTGTGGGAGCTTGCTGTGCGCAAGTAGACTGTCGCGTTTCCTACATTACAACAGTGACCACACTCCAAAAAGTATTTCATTGCTTGTAAAGCACTTTGGGATGTCCTGAGGTCATGAAAGGTGCTATATAAATGCAAGTTCTTATTATTCTAGCGGAAGCTACAACAGGCGGAGTGGTGCTTGTACAGTGTGGGTCTCCGCCTGTGCGGTGTGGGTCTTCGGTCGTGCAGTGTGGGTCTCTGCCTCTGTGGTGTGGGTCTCTGCCTCTGTGGTGTGGGTCTCTGCTTGTACGGTGTGGGTCTCTGCCTCTGTGGTGTGGGTCTCCGCCTGTACGGTGTGGGTCTCTGCCTATACGGTGTGGGTCTCCGCCTGTACGGTGTGGGTCTCCACCTGTACGGTGTGGGTCTCCGCCTGTACGGTGTGGGTCTCCGCCTGTGCGGTGTGGGTCTCCGCCTGTGCGGTGTGGGTCTCTGCCTGTACGGTGTGGGTCTCTGCCTGTACGGTGTGGGTCTCTGCCTGTGAGGTGTGGGACTTCGGTCGTGTAGTGTGGGTCTTCGGTCGTGTAGTGTGGGTCTCTGCTCTGTGGTGTGGGTCTCTGCCTGTACGGTGTGGGTCTCCGCCTGTACGGTGTGGGTCTCCGCCTGTACGGTGTGGGTCTCCGCCTGTACGGTGTGGGTCTCCGCCTGTACGGTGTGGGTCTCCGCCTGTGCGGTGTGGGTCTCCGCCTGTGCGGTGTGGGTCTCCGCCTGTGCGGTGTGGGTCTCTGCTTGTGCGGTACCCGCCTGGTGCCCAAATCAACAGCGTAAAACCAGTTTGACCCTTGCGCTGACTCAGGAGGAAGTGGTCCAGACACCCTGTGTAAACTCAGCCCGATCCTCATATTTCTGCTTAACACCAGGGATACAATCAGGGAGGCAGCCGACCAAATATTTTAACTGGAACTGTTACTGTGACCGGCTGCACTCGACATCTCTATAATTAGATTACTTTAATCGCCTTGGCTGTACTTTTTTTGTGGAGTTTGCTTTTCTTCATTTAGACCGCTGTAATTAACTGTCTTTCATTTTCCCAGACTTCACTTTACTCACGGACCCCATTAGGAAAATGAATCACTGGCAAAAGTATATCGGGAAAAGAATTTAAATTTGTGTTGCTGTTTTGACTGTTTTATTTGCTGATTTTTCTTCTGTGGTTTGATTGAGGTTCCGTGGCTGGAGATCGAGCTGGACAGGCTTGTAATTCTCACCAGCTTTCCTCGTTGGCACCAATGTTCCCTGAAAGCTTCACTTTGTTCTGTGTGGCCCGTTTCTTTTAGCGTGCAGTCCCTTTAAATTTCTGTGCACGTGCGGCATTTACAATGTAAAAGCCGGTGAGTGGCCTGCGTGCACCCTTTGAGATCACACACCTTATGGGGAATATTGGTTGGCACTTCTTTGAATTGTGGGTGAGCAATGTCCGAGCTCCAGCTCCCCGTCCAGTTACACTGCGAAAACCGCTTCCCTTAT
This sequence comes from Pristiophorus japonicus, assembly GCF_044704955.1. NCBI lineage: Eukaryota > Metazoa > Chordata > Chondrichthyes > Pristiophoridae > Pristiophorus > Pristiophorus japonicus. The sequence goes on from NC_091994.1 coordinate 100,069,516, forward strand.
CCTTGCGGCCAGTTGTCATTGTGAAGGCCAGGACAGGAACTGGCGCTATTCCCTCGCAGTATGAATGAAACAAGTGCCAGCGTAAGAACGCTAGCTTGATCTACATATAATACATGAAAAATCTTGTCTCTGTGTGCACTTCCCCATTATAAATGTTATGTATGTAAACATTACCAATGTGTAAGATTTGCCACCAGGGGGCGAACCTGTGGGAGACCCAAGGGTCACTTGCACACCCTGGGCAAGCAGGTATAAAAGGCAGTCTACCATGCTGCCTCCTTACTCTGGAGCTACAATAAAGGGACCAAGGCCACACCAGTTTGAGCTTACAGCATACAGTCTTGTAGAGTTATTCTAAACATAACAATAAATTCGTATGTCCACATTTATAATGGGAACTGCCTATGTAAACTCATCACGTTATGATGACACCTCCCCCCACCCACCCCCCAGATGGAGGCCTGCAGTGCCGCCACTGGCAGGAGGATACAAGGACAGTGTGACAAGATTACATAAGGCAGTTTCCATTATTGGGTGAATGAGTGCACACAGAGATAAGATTTTTTGTATATTATAGGTAGATAATGCTGTTATTCTTACATTAGCATCTGTTTTGTTTATTTATAATGGAAATATTTCAAAAATAAGGACAGAACGTATGACTTTAAAATAAGGACTGAATTGCGCCTGCACACCAGTTATCTCCTGCCTCTAATCCTGCTCTACCTGAAGACTTCCTGTGTCCAATGCCTAGTAATATATAAATGTCTTTGAGTTTTCTCGCTGTATCTTAACTGTGATACCACTCCATTGAAATCAAGGGTCACACTGTCACACCCCTACGCCATTGAAATCAATGTGTCACCGCAGGGACTGTAACACTTGTTCCAGTTGACAGCACCGTTACAATAACAAATGGAGACTAACATTAAGTGGGGTGTAAAACAGGCGAATGACCTCAACACGCCCGTTTCCTGTCGACTGGGTTCCGTTAACATGACCCCCATTGTTCTTCTCTGACAGTTTCCGTTGGCTGAAGACTTGGGTGAGTGAGTGAGTGGATGTTGGGTGACTGAGTGAATGGATGTTGGGTGAGTGAATGAGTGGATATTGGGTGAGTGAGTGTGTGGATGTTGGGTGAGTGGATGTTGAGTGTGTGAGTGTGTGGATGTTGGGTGAGTGTGTGAGTGTGTGGATGTTGGGTGAGTGTGTGAGTGTGTGGATGTTGGGTGAGTGTGAGTGAGTGGATGTTGGGTGAGTGTGTGAGTGTGTGGATGTTGGGTGAGTGCGTGAGTGTGTGGATGTTGGGTGAGTGCGTGAGTGTGTGGATGTTGGGTGAGTGTGTGAGTGAGTGGATGTTGGGTGAGTGTGTGAGTGTGTGGATGTTGGGTGTGTGAGTGAGTGGGTGTTGGGTGTGTGAGTGAGTGGATATTGGGTGAGTGTGTGAGTGTGTGGATGTTGGGTGAGTGTGTGGATGTTGGGTGAGTGTGTGAGTGTGTGGATGTTGGGTGAGTGCGTGAGTGTGTGGATGTTGGGTGAGTGCGTGAGTGTGTGGATGTTGGGTGAGTGTGTGAGTGAGTGGATGTTGGGTGAGTGTGTGAGTGAGTGGATGTTGGGTGAGTGTGTGAGTGTGTGGATGTTGGGTGAGTGTGTGAGTGAGTGGATGTTGGGTGAGTGTGTGAGTGTGTGGATGTTGGGTGAGTGTGTGAGTGAGTGGATGTTGGGTGTGTGAGTGAGTGTGTGGATGTTGGGTGAGTGTGTGAGTGAGTGGATATTGGGTGAGTGTGTGAGTGAGTGGATGTTGGATGAGCGAGTGTGTGGATGTAAACATGGAAAATAGGTGCAGGAATAGGCCATTCAGCCCTTTGAGCCTGCACCACCATTCAATAAGATCATGGCTGATCATTCACCTCAGTACCCCTTTCTTCCTTTCTCTCCATACCCTTTAATCCCTTTAGCCGTAAAAGCCATATCTAACTCCCTCTTGAATATATCTAATGAACTGGCATCAACAACTCTCTGCGGTAGGGAATTCCACAGGTTAACAACTCTCTGAATGAAGAAGTTTCTCCTCATCTCAGTCCTAAATGGCTTACCCCTTATTCTTAGACTGTGTCCTCTGGTTCTGGACTTCCCCAACATCGGGAACATTCTTCCTGCATCTAACCTGTCCAGTCCCGTCAGAATTTTATATGTTTCTATGCGATCCCCTCTCATCCTTCTGAACTCCAGTGAATACAGGCCCAGTCGATCCAGTCTCTCCTCATATGTCAGTCCGGGAATCAGTCTGGTGAACCTTCGCTGCACTCCCTCAATAGCAAGAACATCCTTCCTCAGATTAGGAGACCAAAACTGAACACAATATTCCAGGTGAGGTCTCACTAAGGCCCTGTACAACTGCAGTAAGACCTCCCTGCTCCAAAACTCAAATCCCCTAGCTATGAAGGCCAACATGCCATTTGCCGCCTTCACCGCCTGCTGAGAATGACGTGAGTATCACGTGTAGCGAGTTGGTCGTACCGCAGGGAAAGGGTCCACAGCCAGAGAGAAGGAAGTGTAAAAGGATGACACTAAGTTGGGTGGCAGGTGAGCTGCGAGGCGGATGCTATGAGGCTGCAGAGTGACTTGGATAGGTTAGGTGAGTGGGCAAATGCATGGCAGATGAAGTATAATGTGGATAAATGTGAGGTTATCCACTTTGGTGGTAAAAACAGAGAGACAGACTATTATCTGAATGGTGACAGATTAGGAAAAGGGGAGGTGCAAAGAGACCTGGGTGTCATGGTACATCAGTCATTGAAGGTTGGCATGCAGGTACAGCAGGCGGTTAAGAAAGCAAATGGCATGTTGGTCTTCATAGCGAGGGGATTTGAGTACAAGGGCAGGGAGGTGTTGCTACAATTGTACAGGGCCTTGGTGAGGCCACACCTGGAGTATTGTGTACAGTTTTGGTCTCCTAACCTGAGGAAGGACATTCTTGCTATTGAGGGAGTGCAGCGAAGGTTCACCAGACTGATTCCCGGGATGGTGGGACTGACCTATCAAGAAAGACTGGATCAACTGGGCTTGTATTCACTGGAGTTCAGAAGAGTGAGAGGGGACCTCATAGAAACGTTTAAAATTCTGACGGGGTTAGACAGGTTAGATGCAGGAAGAATGTTCCCAATGTTGGGGAAGTCCAGAACCAGGGGACACAGTCTAAGGATAAGGGGGAAGCCATTTAGGACCGAGATGAGGAGGAATTTCTTCACCCAGAGAGTGGTGAACCTGTGGAATTCTCTACCACAGAAAGTTGCTGAGGCCAATTCACTAAATATATTCAAAAAGGAGTTAGATGAAGTCCTTACTACTAGGGGAATCAAGGGGTATGGTGAGAAAGCAGGAATGGGGTACTGAAGTTGCATGTTCAGCCATGAACTCATTGAATGGTGGTGCAGGCTAGAAGGGCCAAATGGCCTACTCCTGCACCTATTTTCTATGTTTCTATGTTTCTATGCTGTACCTGCATGCCAACTTTCAATGACTGATGTACCATGACACCCAGGTCTCGTTGCACCTCCCCTTTTCCTAATGTGCCGCCATTCAGATAATATTCTCTCTTTGTGTTTTTGCCACCAAAGTGGGTAACCTCACATTTATCTACATTACACTGCATCTGCCACTCACCTAACCTGTCCAAGTCACCCTGAAGCCTTTCAGCGTCCTCCTCACAGCTCACACCGCCACCCAGCTTAGTGTCATCTGCAAACTTGGAGATATTACACTCAATTCCTTCAAATAAATCATTGATGTATATTGTAAATAGCTGGGGTCCTAGCACTGAGCCCTGTGGCACCCCACTAGTCACTGCCTGCCATTCTGAAAAGGACCCGTTTATCCCGACTCTCTGCTTCCTATCTGCCAACCAGTTCTCTATCCACGTCAGTACATTAAACCCAATACCATGTGCTTTAATTTTGCACACCAATCTTTTGTGTGGGACCTTGTCAAAAGCCTTTTGAAAGTCCAAATATACCACACCCACTGGTTCTCCCTTATCCACTCTACTAGTTACATCCTCAAAAAATTCCAGAAGTCTTGTCAAGCATGATTTCCCTTTCATAAATCCATGCTGACTTGGACCGATCCTATCACTGCTTTCCAAATGCGCTGCTATTTCATCTTTAATAATTGATTCCAACATTTTCCCCACTACTGATGTCAGGCTAACTGGTCTATAATTACCTGTTTTCTCTCTCCCTCCTTTTTTAAAAAGTGGTGTTACATTAGCGACCCTCCAGTCCATAGGAACTGATCCAGAGTCGATAGACTGTTGGAAAATGATCGCCAAGCATCCACTATTTCTATGGCCATTTCCTTAAGTACTCTGGGATGTAGACTATTAGGCCCCAGGGATTTATCGGCCTTCAATCCCATCAATTTCCCTAACACAATTTCCCGCCTAATAAGGATTTCCTTCAGGTCCTCCTTCTCACTAGACCCTCGGTCCCCTCGTATTTCCGAAAGGTTATTTGTGTCTTCCTTTGTGAAGACAGAACCAAAGTATTTGTTCAACTGGTCTGCCATTTCTTTGTTCCCCATTATAAATTCACCTGAATCTGACTGCAAGGGACCTACGTTTGTCTTCACTAATCTTTTTCTCTTCACATATCTCTCGACGCTTTTGCAGTCAGTTTTTATGTTCCCGGCAAGCTTCCTCTCATACTCTAATTTCCTCCTCCTAATTAAACCCTTTGTCCTCCTCTGCTCAATTCTAAATTTCTCCCAGTCCTCAGGATTGCTGCTTTTTCTGGCCAATTTATATGCCTCTTCCTTGGATTTAATACTATCCTTAATTTCCCTTGTTAGCCACGGTTGAGCCACCTTCCTCGTTTTATTTTTACTCCAGACAGGGATGTACAATTGTTGAAGTTCATCCACGTGATCTTTAAATGTTTGCCATTGCCTATCCACCGCCAACCCTTTAAGTATCATTTGCCAGTCTATTCTAGCCAATTCACGCCTCATACCATCGGATATTGGATGAGTGAGTATGTGGATATTGGGTGAGCGAGTGAGTGTGTGGATGTTGGGTGTATGAGTGTGTGGATGTTGGGTGTGTGAGTGAGTGTGTGGATGTTGGGTGAGTGAGTGAGTGTGTGGATGTTGGGTGTGTGAGTGAGTGTGTGGATGTTGGGTGTATGAGTGTGTGGATGTTGGGTGTGTGAGTGAGTGTGTGGATGTTGGGTGTGTGAGTGAGTGTGTGGATGTTGGGTGAGTGTGTGAGTGTGTGGATGTTGGGTGTGTGAGTGAGTGTGTGGATGTTGGGTGTGTGAGTGTGTGGATGTTGGGTGTGTGAGTGAGTGTGTGGATGTTGGGTGTGTGAGTGAGTGTGTGGATGTTGGGTGTGTGAGTGAGTGTGTGGATGTTGGGTGTGTGTGTGAGTGTGTGGATGTTGGGTGTGTGAGTGAGTGTGTGGATGTTGGGTGTGTGAGTGAGTGTGTGGATGTTGGGTGTGTGAGTGTGTGGATGTTGGGTGTGTGTGTGAATGTGTGTTTGCAATGTTGGAAGAGTGAGTGCGTGCATTTGTGCACTCAGTGAGAACAAGTTTAAATTTGGCTCAAGTAGCCTCTTGACACTCACTGTCTAGACACAAAATGAGGAATAACGACATGACCGAGGTACCAGAGGACAGCTGGTGCAGGTTGGTGCATTCCAGAGAGCAGGAAGGGAGAAAATTGCTAAAAGTTTTAAAAAAATTAAATCTCGAGATTTGCTTCATCCCTTTCAGGTCACGGTTCGTTCTTGATGCGATTGTGTGACCGAATGTTGAAATACACCATCAAAGAACTTATCACCGGGAACACAGACCGCAATTGCTTTTATCAGAACAAGAAAAGACCCCATTTCACATAGCAGGCATATTTCTGTCCCGCGCACAGGAACCTCTTAAAGCTTTTCAAAGAACCTGCGCAAAAATGCCGATTTGTTGGATTCCCATCTTCCGCTGTCCTGTGAATGAGTTGTTTTATCTACGTTGAGCTGCAGGTTATTAGCGAATGATGTTACACTGTGCAAGAAAGATTAAATCCGCAGATAGGATGGAGGGTTTCAAAATTCTGTATTTCAACAGGGTCTCATTAGGAGAGGTATTCAAGGTTGAATGCTGCCATTGTGTGAGTTGACTTCTGTGGCCAAGTTGGGCCCGGGCCTTTCAAAGACTAGCTAGCCTTTTTTGCATTCAGTGGGGGAGACTCCTGAAATCCTGTCTGGGCCCCAGTCCCTCAGGTGTGAACTGATACCCCTCAAGGGTCAGTCTGACACTTTGTGATTCAGTCACTCTTACAGTACTGCATGTATGATGAATCTGTCAGCGAATCTCCATTCTTTAGAAGCTGTGGCTTTTCTGGAGTCATTTGGACAGGAGTGGTGGGGGGGGGGGGGGCATTCAACACATTAACTTTTGTTTTATTCCTTCATCTAATTGTCTCCGTTCATCTCCCGAGCTCACTGACTCTTGGGGTACACGCTCCTGCCCTCCTGTATCTCACCATTCCTCACTCATGAGGCTAGAGAGAGTATCTGGAGCATCGCAGCTAATCCTGACTCTTGTCCTTATTCAATTTATATCTTGTATGATAAGGACATCATAACCATAAGTAAATGCACAAGAATTGTCTTTCCAGTTGCCCTATGATAGACATTTAATGTCTCTGAATTGGCCTGGATCTAATCTTGCTGAGGTGTGAGACCTAACCCAATTCACAATAACATGTGCCATACACTTTAGTACAGTATTGAGCACTTAGGTACTGTACTAATACTTTAATACTATATTGAACACTATAAAACAGTACTGGACACTACGGCCTAGAAATTTGGCACTGGCAGTATTGCATCATCTGCCAGTTAGACGCAGCACCTGATATTCAGATTCACTGCAGTCAATGGAACTGAATATCATGTGCTTCGTATAACGGGCGGCCGACCCAATACTGCCCGTTTTGTGCCGCCGCTTGAGACAAATATCTAAGCCTATATACCTTACCAAACAATATAATAAGGCACCATGCACTTTAAGACAATATCGAAGCTTTTAACTGTGTTGAACACTATAATACTGCACCAAACATAATAATATCACACTGAACACTAACACTGTCCTGAACATTATTACTGTATTGCGCACTATATTACTGTACTGAATGCTACAGTACTGTACCAATCAATATAATACTGCCACTTTAGTTCTGCATTGAACACTACAATACCATAGCAAACATTACAACAAAAACAGAATAAGGGGCTTCCCATTTAAAACTGAGATGAGGAGGAATTTCTTCTGAGTGTTGTAAATCTATCGAATTCTCTGCCCCAGAGAGCTGTGGAGGTTGGGCCATTGAAAATAGTTAAGCCGGAGATAGACAGATTTTTGAGAGATAAGGGAAAAAAGGGTTATGGGGAGTGGGCAGGGTAGTGGAGCTGAGTTCTTGATCAGATCAGGCATGATCTTATTAAATGGCGAAGCAGGCTCGGGGGGGGGCCTAATGGCCTACTCCTGCTCCTATTTCTTATGTTCTTATAACACTACAGCAAATATGTTAATACTGTACCAAACAGTACAATACAGTATGAAAGAATGTAATACTGTTCTGAACACTAATACTGTATGAAATGTTCTAATACTGAAATAAACACAATACTGTGCCGAATACTATGATACCATAATGAAGAGCAGGGGAGTTCTCCTTGGTGTCCTGGCCAATATTTAACCCTAAGCTAACATCACGAAAACAGATGATCTGGCCATTGTCACATTACTGTTTGTGGGAGCTTGCTGAGTGTAAATTGGCTGCCGCTTTTCCCACATTACAACAGTGACTACACTTCAAAGGTACTTTATTGGCCATAAAGCGTTTTGAAGCTGTGAAAGGCGTTATAGAATTGCAATTTATTTGTTCTTCACATATCCATTGTTTATTGGGAAGAAAAATTGTTACCCATACGCCAACCTCGTTAATGTTAAATCTGTGCCCTCCCGTTCTGTGTTTTGAATCCAATTCACTTAGCTTGCTCTAGCCTACATCAAAAGGCTGCATCATGTCCCCCGCAATCTGTTCTCCAACGAAAATAAGTTCAGCTTTTACGTCACGAGTTGTAATGATCTGGATCGCACGGCCTCAAAGGGTGGAGGAAGCAGATTGAATAGTAACTTTTAAAAGGGAATTGGATAAATACTTGAAAAGATAACATTTACAGGGCTATGGGGAAAGAGTAAGGGAGTGGGACTAGTTGGATCGCTCTTTCAAAGAGCCGGCACAGGCACGATGGGCCTCATGTCTTCCTTCCGTGCTGTATCATTTTATGATTCTATGATTTGTGTGGCTCTCCTCGTAACTGGGGGCCTTCAGTCCCAGAATTGCCCTTGTCCGTCGTCTTCGGACACACACCAATGCATCAATGTCCTTTTGCCCAAAACCCTGAAGAATCTCAACTCATTTCTGCGTCTGTGACCGCCAATTCTTTTTGCTCATTCCCTTCAATCGCCTTTCACAACCTCAGGAGGTCCGTGGGTAGTTCACAGCCAATGAACTATTGGAAACGAGGCATCGCAACGTCTCTCAAACAGCAGTGAGATAAATGACCAGATTCTCTGGGCTAAAAATTCGTTATAGCCCGGTTTGAGACAGTGACACCAGCCAGGCGCTAATTTTAGCGCGGGGCGATGTTTACCACCTCCAATCGGAATATTCACTATTAGTGCCCCAAGAGGGGAATGGAGCACTAAGGGAAGCGTTCCGTGCTACACTTGGGGCGCTGTGGGGTGGTAACGCTGCGGGGATAATGAAGGTCTGGTGCGAGGAAACCTGCATCCTGGCACCCAATGGGGAGGTCAGCTGGACCACCTGAAAAATGGGAGAAAGTTTAAGGGAGCATTGGAAACAGCAGCAGCAGGATGTCAGGGCTCTCAGAATCACGGCAATGTTAAAAGATTTTACACTGGACATCCACCCGCTCCTTCTTTATATCGTCCCGGGGGCTCCCACGGAACGCCTACGCTCCCTGTCGGTGACAGCACCAGGTACTACGGCAGGCGAATGGCGTGAAGTTCGGGATCGTGGTGCTGAAGTGCCGTTGCACGTTCATGATGTCACCAAGTGGGTGTTGCTGGAGTGCGCAGCGCTAACTGATAGCGCTGCTGCTAAACCACCAATGAAGTTCATGGCAGGCACTATCAGTGCGGCGCTCGGGCAGTAAGCAGTTCGTGGCTCATTAGCGCCCCTCTCGCCCTCTCTGGTGGCACTAAGCAAATGAAATTTTAGCCCTCTGCCTTTTGGTAGTGTTTGTTGAGGGATAAATGTTGGAAGCAAAGTCGCAGAAACAGGAAAACCCCCCACCCCTTATTTGATGGTTTAAATTTTTGCCACTGAAATTTTGAGGGGGTCCTAACCGGTCCCCCGCCATAAATGGTGGTCCCATGGTGGAATATCAGGGGCCTGAATGTTAATCCATCCGTTATGCCATCAACAAGTCCCACTGCTATATAGTTCATGGGAAAGCGGAGGGAATTGCGGTATGATTCCCAAAAGGTTGGTTAAAAAATCCCCACCTTGTCGTGTAATAAAAACAGAGTTTGACTTGTTCAGTCACCGTAACCCAGTGGCCGCAGCCATCAGCCACCCAATCTGCTGGATCATCATTAATACTTGGATTACTAATGGGTATTCAGATTGGCATCGCTGTTTCCGTAAACAAATACCAATTAGTAGATGATTTAATTGCAAAAATCTGATGGGCAACCAGGCAGGGATTAATTGCTGTTGCATTCTATATTTCTATTACATTGTACTTTTTTTTTGAAAGTCAACCAATGTGGGCTCTTAAAGGGACTGGGTGCAGGAGGACTGGAGAATGGAAAAGGAGATGGGCTAGCCCTGATAAAAAGGATGACATAAGGACAGTAGAGAGAAAGAATGTCGGCTCAGATGATCAGGAAGTAGAATCGGTATAGGTGGAGATAAGGGATAACGAGGGACGTAAAACACTGGTGGGAGTAGTATATAGGCTCCCAAACAGTAGCTATACCGTTGGACAGAATATAGTAGGAGCTTGTAACAAAGGTAATGCAATAATCATGGGGGACTTTAATCTTCATATAGCCTGGACAAATCAAATTGGAAAAGGTAATATGGAGGACGAGTTCATGGAATGCATTCGGGACAGTTTCCCAGAACAATATGGCATGGAACCAACCAGGGAACAGGCTATTTTAGATCTTGTACTGTGCAATGAGACAGGGTTAATTAGCAATCTCATAATAAAGGATCCTCTGGGGCAGAGTGATCATAATATGATAGAATTTCACATTAAGTTTGGGAGTGACTTGCCTAAATCCGAAACTAGATTCTCAAACTTAAATACAGCCAACCTAGGTATGAGGGGCGAGTTGGCTGAGGTAGATTGGAAAAATAGATTAAAAGTACATGGTCGATAAGCAGTGGCTAGCCTTTAATAAGTACATAAGAAATAGGAGCAGGAGTAAGCCATTTGGCCCCTCGAGTCTGCTCCGCCATTCAATAAGATCATGGCTGATCTGATCCTGGCCTCAACTCCACTTCCCCGCCCGCTCCCCATAACCCTTCACTCCCTTATCATTCCAAAATCTGTCTATCTCCACCTTAAATATATTCAATAACCCAGCCTCCACATCTTTCTGGGATAGAGAATTCCAAAGATTCATGACCTCTGAAAGAAGAAATTTCTCCTCATTTCCATTTTAAATGGGTGACCCCTTATTCTGAAACTATGCTCCCTAGTTCTAGATTCCCCTCCGAGGGGAAACATCCTCTCTGCATCTACCCTGTCAAGCCCCTTAGAATATTATACATTTCAATAAGAGCACCTCTCATTCTTCTAAACTCCAATGAGTAAAGACCCAACCTGCTCAACCTTTCTTCATGTGACAACCCCTTCATCTCAGGAATCAACCTCGTGAACCTTCTCTGAACTGCCTCCAGTGCAAGTATATCCTTCCTTAAATAAGGAGACCAAAACTGTACACAGTACTCCAGGTGTGGTCTTACCCACGCCCTGTACAGTTGTAGCAGGACTTCCCTACTTTTATACTCCATCCCCCTTACAATAAAGGCCAACATTCCATTTGCTTTCCTAATTATTTGCTGTACTTGCATGCTAACTTTTTGTATTTCATGTACAAGGATCTCCAGATACCTCTGTACCCGCATTTTGTAATCTCTCCTCATTTAAATAATTTGCTTTTGTTATTTTTCCTACCAAAGTGGATAACCTCACATTTTCCCACATTATACTCCATCTGTCAAATTTTTGCCCACTCACTTAGCCTGCCTATATCCCTTTGTAGATTCTTTGCGTCCTCCTTTAAAGAAATATTTCATAATTTCCAACAAAAATATATTCTATTGAGAAACAAAAACTCCACAGGAAAAGTGATCTATTCGTGGCTAACTAATGAAGTTAAAGATAGCATTAGTTTGCAGGAAGAAGCTTATAATGTTGCGAAGTGCAGCCTGAGGATTGGGAGAGTTTCAGAAACCAGCAAATGATGACAAAAAATTGATGAAAAGGGAAAAAATAGACTGAGAGAAAACCAGCAAGAAATACAAAAACAGATTGTAAGAGCTTCTACAAGTATGTAAAAAGGAAGAGACAGCAAAAGTAAACATTGGTCCCTTAGAGGTTAAGACAAGAGAAATTATTATGGGATTAAGGAAATGGCAGAAACAATAAACAAATATTTTGTATCTGTCTTCACAGTAGAAGATACAAAAAGCATACCTAAAATGATGGGGAACCAAGGGTCTAATGAGGGTGAGGAACTTAATGTAATTAATGTAAGTAGAGAAAAAGTACTAGAGAAACTAGAGAGACTAAAAGCTGACAAATCCCCTGGACCTGACGGCCTACATTCTAGGGTTCTAAAAGAGGTGGCTGCAGAGATAGTGGATGCATTGGTTTTGATCTTTCAAAATTACCTAGATTCTAGAATGTTCCCAGCGGATTGGAAGGTAGTAAATGCAACACCGCTATTGAAGAAAGGAGAGAGAGAGAGAACAGGGAACTACAGGCTAGTTAGCCTGATATCAGTTGTCGGAAAATGCTGGAATCCATTGTTAAGGAAGTGGTATCAGGGCACTTAAAAAATCATAATAGGATTAGGCAGAGTCAACATGGTTTTATGAAAGGGAAATTGTGTTTGACAAATTTATTAGAGTTTTTTGAGGATGTAAGTAGCAGGGTAGATAAAGGGGAACCAGTGGATGCAGTATATCTGGATTTCCAAAAGGCATTCGATAAGGTGCCAAATTAAAGATTATTACACAAGATAAGGGCTCATGGGGTTGGGGTAATATAGTAGCTTGGATACAGGATTGGCTAACGGACAGAAAACAGAATGTAGGGATAAATGGGTATTTTTCAGGTTGGCAGACTGTAACCAGTGGGGTACCGCAAGGATCAATGCTGGGGCCTCAGCTATTTACAATCTACATTAATGACCTAGATGAAGGGACCAAGTGTAATGTATCCAAGTTTGCGATGATACAAAGCTAGGTGGGGCAGTAAGCTGTGAGGAGAACACAAAGAGTTTGTAAAGGATTATAGATAGACTAAGTGAGTGGGCAGTAAGGTGGCAGATGGAGTATAATGTAGGGAAATGTGAGGTTATTCACTTTGGTAGGAAGAATAGAAAAACAGAATATTTTTTAAATGGTGAGAAACTTTTAAATGTTGGTGTTCAGAGAGATTTGGGTGTCCTTGTGCAAGAAACACAGAAAGCTAGCATGCAGGTACAGCAATCAATAAGAAAGACAAATCGCACGTTGGCTTTTATTGCAAGGGGGTTGAAGTACAAAAGGAAGGCAGTCTTGCTACAATTGTACAGGGTCTTGGTAAGACTACACCCGGAGTACTGTGCACAGTTTTGGTCTCCTTATCTATAGAATGATATACTTGCCTTGGAGACAGTGCAACAAAGGTTCACTAGATTGATTCCTAGGATGAGAGGGCTGTCCTATGAGAAGAGATTGTGTAGAATGGATCTACCCTCTGGAGTTTAGAAGAATGAGAGGTGATCTCATTGAAACATACAAGATTCTGAGCAGGATTGTCAGGGTAGATGATGAGAGGTTGTTTCCCCTGGCTGAAGTGTCTGCAACATAGGGGTCACAGTCTCAGGATAAGGGAGAGGCCATTTAAGACCGAGATGAGGAGGAATTTCTTCACTGAGGGTTATGAACCTTTGGAATTCTCTGCCCCAGGGGCTGTGGTGCTAAGTCCTTGAGTAAATTCAAGGCTGAGATTGATAGCTTTTTGGAGTCTAGGGGAATCAAGGGATATGGAGATCGGGCGGGAAAGTGGAGTTGAGGTCGATGATCAGCCATGATCTTATTGAGGGGCCATATGACCTTCTCCTGCTCCTATTTCTTATGTTGTTATGTTCTTATGGCACTGAGCATTAGTGAACAATCTCTTTCCAATCAAATTTAACCCAAACAAATGGGACAAAAGGGATGATTGTGTGCTCTCATCAAGCACCAAAACTTGTAGGAAACACAGGCCTCAAACCTAAAGAATAGGCCTCAAACCTCTTTGACTGCAGCTTACTATATTATCTGCTCCTTAATGGCACAGGAATTCTAGCTATTGCTCTTCCTTCACCTCCTGTCTGAAGGCTGGAAGATTGGTAGAACAACAACTTGCATTTATATAGCACCTTCAATGTAGTAAAACATCCCAAGGTGCTTCACAGAAACATTATCAAACAAAATTTGACACCGAGCCGCATGAAATATTAGGACAGGTGAGCAGAAGCTTTGTCACAGAGAAAAAAATAAAGACTTGCATTTATATAGCGTCTTTCTCAATCACCAAATGTCCCTAAGTGCTTTACAGCCAATGAAGTACTTTTTGAAGTGCAATCACTGTTATAATGTAGGAAAGACGTAGGTTTTAAGGAGCATCTTAAAGGAGGAGAGAGCAGTAGAGAGGCGAAGAGGTTTAGAAAGGGAATTCCAGAGCTTGGGGCCTAGGTAGCTGAAGATACGGCCGCCAATAATGGAATGATGAAAATCTGGGATGCACATAAAGCCAGAATTGGAGGAGCGCAGAGAAATTAGAAAGACGTTAAGACAGCAAGGATTAAATAAACAAACCAATGACACCAGGGGCCTCTCTCATCCTGTTAGCCCAGTGGATTGACCAATGGAGGCTAAGCCATCATGGTTTGCCTGCATTCGTTTCCTCATGTTGAGTGACACATTAGCATTCCCAGGAGCTGGGGATTAGCCTGGCTTCCCTCGACTGGAGAAAACATTGGCGGGGGGGTGGGGTGGGGACAAGGAGGAAAAATGGAGAGGGAATTTCTTCCTGTGTTTTTCGCTCATGTTAGACGGAGTCATTACAGGGTTAGTCCAGCAGTGGCTTTTAGCGAATGAATCCAGGTCACTCCAGTCACTTGTAATGGGCGTCTGCTTTCGAGGGAGCTCTGTGCAATGTATCACATTGTTTGGGTGTTTGTCAGCTCCAGGCTTGGCTTTCAGTCAAGACACTGTCCGAAGGATCGGAACCGATCGCTTGCTGCTGTCCTCTGTTTCCGGCCACTGAGGTTCCTCATTGTGAAAAAAAGTTGGAAGGAAGCGACCTTGGAAGGATGTCAGTTTGGGAACATGGTTTAGCTCTGATATTATATAACGCTGTCATACAACATAGAACAGTGCCAGTAATATCTTTACCAGATGGCTTACTGTTAACCCTGACTCTAAATGCTGTCAGTCAGAGCAGGTCTGCCTACGAAAGACAGAGGGGCCGAAATTTTCCACCGCCCCGTTTGGAGGCGGTAACCGAGTCGGGGCGGGACTTCCTGTGACTGGCGCGGAAGTCCCACCCCGACCACGAAGTTCGGTTTACCGCCGTTCACAGGAAGCGGAGCGCAATGTCGCCCGCTCCACTTCCTGTTGGAGTGATGTCTGAGGCGTTACGTGGCTGGGATCTGCATCGTTACACGACCTCTCTGCGTAGTGTTGACGCCTTTCAACGCCCCTCCCCTTCTGTTAAAGGGGAGGGCCGCTGCAAGTTCTGCAAGCCCTTTGATGGCCTCCATTGGGCCATCAGGGCTGTGTGGTGCTGTGGCCGCAGCCCGGCACCGAGATGGAGTGCCAGGCTGCATGATCGCGGCCCGAACCACGCAACATCGATGGAGCACGGGCCAACCGGTGAGTCGGCTGCAGAAACAAAAATGCACCTCCCCTTTACCTCCCGCCCCGGGTGCGGAGGTCGGCCCGGTTCGTGACCTGCAAGGCTGGTGCTGACATCGCCCACGCTAGCTTCGCGGGACGCCACCCAATTTCCACCGCGTGGTGCAAAGGGGTGGCCACGGGGTGCAAAGGGGTCGCCGAGCATGGCGATGACATCATCACTGGAGGCATGGTGGGCCCGGGGTGCTGCTATGTTCATGCCTCCACTAACTCCCACGCAATTTTGCGGGAGTCGGTAGCGCCCCCCCACCCGGCACAAACAGGCTTGTGCCCAATTCGCGCCCCCTGGAGGCACTAACTGGTGGCGCACAACACGGGAATTTCGTCCCCAGAGTCTCGTCCTGAGGATGTGGAATGAAACAGCCGCAATGAATTCTGAGTAACTTTAACATTTGTTTTGATTTCTTACCCTCTCATGGAGCAGTATTCCTTCCATGGCCGACAACCCTCTGAGAGCTCTGTGCTCCTTCAATACCGACCTTTTGCGCATCCCAATTTTAATCGCTCCGCTGCCGTGCCTTCAGCTGCTTGGGTCCTAACCTCTGGAACTCCCTCCCTAAACCTCTCCGCCTCTCTACCTCTCTCTCCTCCTTTAAGTCACTCTGTAAAACCTACCTCTTTGACCAAGCTTTTGGTCACCTGCCCTAATATCTCCTTATGTGGCTCGGTGTCAAATTTTGTTTGATAACGCTCCTGTGAGACGCCTTGGGATATTTGACGATGCTAAAGGCGGTGTTTAAATGCAATTGTTGCTGGGTCTGACAGGGTAAATATTCCAATTTGTGCTGTTCCTTTATGAGCCCCCATGGTCCATGTACTAAATCCCACTGCGCTGGGTTCAAATAATACAGAAGTCATCCGATTCCGTGTGTTAAGCATCCCTCTATGGAAAGTATACTCCGGTATAGCGACATCGTGAGTGCATCAGAAAGAATCTGTTTACAATGTTCCCACATGCAGTGATAATTCCTCTTCATCTAATCCTGTTTGTTTAGCTGTTTTGAGTGCGAGTACTGATGTCACCAGACTGTAAACTGACAGTTAAAAATACTTACCTGTTTCTCACCGCTTTTGTTCCCCAATCCATCTTCCTTTCCTACTGACTCACACTGGGGTTCGGGTTCCATGGACAATGGCTTCCCAGCAGTGTCTCAACCTACAGACCATTCTCCCAGCACTGTGAAAGCGCACTGGGTTTACGAATATGAGCAGGCTTTGTGGCCAGGATGGGCATCACAACCAGAGGCGATGGGCATCACAACCAGAGGCGATGCTATCCTCACACAGTGTCCACACATACATGTAGCTTCCCGGAGTGTGACACTGGATAAGGACCAGGAGCAGAGGGTCACTGGATAGGGACCAGGAGCAGAGGGTCACTGGATAGGGACCAGGAGCAGAGGGTCACTGGATAGGGACCGGGAGCAGAGAGTCACGGGATAGGGACCAGGAGCAGCGGGTCACTGGATAGGGACCAGGAGCAGATGGACAGGGATAGGGACTAGGAGCAGAGGGATATGGGATAGGGACTAGGAGCAGAGGGACACGGGATAGGGACCAGGAGCAGAGGGTCACGGGATAAGGACCAGGAGCAGAAGGGCACGGGATAGGGACCAGGAGCAGAGGGTCACGGGATAAGGACCAGGAGCAGAAGGGCACAGGATAGGGACCAGGAGCAGTCTCTGGATAGGGTCCGGGAGCAGAGGGACCCAGGATAGGGACCGGGAGCAGAGGACACGGGATAGAGACCAGGAGCAGAGGGACCCGGAATAGGGACCAGGAGCAGAGGGACCCAGGATAGGGACCGGGAGCAGAGGGATCCAGGATAAGGACCGGGAGCAGAGGACACAGACTTTTTCTCTTCTCTGTAGCTCTGTGGTGCTGAGGCACTTTGGTGACTGCCATCTGACACCAGCTAACTAAGCTGCCACTTCCGTGAGCCAGGAGGCGCAGTTCCATATCGAGCTGTACCTTACCAAATGTGCCATGAAAGGAGCTAGGGGCAAAGGAACTTATCCTACGTGACTATTTTAAGGAGTGATGAAGCTGGAACTTTACACTGGGGTGTTTGAGGTCACTAAAATAATACACCCGAGTAATTTCTCTTCCATAATGTTAAGGGTTGAAGTGACACGGTGGCTGAGGCCTCACAGGTTAGTGATTGATTCTCCACTGCTGTTAATTCCAAATCCTCGCGCTGTCTCCAGTGTGGGGTGTTAAACTGAGGTCCTGTTTGCCTATTGAGGTGAATGGAAAAGATCGAAAAGGAACAGGGGAGTTCTCCCAGTGTCCTGGCCAATATTCTCCCCTCAAACAACACCACAAAATGTGCTTAAAAAGGAAAGCACTTGCATTTATATAGCCCCGCTCTCAACCTCTGAATATTCCAAAGCGCTTTACAGCCAATGAAGCACTTTTTGAAATTAGTAACTGTGTAATGTAGGGAACGCAGCAGGTAATTTTTGTACTACCAGGTCCCACAAACAGCAATGTGATATTGGCCAGATAATCTGTTTTAGTGATACTGGTTCAGGAATAAATATCGGAAAGGACACCGAGGATAACTCCCCTGCTTTTCTTCAAACAACTGCCATGGGATCTTTTACATCCACCTGAGAGAGCAGACAGGGTCTCTGTTTAACCTCTCGTCCGAAATACAGCACCTCCGACAGTGCAGCACTCCCTCAGCACTGCACTGGAGTGTCGGCCTAGATTTTGTACTCGAGGCTCTGGAGTGGGACTTGAACCCACGACCTTCGAACTCCAAGGTGAGAGTGCTACCCACTGAGCCACTGGCTGACACAGCGTAGTGCGCAAAGCTCACCAGATTCAAATTCAGCCCACTGTTCAGTGTAGCACACTGAGAACTGTAAATGATTCAATATTACTGCTCCCTATCCAAAGACCCTGAGCAACTGGCAGCTGAGGTTGGCTGGTGAAACGCATTACAACACAACTCCATTCCGGGTCCTGTGTCTGAATTCACTCCTCGCTGGCGAAAGTCTTCACTCTCTGGCAGCTGTTGAGTTCCTCACCCCTTAGTCGGTGCAAGCCTACAGCGCTGAACTGAGCACAGATTCTCACCGGCGTAGGTCTGTGAGGGGCTGATTGCTGAGGGTGCAGTGAAGTAGAAATTAATGCCAACCACGTTATTGTACAAAGGCTTCTATTGAATTCCCCTTCGCTATTTTCATGAAGGTGTCGGTTAGTTTGAAATACCAGGGTGTGTGGGGGGGGGGGGGGGGGGGGGGGGTGGGGGGCGTGTAGGGAGGGTGTGTAGTGAAAGCATGAATGTGTTCAAAAAGAATGGAAATACAGACCAGAAGAAGTTGTCATGGATGCATAGCAACTGCCGCAAATCTTCCCTCCCAAATTTGGCAGTGTCACTTAGCAAGCCCACGGGAATGCCAGGTGTGGGAGAAGGGAATTGTCTCATTAATGGGGCGGGCGGAGGGGGGGGCTCTTCTGAGTTTGAAAGGGGTCAAGGTTGAGCCAGAATGATAAGAGTTTCAACCTGCATCTAAACCTGTGTAGTGCTGCTCCTGGGAGTGCCAGTTTTTATTGCAGTCTTTAATGTTCTTTACATTGAACATGAAAATTCCCTTTTAAAAACACAAATGAATGCAATCTCATTCTGGGGCCAGTTATCGTGCTGTTCAGTCTGATTATTATGTGAGTAGTCCACACAGATATCAATGCTGCAACGTATAGCCAGCCACAGGGGTGTCATTATCCTAACCGAGAAGCCAACATCCTTAATCCCATAACCACATCTCCTGAGTATATTCACTTCATATGCTAACCAAACTCACTGCTGATGGTTTCAACATCTGTCACGTTCCAAGAAGCATCTGCTTCACTTCGTGGCATTTCGAAGTTGGACGCTTTTGACAGCAAGCTGACAAGGAATGGAGTATTTAATGTTTTTTTTAACATTTATCGATATTCTAGTCAGAAAGAAAGAGCTTGCATTTATATAGCACCTTTCACGACCGCGGGACATCCCAAAGCGATTCACAGCCAATGAAGTACTCTTGAAGCGTAGTCACTGCTGTAATGTAGGATGTGTATACAGTATAATAATATATAGAATATTTCTATGCATGGACTAGCTGTCCTGATTTTGGGTCATGTTTTTATGTCGACATTTCACATCAAAACTGCTTACTTAAACATTTAGAATGGAAATCCTGTATGTAAACAGTTACATGTAACTTGTAGTTGCAGGCTGTTGCCAGTAGGCGACGCTATGCAGCATGTTTCTGAAGTCTATTCCCAACTTTGCCACCATTTTGTATGTTCAAAAAAACTTACATTCAGCAAGTGGTCAATACCACTGCCAGGTTTTTTTAGTATTGTATTA
This sequence comes from Pristiophorus japonicus, assembly GCF_044704955.1. Taxonomy (NCBI): domain Eukaryota; kingdom Metazoa; phylum Chordata; class Chondrichthyes; family Pristiophoridae; genus Pristiophorus; species Pristiophorus japonicus. The sequence goes on from NC_091994.1 coordinate 100,089,151, forward strand.
AGAATGGTACGTCTACTGTACATAGACTTTGTTCCAGTTGGAAACATATATGAGAATCCCTGTTTTTTTTCACCATAATTAACAACCTGCTAATGAAATTGTGGGACATTTGGCTTTGAAGGGGCGATTTCTCTTAATGCGATTTCATTAGTGGGTCAATTCTGGCGGAGGGAGCAGGGGCAGTCTCCCATTTGTGGCTAAAAATTGAGTTTTAGCGCGCCTTCAATAAAAACTTTAATTATCGGTGCATCTGATAGTCAGTTGAGAATGAAGACTTTGAAGGCGAAGGTATGTGTTTGGCAGAGTATTATCTCCAACAACTGCCGATGCCTCAATCATGAGCTTGTGCTCCAGCCGCTGGAGGGCCAGTTATCAGGAATTTGTTTACGAAAGTCAGTGAATCTTGCGGGATTCTCCACATGTATTGATGACCTCTGCGAGCAAATTCCCGATAAGCACTCCCAATGGCTGAAACTCTGCACTAGATCTGTAAAGTGTAAAATTTACTCTTACATCTTTCTGCCCTTGAAATGTTGGATAATAACCTGCTGACATATAATGTATTCACCTGAAGTTCATAGAACCATTCAGAAGGAGGACATTCGGCCTATTGTGCCTGTGCCAGCTCTTTGAAAGAGCTGTTCAGTTCCTCACCAACATTCTGGGGGTCACTCAGTGACCAGAAACTTAACTGGACCAGCCACAGAATACTGTGGCTACAAGAGCAGGTCAGAGACCGGGTATTCTGTGGTGGGTGTCTCACCTCCTGATTCATCTGACTCTCCAAAGCCTTTCCACCATCTACCAGGCACAAGTCAGGAATGCGATGAAGTACTCTCGACTTGCCTGGATGAGTGCATTTCCAACGGCACTCAAGAAGCTCGACGCCATCCAGGACAAAGCAGCCCGCTTGATTGGCACCCCATCCCCCACCTTCAACATTCACATCCTCCACCACTGGTGCACCGTGGCTGCATCTACAAGATGCACTGCAGCCAAGGCTTCTTCAACAGCACCCCGCAAACCCGAGACCTCTACCACCGAGAAGGACAAGGACGGCAGGTGCATGGGAACACCACCACCTCCAAGTTCCCCTCCAAGTCGCAGACCATCCTGTCTTGGAAATATATCGCTGTTCCTTCATCTTCGCTGGGTCCCAATTGTGGAATTCTTATCTAACGGTACTGTGGGAGCACCTTCACCACACGGACTGCAGCGGTTCAAGACAGCTCACCACCAACTTCTCGAGGGCAATTATGGACGGGCAATAAATGCTGGCCTTGCCAGCGATGCCCACATCCTGTGAATTAATATATTAAAACATTTAGTTCCCCTTTCCCGTTCTTTCAAGTATTTATTCTAATTCCCTTTTGAAAGTTAGTATTGAATCTGCTTTCACCACCCTTTCAGGCAGTGCATTTCAGATCATAACCCGCTGTGTAAAAATAATTCTCCTCATCTCTCCCCTCTAGATCTTTTGACAAATAACCTACATTTCATTCCTTCATTATTTTAATGGAGGTATTAAACCCATTTCAAGTGAATGGGTTACTGGCTCCACTAACACAGCACACAGAAGAGTTTCCGGATGTGTGCATTAAGGAGTAGAAATTGGTCACGAGTATTTTGGGGCGCCTTACCTACGGCACAGTGACAGTTGGGAGCCCAAACCAGGAGGGCTCGAGGCTGGCCCAAAATTGGGCCTAAGGCCTCATTGCAATACTTGGAGCAAGCTGTCATTAGGAATCATTTTCGGGTTGCGTGCCTTAGCGCCAGCGGTCCTCATGTAAATCCCAGGGGAAGGACAACTGGGGGGAGGGGGCAAGCTCTCAGGAGTGCTGTGGAGCCCAGAACATGCTCCTCCTGGCTCAACGTCAAGCTTCCAAAGAAACATTTTATTTTTTTTACTTACTTTGTTGGTGGTGACCCAATTTGGCAGAGGGGCCTAAAACAGGTGTTAAGCCCCTCAATAACATATGCAAGGGGCTTAGTGCCTGTTTTAGGCAGCCACAAGGGGTGTAATCTTTCCCAACATTCCTATCATATTGAGGCTCCACCTGGTGAAGTGGCAGTGGATTTGTGTTGCGGGGACACATTGATGGCGAATACTTCCAGGGCAGGGGTTGGATGGTTTCCTAATGCATCGACAGACTCAACTAATCCCTCTATTATGCACTCCAACAAGAGGCAACTGTTGGGTGTTCACGTAGATCTATTTGGGAGCATTTGACATAGTGGAGGGAGGGCAGGGCAGGGAAGAGTGCTGTTTAACTTTCAAAAACAGAAACTGCTGTAAATACCATCATCATAGGCAGTCCCTCGAAATGAGGGTGACTTGCTTCCACGCCAAAAAAGGATGAGTTCACAGGTGTTCCGATGAAGGACCTAAAGTTCCAGGTCCTGAACTACACGTTGAAGGGTGGAAGATGCCTGTGTGTGGATTTTTTTAACGTGTGGTGACCGTTGCACACCAGCCACCACACGGGCTTGACAGAGCTAGGTCTTGGTCCAGTGGCAAGGGTTAA